>NC_140165.1:309776474-309810668 GCF_963971535.1 Notolepis coatsorum | reverse complement strand
AACCACACTGTACTCATACCAGTCACCCCACTGTACTCATACCAGTAACCACACTGTACTCATACCAGTAACCACACTGTACTCATACCAGTCACCCACTGTACTCATACCAGTCACCCCACTGTACTCATACCAGTCACCCCACTGTACTCATACCAGTCACCCCACTGTACTCATACCAGTCACCCCACTGTACTCATACCAGTAGCCCCACTGTACTCATACCAGTCACCCCACTGTACTCATACCAGTCACCCCCACTGTACTCATACCAGTCACCCCACTGTACTCATACCATTAACCCCACTGTACTCATACCATTAACCCCACTGTACTCATACCAGTAGCCCCACTGTACTCATACCAGTATACCAGTAACCACACTGTACTCATACCAATATACCAGTAACCACACTGTACTCATACCAGTATACCAGTAACCACACTGTACTCATACCAGTATACCAGTAACCACACTGTACTCATACCAGTATACCAATAACCACACTGTACTCATACCAGTATACCAGTAACCACACTGTACTCATACCAGTATACCAGTAACCACACTGTACTCATACCAGTAACCACACTGTACTCATACCAGTAACCACACTGTACTCGTACCAGTAACCCCACTGTACTCATACCAGTATACCAGTAACCACACTGTACTCATACCAGTAACCACACTGTACTCGTACCAGTAACCCCACTGTACTCATACCAGTCACCCCACTGTACTCATACCAGTATACCAGTAACCCCACTGTACTCATACCAGTCACCCCACTGTACTCATACCAGTATACCAGTAACCCCACTGTACTCATACCAGTCACCCCACTGTACTCATACCAGTATACCAGTAACCACACTGTACTCATACCAGTAACCACACTGTACTCGTACCAGTAACCCCACTGTACTCATACCAGTATACCAGTAACCCCACTGTAGGAACTTCCAGTTCCTACACTGTACTCATACCAGTATACCAGTAACCACACTGTACTCATACCAGTATACCAGTAACTAGGGGTGGGAATCACCAGTTTCATCACGATACGATACGATATCGATTATTTGGACAACAATACGATATTTGCCGATTCCACAAAGTCTGCCACGATACGATACGATTCGATTCGATTCAGGTGCCTGCGGTCGATATGAGACGATGTTATATGCCCATTTAACACAATCAGTCACATTTAGATCAACTCAAAAAAGGCAACGGAAATATCATTTGCCATTTTTATTTTTGAGCTCTTCCAGACATTTAAATGAAAAAATGTATTGTTTTTAATATAAATAGACCTCCTGTTCACTGTAAAGTGCCACGTTTTGATAAATTGAGCTTTAAACTTTAAGTAAAAATGTTACTTACAACACGCGACCTAAAACCCCCCTTTCCAAAACGCAGACACACACAGAAACGGAGAATCCCCCCCCTGGTGGTTTGGGTGAAATAGGTGATAAAGGTCCCATGTGTCCCGTAGCCACAAACACACGACCACCCGCCGACCGCGGCGTCTGCGACTGTGACTGTTACACCCGGCTCTCTCACTCTGTCATCCTCAGCCACTTAATAATGCATTCATTACAACAAGCCACCGCCACTCCCATCCCATAATAACCCGCTCGCTTGTTTACTCTCATTCCATGTGAAACAAATGATACTGTAGTTTGAGCCGCGGGAGCTCCATCTCTCTGAGGCGCGGCTCTTCACTGCAGTCATTAGAGGACGCGCAGCGGGGGGTCTGAGCGCACACACACACATGCACACACATGCACACACACACACACATACACACATGCACATACACACACATGCACACAGACACACACAGACACACACAGACACACACAGACATGCGCGTAGACACACACACAGACATGCGCGCAGACACACACAGACACACACAGACACACACAGACATGCGCGCAGACACACACACAGACATGCGCGCAGACACACACAGACAGACATGCGTGCAGACACACACACAGACATGCACGCAGACACACACAGACACACACAGACACACACAGACATGCGCGCAGACACACACACAGACATGCACGCAGACACACAGACACACACAGACACACACAGACAGACATGCGCGCAGACACACACACAGACATGCACGCAGACACACACACAGACACACACACAGACATGCACGCAGACACACACAGACACACACAGACAGACATGCACGCAGACACACACACAGACATGCACGCAGACACACACAGACACACACACACAGACATGCACGCAGACACACACACAGACACACACAGACACACACAGACACACAGACATGTGCGCAGACACACAGACACACACAGACACCCACAGACATGCGCGCAGACACACACACACAGACATGCACGCACACACACACACACACAGACACACAGACATGCGCGCAGACACACACAGACATGTGCGCAGACACACACACACAGACATGCACGCACACACACACACACACACAGACACACAGACAGACACACAGACACACACACACACACAGACACACACACAGACACACAGACACACACACACACACACACAGACAAACACCCACAGACACACACGGACACACAGACACACACACACACACACACAGACACACACACAGACACACAGACACACACACACACACACAGACACACACACACAGACACACACACACACACACACAGACACACACACACACACACACACACACACACACACACACACACACACACACACACACACACACAGACAGACAAAACACACACACACACACACACACACACACACACACACACACACACAGAAACACACGGACCCTCACACAGCAGGCCTCCCTGGCTCTCCATCAGCAGCTGGCTGTCAGAGAGCTCGTTAGAGAGAGAGAGAGAGAGAGAGAGAGAGAGAGAGAGAGAGAGAGAGAGAGAGAGAGAGAGAGAGAGAGAGAGAGAGAGAGAGAGAGAGAGAGAGAAGAGAGAGAGAGAGAGAGAGAGAGAGAGAGAGAGAGAGAGAGAGAGAGGAGAGAGAGAGAGGGGGGGGGGTCTGGCCCTCACACTGAGCAGACCTGCTCCACTATGCAGTGTTTTTACACTGAGACTAAATGTCAGCTCACTAAAAGCATCTGCGCTCCTGCACTCCCACTGAGAGAGAGAGAGAGAGAGAGAGAGAGAGAGAGAGAGAGAGAGAGAGAGAGAGAGAGAGAGAGAGAGAGAGAGAGAGAGAGAGAGAGAGAGAGAGAGAGAGAGAGAGAGAGGAGAGAGAGAGAGAGAGAGAGAGAGAGAGAGAGAGAGAGAGGGGGGGGGGATAAATGAGAGAGAGATATAGCTGAGAGAGAGAGGGAGGGGGGGTGAAAGAGATAGATGAGAGAGAGGGGGGTGGAGAGGGGGAGAGAGAGAGAAGATGGGAGAGAGAGAGAGAGCTATAGAGGAGGGTAGAGAGAGATAGATGAGAGAGAGAGGGAGTGGGGGTGAAAGATATATGAGAGAGAGGGGAGAGAGAGAGAGAGGGTGAGAGCTATATAGGGGGGTGAAAGAGATGGATGAGAGAGAGAGAGAAAGAGAGAGGAGAGAGAGAGAGAGAAGAGGAGATGGAGGCTAGTGGTTAAAAGAAAGTAGATGTAGATAGGATGGGAAGATGGAGAGAGAGAGGGGTTGATATATGGAGATAGACTTCGGGATCGAAAAGATGAAGTGAGCTTGTTAGGAGGAAGAGGAGAGAGAAGAAGAGAGAGAGAGACATAGAGAGAGAGGTAGCTATAGTTGTGAAAGCCAGTGTTTTCTATGGGAGTGAATCCCATGTATATTCCATTAGCTCCGTGGTGTGAAGATCCATTATTTATAAGATGTCATTTTCTCAGCTCTGGTGTGATTCTCCCTCGCTCTGATAATTATAACGCTCTTAACTCTACTACGGTAGAGAATCCTATTATGTAACACGGCAATGCATCGGGCCAAAGTATTCCTTGTGTATTTTCTGGTTGCGTACACAGCACACATACTGTGTATATGACACGCGAGCGAGCCCCTCTGTGGCGTCGTGTTGATCTACGGATGATGGATGAGAGAGGAGAGGAGATGAGAGGAGAGGAGCTACTTCAGTGCACTGTGTGTACACTGTGCACACGCACCACATCACACGCACACAAACACAAAGAGATACACACAATGGAACGTCTTCCTACTTCCTAGACATGCCATTTATGAATAAATATACAGTATTATAATCGGCACGGTACGGTAGAATAATTTTTGAACCCTTGCGCTGAAGAACCATGTCATTTCTTTTGGACAGCCCGTGTGTATATTTCGTGTATCACTTGGAGCGTGAATGTGATATATATCACAAGAGACTCGATACTGTCTTTAACCACGAGTGAACACGACACTCTAACTCACCATCTTTTTTTAAATTGTATTTCTTTATTCTATTTATTTTTGGGCTTTCTGTATTCTCCCTCCCCCCCCCCCATCCCAATTTAGTCGTTATGCCAATTCCCTTCCTGGTTGTTTTGCGCACATTGCCCCACTGTCAGCCTGGGGAGGGTGTAGAACTACCACATGCCTCCTCCTCCGATACATGTGGAGTCGCCGGCCGCGTGCGTAGGTTCACGCTATTTCCCCCCAGATCCCCTCCCTGCTGAACAGGCGCCCCCCGACCGACCAGTAGGAGTCGCCGTTTACAACGACCAGGACACACACACATACCCCGCCGGCTTCCCACCCGCTAACACGGCCAATTGTGTAGTATAGGGACGACTGACCAAGCCGGAGGTACCGCTGACAGCTGGATTCGATCCCAGAGACTCTGCGGTGGTAGGAGAGTGCTTAGTTCACTGCGCTACCCGGCCGCACCTAACTCACGATCTTTAAAAGAGAACAAAGTACTCAACCTCTTCTGTCTTTAACTATGAGTGAACACAACTCTAACTTACCATCTTTAGATAATAAAGTTTGAAAACATTGTTACTCTGGAAACTTAAAACAAAGTAATCTGGTTCTTCGTCCGAGGTACACAAATGACTAATTCTCGAATATTCTTTCTAATAGGCCTGTCCATATCATTAACAACACACTTCTAATAGGCCTGTCTATATTCTCAACACACTTCTAATAGGCCTGTCTATAACCTCAACACACTTCTAATAGGCCTGTCTATAACCTCAACACACTTCTAATAGGCCTGTCTATAACCTCAACACACTTCTAATAGGCCTGTCTATAACCTCAACACACTTCTAATAGACTGTCTATAACCTCAACACACTTCTAATAGGCCTGTCTATAACCTCAACACACTTCTAATAGGCCTGTCTATAACCTCAACACACTTCTAATAGGCCTGTCTATAACCTCAACACACTTCTAATAGGCCTGTCTATAACCTCAACACACTTCTAATAGGCCTGTCTATAACCTCAACACACTTCTAATAGGCCTGTCTATATCATCAACAACTTCTAATAGGCCTGTCTTATCATCAACACACTTCTAATAGGCCTGTCTATAACCTCAACACACTTCTAATAGGCCTGTCTATAACTCAACACACTTCTAATAGGCCTGTCTATAACCTCAACACACTTCTAATAGGCCTGTCTATAACCTCAACACACTTCTAATAGGCCTGTCTATAACCTCAACACACTTCTAATAGGCCTGTCTATAACCTCAACACACTTCTAATAGGCCTGTCTATAACCTCAACACACTTCTAATAGGCCTGTCTATAACCTCAACACACTTCTAATAGGCCTGTCTATAACCTCAACACACTTCTAATAGGCCTGTCTATAACCTCAACACACTTCTAATAGGCCTGTCTATATTCAACACACTTCTAATAGGCCTGTCATATTCTCAACACACTTCTAATAGGCCTGTCTATATTCAACACACTTCTAATAGGCCTGTCTATATTCTCAACACACTTCTAATAGGCCTGTCTATAACCTCAACACACTTCTAATAGGCCTGTCTATAACCTCAACACACTTCTAATAGGCCTGTCTATATCATCAACACACTTCTAATAGGCCTGTCTATATCATCAACACACTTCTAATAGGCCTGTCTATAACCTCAACACACTTCTAATAGGCCTGTCTATAACCTCAACACACTTCTAATAGGCCTGTCTATAACCTCAACACACTTCTAATAGGCCTGTCTATAACCTCAACACACTTCTAATAGGCCTGTCTATAACCTCAACACACTTCTAATAGGCCTGTCTATAACCTCAACACACTTCTAATAGGCCTGTCTATAACCTCAACACACTTCTAATAGGCCTGTCTGTCTATAACCTCAACACACTTCTAATAGGCCTGTCTATAACCTCAACACACTTCTAATAGGCCTGTCTATAACCTCAACACACTTCTAATAGGCCTGTCTATAACCTCAACACACTTCTAATAGGCCTGTCTATAACCTCAACACACTTCTAATAGGCCTGTCTATATTCTCAACACACTTCTAATAGGCCTGTCTATAACCTCAACACACTTCTAATAGGCCTGTCTATAACCTCAACACACTTCTAATAGGCCTGTCTATAACCTCAACACACTTCTAATAGGCCTGTCTATAACCTCAACACACTTCTATTAGGCTGTCTATAACCTCAACACACTTCTAATAGGCCTGTCTATAACCTCAACACACTTCTAATAGGCCTGTCTATATTCAACACACTTCTAACAGGCCTGTCTATAACCTCAACACACTTCTAATAGGCCTGTCTATAAACTCAACACACTTCTAATAGGCCTGTCTATAACCTCAACACACTTCTAATAGGCCTGTCTATAACCTCAACACACTTCTAATAGGCCTGTCTATAACCTCAACACACTTCTAATAGGCCTGTCTATATTCAACACACTTCTAACAGGCCTGTCTATAACCTCAACATACTTCTAATAGGCCTGTCTATATTCAACACACTTCTAACAGGCCTGTCTATAACCTCAACATACTTCTAATAGGCATGTCTATATTCTCAACACACTTCGAATAGGCCTGTCTATAACCTCAACACACTTCTAATAGGCCTGTCTATAACCTCAACACACTTCTAATAGGCCTGTCTATAACCTCAACACACTTCTAATAGGCCTGTCTATAACCTCAACACACTTCTAATAGGCCTGTCCATATCAATAACCCGTCAGCTCCAGGTCCCTCAGATAAAATGACCAATTGTGTCTGAGGGTCCCGCGGGCCAAACTGGTGACAAAGGGTTTTCGGGCTTTTGCAGTGATGATGGCGCCGACACTGTGGAATAAGCTCCCTTTTAACATTAAGTCTGCCAACACCTTACAGACCTTCAAGGCCTTGCTTAAAACCTACCTTTTCGTTATATATATATAACTCGAGTCAGACAGTAACCTTGACAACAGGAAGGTCAGCAGGAAGTGGAATCGACTGACTGCTGCCATGGCAATGAAGGGATAGGAGAAAATAGAGAGTGAGGGGGGTACCAGGGCGTTCTCATATCAAAGCATGGCTCAGGGGATTCATACATCAAAGTTTCTCTCTGCCCCCGTGTGTGTGTGTGTGTGTGTGTGTGTGTGTGTGTGTGTGTGTGTGTGTGTGTGTGTGTGTGGGGGGGGGGCATGCCTGAGTGAATGTGTGTGAGATAGAGAGAGAGAAAGGGAGAGAGAGAGAGGAAGAGAGAGAGAGGGAGAGAGAGGGGGGGAGGGAGGGAGGGTACCATTTGTATTCAGTTGGTGAGTGGGCATGGAGGTCTTTTGAAGCAGTAAAAGCCTGAAACACAGACTGAATACTACATTCTACAGACTTGACTTTCTAGCACTTAGTTCAATACTCAATACCCATAGACCCAGGTCCAACAGCCTGCCCAGAACCACACCCAGGTCCACCAGCCTGCCCACACAGGGCTGTTTCCAGTACTGCCGTAGTAGTAGTAGTAGTGGTGCCAGTAGAACCGGGCCGGGTCACGTCTGGGTTAGCAGGAATAAGGCCGTTTCTATCCCCTGGTCTCGGTCTGTTTCCCAGACCACAAGCATGGGTGTTAAACCTCGCTTAGTCACTGTCCTGACTCATGTTTTCCCATATTATATTATACATTTAACATTCCTTTGCGTTTCCCCTTAAAGGGGACCTTAAAAGGTGGACGGAGGCAACATTAAAATATCCCCATATCAAGTTTCAAGTTTTGTTTTATTTGTCACATATATAAGGTACATTATAGTGAAACGCTTGGTTCTGTATGACCCTCTTGATATTGTGCTTCATACAGTAAAAGAGTAAGAAAGTAAAAGACCAAGCACTGTACAAAATACACACAATACAAAATATACAATAGACACATATGCCTTGCCTTTGGGAAGTTCTGTGACTAGGGGTGTAAAGGTACACGTATCCGTACCGAACCGTTTCAGTACTGGACCTTAGGTTCAGGACGGCTGTGTACCGAACGAATACAACGGTACGTTAACCACTAACGACCCGCCCACCAGGGGGCTCTTTTTTTCTAATAGAATCTAATATAATATATATATATTTTCTTTACAAGTCGATTATTAATTTCAATTAGGGATGTCCGATATTATCGGCCTACCGATATTATCGGCCGATATCGGCATTAAAATGTGATATCGGAAAATATCGGTATCGGTTTTCAATTTTTTTTTTTTTACATTTCTATAACCTTTATTTACCCAGGCAAGCAAGTAAGAACAAATTCTGATTTTATTTATTGTCAAAAGTATGCATAATGTTAATTCCACAACAATAGATATTTAATGTTAATTACTTGAAATTATTCAATTTTTGGGGGGGGAAAACCCTGCATATATCGGCATAGAGCAATAGAGCAGACGATGCACGTGCTCCAGGACTATTGAACTTGGGGGAGCAAGGATATGATCTTGCTCCACCACTTTTTGATCATATGAAAAATATGATATACCCCCCCCCCAATATATAAATCTAAGCATAACTACGTAATTTCAATCAAATTAATAATACGCAATGACACTTAATAACACGTTTTTAAGTTTCCAAAGATTGCGACCCCCCCCCCTGCTCCCCCATATGGTTTGATCCAGTGCCTCTCCCACCCCCAGCAGAGCAGACGGCGCACGGCGCTGGCTGCAGGTAGGCTGAGTGTAAATAAAGGCCACAGAAGTGTGTCATTTGGTGGCAGGCAGGATTTTCCAGTAAGTTGTTTATGATTGTTAAGATTATTTATGTTAGACATGTCTTCTATTGAGTGGTAGAAGTTCTACCACGCAATACAATAAAAGTGTTTCACGTCCCGAAATGCCATCTGGTCATACCAAACAATAATAATAATAATAATAATAATAATAACAAAGTTTCCCTCTGGTTGGCGTTAGCTTTAGTGCTAGCCGCTAGGTAACGTTGTCATATATCTAGATATGTGGTGTCGTCAGCTGGATAACGTTGACTTCGTTTGCAAATTTTAACGTTCGAAGCAGGGCCGGATTAACGACGGCCGCGGCCCGTGGGCCTTTAGTGATGAGGGCCCCCCAAATTTTTTTTTTTTTTTTTTACTTTTTTTTTTTTTTATTTTTTATAATAATAATAATGCAATAAGGGGACCCTGATGTAAACAAAACAAAAGTCTTTCTCTGGTCTGCATCCCCTTAACAATTGTGTGTATTGAGACGTACTATATTGTACCCATTCTGCAATATGTTAATAACATTTTTAATCAATCAATAACAGATTGCAGAATGGGTACAGTACAGTACAGCTCAATACACACAATTGTTAAGGGGATGCAGACCAGAGAAATACTTTCGTCTTGTTTACATCAGGGTTCCCCATTTTCAATTCATAATGAATTGTAAGTAAGGGTGCAATAGAAATGTTTCATAATGATGTTCAGTGTATTCATAAGTGTATTGCTCTCCTTAATGTAGAATGATATGGTGACTGTGCAGACTCAGGGAGAAGGCAGAGAAGGAGAGAAAGAGACCCAAGAGTTACAGGTAATGGAAATATCAGACAGCTTAAAGTGTAGGATAACATAACAAATTAAGACACAAAATAGGCTATATTTACAGCAGACCCTGTTATTGTTCCTTGTTGGTATTTTTTCTCTCTTTCTTATTAAAAACTTGGCCTATTTGAAAGGAGATTGATTTAATAAAAATAAAAGAGCGAAAAATCAATATACAGTATATATACAGTATATATATATATATATATATATATATATATTAATATATTATTATTATTATTATAGTAATTGGCTATCATACTGCAATATAAACTGAGTTTTATAGTGAAAAGAGCAGCTTTATTGGTCAAGATTGAAGGCTCTATATTGCAGGAAATTGCATGTACAGGTTCATTAAATGAAAAAAAGTTCTGCCGTGGAGGGGGTCGTGCCGGACCCCCTCCAAACCACCCCTTGCCTCAAAAAAAAAAAAAAATAATAATAATAATAATAATAAAAAAATAATAAAAAATTATGCACCCCCACTTTCAACTATAACTAGGCGGCCATGTATATCGGTATCGGTTGATATCGGTATCGTAAATTAAGAGTTGGACAATATCGGTATATCGGTATCGGTAAAAAAGCCAATATCGAGCATCCCTAATTTCAATATAGAATATTCGTTGACATCCCTACAAGTACAAGTAGTTACTGCACACCACATCACCCCTGAGTGGAACATGGAAAGGCAAACTTCCCCCCACTGTACCGAACCTTGACTTCAAAACCGAGGTACGTACCGAACCGTGGTTTTTGTGTACCGTTACACCCCTAACTGTGACCATAAGCAGAGCGTTGGGACCGGTCCCAGGGCCCGGGAGTGACGGGACCCAGAGTCACACGAGCAGCTTGGAAACCTCGGATGCCAATTTGGATGCTAATGTGTCGGCGTGCACATAATGTTAAAGCCAAGGTTAGAGCGGCTGATCCAACAGCTACGCCTCCAGGCACCAGGCGAGAGGTCAGACCAGAGCAAACGATGTGTCAGAGCTGAGCAGAGAGACCAGAGCAAGCCATGTGTCAGACCTGAGCGGAGAGACCAGAGCAAGCGATGTGTCAGACCTGAGCAGAGAGACCAGAGCAAGCCATGTGTCAGACCTGAGCAGAGAGACCAGAGCAAGCGATGTGTCAGACCTGAGCAGAGATACCAGAGCAAGCCATGTGTCAGACCTGAGCAGAGAGACCAGAGCAAGCCATGTGTCAGACCTGAGCAGAGAGACCAGAGCAAGCCATGTGTCAGACCTGAGCAGAGAGACCAGAGCAAGCGATGTGTCAGACCTGAGCAGAGAGACCAGAGCAAGCGATGTGTCAGACCTGAGCAGAGAGACCAGAGCAAGCGATGTGTCAGACCTGAGCAGAGAGACCAGAGCAAGCGATGTGTCAGACCTGAGCAGAGAGACCAGAGCAAGCGATGTGTCAGACCTGAGCAGAGAGACCAGAGCAAGCGATGTGTCAGACCTGAGCAGAGAGACCAGAGCAAGCGATGTGTCAGACCTGAGCAGAGAGACCAGAGAAAGCGATGTGTCAGACCTGAGCAGAGAGACCAGAGCAAGCGATGTGTCAGACCTGAGCAGAGAGACCAGAGCAAGCGATGTGTCAGACCTGAGCAGAGAGACCAGAGCAAGCGGTGTGTCAGACCTGAGCAGAGAGACCAGAGCAAGCGATGTGTCAGACCTGAGCAGAGAGACCAGAGCAAGCGATGTGTCAGACCTGAGCAGAGAGACCAGAGCAAGCGATGTGTCAGACCTGAGCAGAGAGACCAGAGCAAGCGATGTGTCAGACCTGAGCAGAGAGACCAGAGCAAGCGATGTGTCAGACCTGAGCAGAGAGACCAGAGCAAGCGATGTGTCAGACCTGAGCAGAGAGACCAGAGCAAGCGATGTGTCAGACCTGAGCAGAGAGACCAGAGCAAGCCATGTGTCAGACCTGAGCAGAGAGACCAGAGAAAGCAATGTGTCAGACCTGAGCAGAGAGACCAGAGCAAGCGATGTGTCAGACCTGAGCAGAGAGACCAGAGAAAGCCATCTGAGCAGAGAGAGATCAGTGTAGAGGCCTAAGCGCTCCCCTTCCACCACAGAGTTTGAGTCTCTGGCAGCGGTACCTCCGGCTTGATCAGTCGTCCCTACGAACACAATCGTCAGTGTTCGCCGGTGGGACGCCGGTGGGGTACGAGTCCTGGTCATTGCAACAGCGACTCCTACTGGTCGGTCGGGGTGTCTGCTCAACAGGGAACTCCTTGCTTAAGAGAAGCGGCTGGCGCCCCCACGGAGGAGGCGTGTGGTGGGTCTACTCTACACCCTTCCCGGATCGACAGTAGGGGTAGTAGTGCAACGACCAGGAAGGGAATTGGCATAACGACACAATTGGGGGATGGGAGAAAATGAGAATAGGCAAAAAAATCAAAAAAAGACCTGAGCAGAGAGATCAGAGCGGGAAGACTATCGACCCGCTTCCAGGTCATTAAGCCCAGGAGTGGTCTTATCGGAGAAAGGCAGGGTCGCTCGATGGAGATCAATACCACATGGAGAGATCAGGCCGGACGGGAGAGGAGGGAGAGAGGGGGGGTTCCAGAAAATAAATCTACAAAGATGAAGGACAAAACAGATGTCCGATGTTAATTGTATCAGGATGTCACATTCTACACATTCCCATGTGAAGCCATTCGGTTTTATTTTGTGGGCTGATTGTGGATGAATCCAGTATGGGGCTGTGTGCACATGTCAGTCAATTGACCTATCCCAAGTCCCGTCTTCTCTTCTTGATCCTCCAATCACAACTGTGATCACAAATCTGTCGGAGGAAAGCAACAGTTGTGATTGGAGAATCAAGAAAAGAGGGCGGGCTTGAGATAGGACCATTAGTCCACTAATAAGGGTTAGGGTTTTAGGTATTAGTCAAATAGTCTTTTTGTTATTATATATTTTGTCATGCTGAATGAGTTATGTTTTGGAAAAATATTGCGCATTATGTCCACAAAAGGGCAAACCAATACAATGGAAGACATAATGTAACTATAGGTATTATTTATTTAAACAGAATAAATTACCTTTAAGATCAACATACCTACACCAACATACATTATAGAATAATGTATTCTCTCTCTCTCAGTGCGTCAGGAGAGATTGGTGCTAGATTGAGAAGGGGCTGTCTCTCGGAGCGAGATCAAATTAATGAAAGTTTACGGCATATAGAAAGGGCATTCATACACAGCAACACGCCTCCGAGCAAGGTGTGATAAACACGGAATAATGTGTTTTCCTTGACATGAAACGAGAAATAGTAATCAAGCCATTGGGGACCTGCATGACGCCTCTGTCTCTATTCATTATTCAATTTACTTACATTCTTGACGCTAGAACTGCCAAAACGCTAGCGTTAGCATAAAAATAAAGGACAGGCTGTAGTTTACATAGCTTGCATACAGATGGGGCACAGTCGAGCGTCGCCTTTGCCGGACATTAACAATACTCAACCAGTAGGGGGCGCTCGGGTTACACAATAACAATACTCAACCAGTAGGGAGCGCTCGGGTTACACAATAACAACACTCAACCAGTAGGGGGAGCGCTCGGGTTACACAATAACAATACTCAACCAGTAGGGGGCGCTTGGGTTACACAATAACAATACTCAACCAGTAGGGGGCGCTCGGGTTACACAATAACAACACTCAACCAGTAGGGGGCGCTCAGGTTACACAATGACAATACTCAACCAGTAGGGGGCGCTCGGGTTACACAATAACAACACTCAACCAGTAGGGGGCGCTCATGTTACATAATAACAATACTCAACCAGTAGGGGGCGCTCGGGTTACACAATAACAATACTCAACCAGTAGGGGGCGCTCATGTTACACAATAACAATACTCAACCAGTAGGGGGCGCTCGGGTTACACAATAACAATACTCAACCAGTAGGGGGCGCTCGGGTTACACAATAACAATACTCAACCAGTAGGGGGCGATCATGTTACACAATAACAATACTCAACCAGTAGGGGGCGCTCGGGTTACACAATAACAATACTCAACCAGTAGGGGGCGCTCATGTTACACAATAACAATACTCAACCAGTAGGGGGCGCTCGGGTTACACAATAACAATACTCAACCAGTAGGGGGCACTTGGGTTACACAATAACAATACTCAACCAGTAGGGGGCGCTCGGGTTACACAATAACAATACTCAACCAGTAGGGGGCGCTCAGGTTACACAATAACAATACTCAACCAGTAGGGGGCGCTCAGGTTACACAATAACAATACTCAACCAGTAGGGGGCGCTCGGGTTACACAATAACAATACTCAACCAGTAGGGGGCGCTCAGGTTACACAATAACAATACTCAACCAGTAGGGGGCGCTCATGTTACACAATAACAACACTCAACCAGTAGGGGGCGCTCGGGTTACACAATAACAACACTCAACCAGTAGGGGGCGCTCGGGTTACACAATAACAATACTCAACCAGTAGGGGGCGCTCTGGGTTACACAATAACAATACTCAACCAGTAGGGGGCGCTCATGTTACACAATAACAATACTCAACCAGTAGGGGGCGCTCAGGTTACACAATAACAATACTCAACCAGTAGGGGGCGCTCGGGTTACACAATAACAATACTCAACCAGTAGGGGGCGCTCGGGTTACACAATAACAATACTCAACCAGTAGGGGGCGCTCGGGTTACACAATAACAATACTCAACCAGTAGGGGGCGCTCGGGTTACACAATAACAATACTCAACCAGTAGGGAGCGCTCGGGTTACACAATAACAATACTCAACCAGTAGGGGGCGCTCGGGTTACACAATAACAATACTCAACCAGTAGGGGGTGCTCAGGTTACACAATAACAATACTCAACCAGTAGGGGGCGCTCGGGTTACACAATAACAATACTCAACCAGTAGGGGGCGCTCGGGTTACACAATAACAATACTCAACCAGTAGGGGGCGCTCAGGTTACACAATAACAATACTCAACCAGTAGGGGGCGCTCGGGTTACACAATAACAATACTCAACCAGTAGGGGGCGCTCAGGTTACACAATAACAACACTCAACCAGTAGGGGGCGCTCGGGTTACACAATAACAACACTCAACCAGTAGGGGGCGCTCATGTTACACAATAACAATACTCAACCAGTAGGGGGCGCTCGGGTTACACAATGACAATACTCAACCAGTAGGGGGCGCTCAGGCTACACAATAACAATACTCAACCAGTAGGGGGCGCTCGGGTTACACAATAACAATACTCAACCAGTAGGGGGCGCTCATGTTACACAATAACAATACTCAACCAGTAGGGGGCGCTCATGTTACACAATAACAATACTCAACCAGTAGGGGGTGCTCATGTTACACAATAACAATACTCAACCAGTAGGGGGCGCTCAGGTTACACAATAACAATACTCAACCAGTAGGGGGCGCTCATGTTACACAATAACAATACTCAACCAGTAGGGGGCGCTCGGGTTACACAATAACAACACTCAACCAGTAGGGGGCGCTCGGGTTACACAATGACAATACTCAACCAGTAGGGGGCGCTCGGGTTACACAATAACAATACTCAACCAGTAGGGGGCGCTCATGTTACACAATAACAATACTCAACCAGTAGGGGGCACTCGGGTTACACAATAACAATACTCAACCAGTAGGGGGCGCTCATGTTACACAATAACAATACTCAACCAGTAGGGGGCGCTCAGGTTACACAATAACAATACTCAACCAGTAGGGGGCGCTCGGGTTACACAATAACAATACTCAACCAGTAGGGGGCGCTCGGGTTACACAATAACAATACTCAACCAGTAGGGGGCGCTTGGGTTACACAATAACAACACTCAACCAGTAGGGGGCGCTCGGGTTACACAATAACAATACTCAACCAGTAGGGGGCGCTCGGGTTACACAATAACAACACTCAACCAGTAGGGGGCGCTCGGGTTACACCAGGTTAAACCCACATCGATTTAACTTTTCATCTCTCTCCCGACTGGATTTCACTAAAGTTTGATTTATCAACAGCCTTGCCTCTCAATATTTATGCATTTGAGCAGATCCTAGTTTGAACATGATTCTAAGTAGCATTGTTGTGTTTACTCTTGCACTCTTCCTAATATACTAATAGGGCTCTACTACTATGCACTACTACTAAATGAGTTTGAATGTGGAATGTGGCGATGTCATCTGGGACATCGAGTCCCTGGTGTCGTGTTAATTACAGCTCCATGAAATAATGTCGATGGAAAAAAAATAGCAATACCTCGTCTTATAGGGACTGCTACCTTATCATTTCACGGAGCTGGTCATTAACACAAGGACTCAATGTCCCCCGATCCCATCACCACCGGTGGCCATATTCAAGCGAATTGAATCTCAATAGCTAAATGAATGAATTGGCGAAGTGCCCCTTTAGGTTGAAGATAAGGCCCTGATAGGTGCCTGTTGTTGAACTGCGAAACACACCCATACAACCAAAGACACGTACCGCTCTGCTCTGAGATTAAAGATGCCAGTCGGATCATCAGAGGACAGAGGGATGTACAGTGGAGAGACACAAAGAGGAGGTCGGACGGAGGGAGGGATGGAGGGATGGAGAGGTGGAGGAGGAAGAGATTATCCTGGCAGGGTGGCCCCCGCTGCCGGATTATACAGAGCGGCCATCTGCCGCCACGGGATTATATATCGCGACGCTGCGGCGGGCGCAGAGAGGAGGAGAGCTGTACGTGGCATCATGTGATGAATGCCCACACATACTGGCACTAAGGCTGTCCCTCCCCGAACCCTGTTTTTGGGATTCGAACTTCGTCAGGGTTTTTCGAGCGAACGTTCGAACCTTCGTTTTTAATTGAAAAATTAAAAAATAAATAAAAGTAAAAAAAATCTATTTACTTCTCTCCCCCTCCCTCCCTCTCTCTATCTATCTATCTATCTATCTATCTATCTATCTATCTATCTATCTATCTATCTATCTATCTATCTCTCTCTATCTATCTATCTATCTATCTATCTATCTATCTATCTATCTATCTATCTATCTATCTATCTATCTATCTATCTATCTATCTATCTATCTATCTATCTATCTATCTATCTATCTATCTCTCTAACTGTCTCTCTAACTGTCTCTCTAACAGTCAATTTCTCTCTCTCCCTCTTTCTCTCTCTCTATCTCTCTATCTCTCTAACTGTCTATTTATCTCTCTCTCCCTCTCTCTCTATCTCTCTCTTTCTCTGTCTATCTATCTAACTGTATTATCTCTCTCCCCCTCTCTATCATCTATCTATCTATCTATCTATCTATCTATCTATCTATCTATCTATCTATCTATCTATCTATCTATCTATCTATCTATCTATCTATCTATCTATCTCTCTAACTGTCTCTCTAACTGTCTCTCTAACAGTCAATTTCTCTCTCTCCCTCTTTCTCTCTCTCTATCTCTCTATCTCTCTAACTGTCTATTTATCTCTCTCTCCCTCTCTCTCTATCTCTCTCTTTCTCTGTCTATCTATCTAACTGTATTTATCTCTCTCCCCCTCTCTATCATCTATCTATCTATCTATCTATCTATCTATCTATCTATCTATCTATCTATCTATCTATCTATCTATCTATCTATCTATCTATCTATCTATCTATCTATCTATCTATCTATCTATCTATCTATCTATCTATCTATCTATCTATCTATCTATCTATCTATTTCTCTCTCTCTGTCTCTCTATCTAACTGTCTGTTTATCTCTCTCTCTCTCTGTTTATCTCTCTCTATCTCTCTACCTCAGCTCTTTAAGCTCTCTAAAACAGCGGAAGGCCGCCTCCCTCTCTGAGCCCTCACCCCTCCTCATCCCTCCCTCCCTCCCTCCCCTCTCACTGTCCTCTCTCCCTATTGGCTCATTCCGCCGGCACTCCGCCCCCAATAACCCCACTTCCCGCCCCCCCACCCCACCCCACCCCTCCCGTTCCATCAGGAGCCAGACACAAACTCACTCTCCCTTTCACTGCCTCCCACCACCCTCCCTCTTTCTCTGTCTGTCCAGTTCTCACACCCCTCCCCTTTCTCTCTCTCTCTCTCTCTCTCTCTCTCTCCCTCTCTCCCTCTCTCGGCTTTTGGGGGTAGAAGTGACACATAGACAGGACAGAGAGACACGAGAGGAAGAGGAGGACAGAGAGACGCAGGACTGTTGTCATTATACAGTGAGGCCAGTAGATAGATAGATAGAGAGATAGATAGATAGATAGATAGATAGATAGATAGATAGATAGATAGATAGATAGATAGATAGATAGATAGATAGATAGATAGATAGATAGATAGATAGATAGATAGATAGATAGATAGATAGATAGATAGATAGATAGATAGATAGATAGATAGATAGATAGATAGATAGATAGGTTCATAGATAGATAGGTTCATAGATAGATAGGTTCATAGATAGTTTCATAGATAGATAGGTTCATAGATAGATAGATAAATAGATAGATAGATAGATAGATAGATAGATAGATAGATAGATAGATAGATAGATAGATAGATAGATAGATAGATAGATAGATAGATAGATAGATAGATAGATAGATAGATAGATAGATAGATACATAGATACATAGATAGGTTCATAGATAGATAGATTAGATCGGATCGGGACTTGACTGGACGAGATCTGCACCCCCCCCCCTTCTCTCCTCTCCTCCCCCGGAATACCACTGCAGGGCTGGGAATCCTATCCCACTCTCTCTCGCGCTCGCGCTCTCTCTCTCTCTCTCTCTCTCTGCCCCCCACTCTCCCATTCCCGCCGTGCAGCCTCTCGGGGATGCTGTGAAGGATGGTACATCAGGAAAACTGTTCTTACCAGGTAACATAGATAGAGCCTTCTGATTCTAAGAAATCGAATGTGTATAGAATAGATGGACCGACGATGGCTGTGTTTTTACATTCTCTGTAGTTGGGCTAGTTGCGGAGGGTCTGAGTTGAGCTTGTTGTGCATGCGTGCGCGCGTGTGTGTGTGTGTGTGTGTGTGTGTGTGTGTGTGTGTGTGTGTATTTGATCTATTCACTCACAGTCTTTTTTTTCTATATCAATTAAGACTTAAATGCCCTATTGGAGCTGGGTTCTTGCGCGTGGGCGTATTATTGTTGCAGGTTCGCTGGGATGTGATTGTGTTGTGAACGGGACGTCTGGGCGGTTGCTAAGAGAGCCCTGACCCCCCCCAGGGGAATAATGCCCACACCTCCTCCGCCTCTCCTCCGCCTCTCCTCCGCCTCTCCTCCGCCTCTCCTCCGCTCTGAGCCGCGCTCCCCGGCTCTGAGACCTGTCAATAGTGTGTCTGGGATGAACAAGATGTGTGTGTGTGTGTGTGTGTGTGTGTGTGTGTGTGTGTGTGTGTGTGTGTGTGTGTGTGTGTGTGTGTGTGTGTGTGTGTGTGTGTGTGTGTGTGTGTGTGTGTGTGTGTGTGTGTGTGTGTGTGTGTGTGTGTGTGTGTGTGTGTGTGTGTGTGTGTGTGTGTGTGTGTGCGTGCGTGGCAGGGGGAGGGGAGTGTATTCAAGTCTATAACGTATTGTCTTTGACTGAACTTGCCACTTGCCAGTGTCTGTGGTTGTATTCAGTGTCGTGAGTTATGGTTGTGTGTAATCCACTGTCAGTGTGTTAGCTCAGAGGGCCGTATGTGTGTCTGTGTGTGTGTGTGTGTGTGTGTGTGTGTGTGTGTGTGTGTGTGTGTGTGTGTGTGTGTGTGTGTGTGTGTGTGTGTGTGTGTGTGTGTGTAGGTGTGTGTGTGTAGGTGTGTGTGTGTGTGTGTGTGTGTGTGTGTGTGTGTGTGTGTGTGTGTGTGTGTGTGTGTGTGTGTGTGTGTGTGTGTGTGTGTGTGTGTGTGTGTGTGTGTGTGTGTGTGTCCGTGTGTGTGCGTGTGCGTGTGTGTGTGTGTGTGTGTGTGTGTGTGTGTGTGTGTGTGTGTGTGTGTGTGTGTGTGTCCGTGTGTGTGCGTGTGCGTGTTGTGTGTGTGTGTGTGTGTGTGTGTATTAGTATGACTGACAGGCAGGCATCTCACTTCATCTAATGATAAATAGATGAATAGTTTATGGGAGTGCAGTGCATCACAGTTCTACATACACAGTCTCCTCTAACCAACACTGCTAGGAGGAAGAAAGGTCTGCAATGCAGTAGAGAGAGAGAGAGAGAGAGAGAGAGAGAGAGAGAGAGAGAGAGAGAGAGAGAGAGAGAGAGAGAGAGAGAGAGAGAGAGAGAGAGAGAGAGAGAGAGAGAGAGAGCAGAGGAAGACAGGTAGATGAAAGGAGAATGGTTGGAAGTTGAAGGCGGGGGCGTTGAAAGAGAGAGAGATGGTGGTGAATGTTTGAGGAAGATGGGGGGTAGCTATAGAGGAAGGGATGAGAGAGGAGGAGGAGTGGCAGGTGTGTCAGGGGTGGGGTTCATAAGGGTGGGGTGCGCTTGGGCGTAGCGTGGGCGCAGTGGTGGAACACGGTACACAGTTCTTACACGGATACTAGGGTTGGTGTACCGTTCACATTTGAACCGGTACCAGTTACCAGTTACCAGTTCCTGGAATTCAGTATCGGAAGAATTGAATTTCAGTTGTAAAAAAAATAAGTCCAGACTTTTCAATTTCAACATTGTTATTTATTTTGAACATTTTCTTATGTATTGTTGTAACACACCACACAAAATAAATCGCATGATCATGTATTATGTTTGTAAATCTTTAAATATCAGCATTTTATCTGGCCGTCCTCAGTAAATGTTACTTGTAACTCCTCTGACCTCGCCCGGTCTTTCCAAAGACCCAAGAGACGGGACAGTAATAGGCTATACATATATTTGTGGAAAAGGCTCCCTCTTGTCTAACATAGCGCTGCTGGCGGGACAAAACCTCATAACTCCATTTTTAATATATATATATTTTTTTTATATAAATCAACTCCTTAGATCATCCTCCATATGTGTGTGTGGGTTTTACAAAGTTTAAACAACGGGAAAGCATTAAACCGATCATCTGTCTAAACCTCCTAACTCTATTCACCCTCACATCTGTGTTCGTTTTTTTCATCTGCTGAAAAGTTGGGTTTTTGGAGTTATGAGATTTTGTCCCGCCAGCAGCGATAGGCATCACATCACAGACATTTGGTACGGATTGTTCTAGCGTGAATCAATACTCGGTAGTAACGATGTAATTCAGTCAGTATACCCTTAAAAGTATACTCAAGTCTATACTCCGTTAAAAATTCTACTCAAGCTAAAGTAGAGCAGAATACAAAAGAATGTATTCCAGTGCTTGGGAGCGTTCAAGCCTTGAACCACTGACCTCTACAGGTTCCTCTATAGGGTGATATGTGGTGCAGTTATGCTGCTCTGAGTGATATGTGGTGCAGTTATTATTATAAATTTTTTTTACGTTCTCTTTTTCCCCCTCCTTTTTTCCGTCTTTCCCCCATCCCAATGTTAGTCGTTATGCCAATTCCCAATCCCCTACCTGGTCGTTGCGTGCTCTGCCCCCTACCGTCGGTCAGGGAGGGCGGAGACTATCGCATGCTTCCTCCGACACATGTGTAGCCAATCCCCACTTCTTTTCACCTGGCAGCGTGGACTCTCCCTGCCACACGATAGAAGGTTAATCCTTTACTATCACACAACCGACGGTCGCCGTAAAGGGTTAACCTTCTGTCGTGTGGCAGTGAAAGGGTTAACCGGCTGTCGTGTGGCAGTGCAAGGGGTAACCTTCTGTGCATTGTCGCAGTGAAAGGGTTAACCTGCTGTCGTGTGGCAGTGAAAGGGTTAAACATGAAAATCGAGACCGCAGATTCTATCTTCTAAGATTACAAATCGATTCAAAGGTGTTCTTTTTTTTTCAGTTTTCTGTCTTGTGATTATGGCTTAAATGTTCTCATGACCTTAGAAATAAAACCAGTAGCGTGCTAAATCCCACACAAGTACATAAGTACACATCGTATACTGTATTTCACTAGTGTGCACTCTGCTACTAGAGAATCTGCTGCTGAGTGATATGTGGTGCAGTTATTATTATTATTTTTTTACGTTCTCTTTTTCCCCCTCCTTTTTTCCGTCTTTCCCCCATCCCAATGTTAGTCGTTATGCCAATTCCCAATTCCCAATCCCCTACCTGGTCGTTGCATGCTCTGCCCCCTACCGTCGGTCTGGGAGGGCGGAGACTATCGCGTGCTTCCTCCGACACATGTGTAGCCAGCCCACCGCTTCTTTTCACCTGGCAGCGCGGACTCTCCCTGGGGGAGTGTAACGTGTGGAAGGATCACACTACCTCTCCCAGGTCCTTCCCTTGCTGTGCAGGCGCCCCGACCGATCTGTAGGAGTCGCTGTTTTACAACGACCAGAACCCACCCTCGCCGGGTTTCCCACCCGCTGACACTGCCAATTGTGTCAGTATGGACGGTCGGCCAAGCCGGAGGCACCACAGCTGGATTCGATCCCACTGTCTCTGTGGTGGTAGACAGACGCTTAGTCCGCCGCGCTACCCGGCCGCGCCATGTGGTGCAGTTATGCCGCCCTGGTCGCGTGTATATTTTCCCTAACGGAGTTGCACTTCCGCGTTCTGTTTGCACGATCTGATTGGCCACTGACGTTTTTTTTCAGCGCCAATCTCTTGAAGGTGGCAGGCTTCACATTAGAATAGAATAGAATATAAATACTTAAATCATCCAGAGGGAAATTTGGCACTACAAATCACTCACAGTAAACATTTAGGTCGACAAAACAAAGTCACGAATAAGAATAAAAAAAAAATAAGCCTAAGAATAAAGAATAAAATAAGCCTAAGAATAAAATAATAATAATAATAATAAAATACGGTCCGGGATTTACATTTCCTATGTTATGTATATACATTCTAATATAAAATATACAGTAGAAATCTACAGTAAGTGTAATATTGAACAATGGAAAATGGTATAACTGTCACCTTGTGATGCAGTGAGGCACAGTGATGCATTGTAAAGTCTGATGGCTGTCGGAATGAAGGACATTCAAAGGTACATCATCATCTTTACCAGCTATATGTTCCACCACTGTGTAGGTGGTTTGAAACCTGCACCAAATACTGACCTGAGTGGCTTCCAACTAGGGGGGGGGGTCTTTACCCCTTTCACTGCCACACGACAGAAGGTTAACCCTTTACTATCACACAACCGACGGTCGCCGTAAAGGGTTAACCTTCTGTCGTGTGGCAGTGAAAGGGTTAACCGGCTGTCGTGTGGCAGTGCAAGGGTGAACCTTCTGTGCATTGTCGCAGTGAAAGGGTTAACCTGCTGTCGTGTGGCAGTGAAAGGGTTAAACATGAAAATCGAGACCGCAGATTCTATCTTCTAAGATTACAAATCGATTCAAAGGTGTTCTTCTTTTTTTCTTCTTCAGTTTTCTGTCTTGTGATATGGCTTAAATGTTCTCATGACCGTAGAAATAAAACCAGTAAAACTGTGTGTGTGTGTGTGTGTGTGTGTGTGTGTGTGTGTGTGTGTGTGTGTGTGTGTGTGTGTGTGTGTGTGTGTGTGTGTGTGTGTGTGTGTGTGTGTGTGTGTGTGTGTGTGTGTGTGTGTGTGTGTGTGTGTGTGTGTGTGTGTGTGTGGGGGGGGAACAGTTGTATAATAGGATAAGGATTTCCTGCCATGTTTGCTGGAAGATGAAAGCAAGATGAAGCGATAGATAGAGAGGCGGAGGAAGAGAGAACAGAGGGAAGTGAAGCCAGGGAGAGAGCGGAGAGACAGCAGATGAAAGACAAAGATGAAACCGAGAGAGAGAGAGAGAGAGAGGCCTAGAGATTTCTGATGCAAGGGGACTAAGGGAGACTAAACAAATTATTGAGAGAACGGAATGTAGAAGAATAAACAAGTTTAAAGTAAGTGAGAGAGAGAAAGAGAGAGAGAGAGAGAGAGAGAGAGAGAGAGAGAGAGAGCGAGAGAGAGAGAGAGAGAGAGAGAGGGAACGTTGGCAGGAAAACGGTAACGTTTAGTGTCAGAGAGAGAGAGAGAGAGAGAGAGAGAGAGAGAGAGAGAGAGAGAGAGAGAGCAATGGACCGAGTGATAGGGGGTAAGTTGATGTAAAAGGAGCAGACTAGCAGGTAGAGGGCAAGAGACGTGGAGTGAATAATAAGAGAGGGAGAGAGAGAGAATAAGGGAGAGAGAGAGAGAGAATAAGGGAGGGCGAGAGAGAATAGGGGAGAGAGAGAGAGAATAAGGGAGGGAGAGAGAGAATAAGGGAGGGAGAGAGAGAATAAGGGAGGGAGAGAGAGAATAAGGGAGGGAGAGAGAGAATAGGGGAGAGGGAGAGAGAATAGGGGAGAGAGAGAGAGAGAGAGAGAGAATAAGGGAGGGAGAGAGAGAATAAGGGAGGGAGAGAGAGAATAAGGGAGGGATAGAGAGTATAAGGGAGGGAGAGAGAGAATAAGGGGACTGTATGGCATGTGAGTTTGAAGGAGCACTTCCTTCTGCGTTGTGAAAGAATGAGCAACATTTGTGAGTTATTCCTTTTAAAATGTACATTATTAAGAATCCCAAGCGTTTCTCTATTAAGCCCTAGCCATATTTTCAGAAAATGTGCCCCTAAAAGTACATACCCAAGTAAATGGAAGATTGCTCCACTTCTAACAGGGCCATTTGCATGTTTTCGGTATTTATAGGGACGTCTATGGACCCCAGGGAACGTATTGCCAGTGTCAGGAATATTGTGTCTGATAGGGGCGGGCAATATGACGATATTAGATAAATATCGGGTACAGTTCATTAACGATACACTTTTTTAAACATATCGTGGACATCGTGATGTTTTGCACAAAACCTCACGTCAGTTTCTAAGCCGCCGCGGCTGAGATGAGACTTACTTTAGCGCGGCACTTTCCCCTCTCTCTCTCCCTCACACAGACACACACACTCGCCCAATTTACGTCACGTACACGCACGCACACGCACGCACACACACCCAGAGACAGAGAGGCGGCAACTAAGTTAGCCGCTAACTAAGCTAAGCTAACTAACGTTAGCCGCTAACCCTGGAAACGCTCACAGGGGAGTGATCCACGACACCAGTTCCATTAGTGGGGAAAGGGGGGGGGGGGGGGGTTATATTGACGAGGCTTGACAACAGAGGTTTATATAATCATCATATTGGCGTGACTGTATCCATCAAAGGGTTAAATCAAGCATTTTTAAGTGCTTTAGAGGAAATGTCAAAATATCGCAAATATATCGTGTATCGTGATGGAGCAAAAAAATATCGTGATATTATTTAGAGGCCATATCGCCCAGCCCTACTGTCTGATACTATGCTTGAGTCAACTGTAATGAACCAAAGTAGTCCATCTTTGATGATGAATGAATGATAACATTGACCAGACGTGAAAAATTCAGCACATTCTTGAGATCAAGTATACAAAAAAAAAGCGAAGCAATTGGATAAAGGGCAGATGATTTACATGTGGTTTTGTAGATACAGTACTGAATTTTGCCATCCGGACACATACAATTTTAAATATGAATATAGAATATCAGGCCTATAAATTACCCTGTTATGGCCAAGTGATACATCTATGGATCTGCCAGATCTCCAATGGTAGAGTTAAATCCAGATTTAGTATCATATGAGAATGAGGAGAGAGATAGATAGAGAGAATGAGGGAGAGAGGATGAGGGGGGAGAGAGGATGAGGGAGGGAGAGAGAGAGAATGAGGGGGGAGAAAGAGAGAGAGAGAGACAGAGAGAGAGAATGAGGGAGAGAGGATGAGGGGAGAGAGAGAGGGGGGGAGAGAGAGAGAGGGGGAGAGAGAGAGAGATAAAAAAGGATGAGGGGAGGGAGAGAGAGAGAGGGGATGGGGAGAGAGAGAGAGAGGGGGGGAGAGGGGGGAGAGAGAGATACAAAAGGATGAGGGGAGAGAGAGAGAGAGAGAGAGAGAGATAGATAGATAGATAGATAGATAGATAGATAGATAGATAGATAGATAGATAGATAGATAGATAGATAGATAGATAGATAGATAGATAGATAGATAGATAGATAGATAGATAGATAGATAGATAGATAGATAGATAGATAGATAGATAGATAGATAGATAGATAGATAGATAGATAGATAGATAGATAGATAGATAGATAGACAGAGAGAGAGAGAGAATGATGGAGAGAGAGAGAGGGGGGGAGAGAGAGATAAAAAAGGATGAGGGGAGAGAGAGAGAAAGAGAGAGAGAGGGGGGGAGAGAGAGAATGAGGGAGCAGGGAGCAGAACAGAGGGTTCAGCTTCTGATAACCACCTCTCCAGAGTCCCCTCAATTAGAATGGTAACCTAGCAACCAGCCGACAGACCGCGCCCCTCACACAATCCCCCCACCCCCACCCCACATAGCACAGACAGAGGGAGGCAGAGAGAGCCTGGAAACCCTGTTTTGGGGATTACATTCCTTTTAAGGATTCAATCTCGTTTGATTTGTGTTATTTACTATTATCACTAGTATTGTTGTTGTTATTATTATTATGATTATTAGTATTACTGTTATCCTCAATTTACAATAACTTGTGTATGTTGACTTGCTTTGGGAATGGTATGCCGAGAAAGCCCAAGTGAATTGAATTGAAGTGAAGTGAAGTGAATTGAAGTGAATTGAATTGAAGTGAATTGAATTTAAGTGAAGTAAAGTGAAGTGAATTGAATTGAAGTGAATTGAAGTGAATTGAAGTGAAGTGGATTGAAGTGAAGTGAAGTGAATTGAAGTGAAGTGAAGTGAATTGAAGTGAAGTGAAGTGAAGTGAAGTGAATTGAAGTGAATTGAAGTGAATTGAAGTGGATTGAAGTGAATTTAATTGAAGTGAATTGAAGTGAAGTGAATTGAAGTGAAGTGAAGTGAAGTGAAGTGAATTGAATTTAAGTGAATTGAGAGAGGGATAGAGCAGAGAAAGAGGGGATTAGATGGAGAGAATCAAAGGAAACTATAAAAGAAGGAAGGGTCGTCACGTCAGAACACCAGCGTTCCACGCTCTGCTTGGTGCCAGACTGTGGTGCCAGTTCTACTGAAGCCTGTAGTAAACTAAAAAAATATATACCAGCTATCTGAGGACATATACATCAACCAATATATCAAACGTTATCTAGTTTTAACAAGGCAACACATTTCAGATGAGGAGATGCAACTCAATTATGTCGCAGTGAAAGTTCCCCACACTTGGCACCAATGTGCGTTCATGCACTACACAGTGACGCAATGACCCTTCCTTATCTTATAGTTTCCTTGGAGAGAATGTGGGAAAAAAACAGAGGATAGATGCATGAGAAGGAAAGGGGGGAGCGGTTTAAAGGCAATGAGGAAAGAATGGAAAGGATAGAGAGTTTGATTGATTGATTGATTTTATTGTGGATTAGAGACATCATCCAAGGAATAAAAACTAGAGTTGTTCCGATACCGATACCAGTATCGGAAATGCCTCCGATACTGCCTAAAATGCTGGTATCGGTATCGACGAGTACCCTCTAATTCTTTGCTCCAATACCATTATGACGTCATTTATCAACAACACGTGCGGTATCCTCCTGCTGAGAGTGAGCGTTTTAAAACAAACGTGTTTTTAATCGACCGTGAATTAAAGTGTCAATGCTGTTTGTCATTTTAACAGCAGATACTTTCTTAAATTCCATCGTCCCGACAGAGCGGTGTGACGGGGAGCTTGCTGGTGTTATTTAGCATTAGCTGAAGAGCTAGTTTTAGCTTAACGTTACCTTGGCTAATGTATAGGAGCCAAAGCACTCATGAGTTATACCTTATTTCTATTGGCTTAGTTGGCTACACTGTTTAGGTCTACATTTCAGAATACAATGGGACTTAGCTGTATATTTAGGTTATTGTATTATATGAATGTTTATATGTTTATTTTTATAACTTTACATTGAGACGGCATTAGGAATATTGATTGGATTTAGATAAAGTCATTGAACCGTCTTATTTGTCATAATAGAACATTCTAGAACATGTGTGATGTCACAGTATGATGTCATAATCAAACATTCTAGAAAGAAGAAGAAGAAGAGCTCATCAAAAGAACTGCGGAGGGCAGTAATACGCCACGATGCGTCTACACTGCCGGAAATTCTAAAGAAGAAGAAGAAGAAGAGCTCATTGTGCATCTTGAAACAGTGCTGAGCAGTACTGAACAGATAGACTAAACAACATTTGAAGCCTGCATTTCTAGACCAGGGGGCCTTGACTACCGTTTTGCTGTGGAAAGAGCCGGCAAGTTGATTTACGGCTTTCAGGTGTGGAGGAATTTTGTCATGTGTCGAGTCGGCTGTGATTTTGGAGACTGGGAAAAGACAGTTTTCTAACCTTGTAGTAGTGACGTGAATATTTAGGAAAATAGCTTTAGGATCACTTCTGTAAAGAAAGACTTCGCTGTGGAAGAGAAATAAACCATTTTGATATCTTTGTTTTACACCGGAGCGGCTGTGGACATTATCTTTCTTTATCAATGAACGTACTACTCACGAGTAAGCAACTTTAACCAGTAGAGTGGGCCGTCGGCCCTCATAGCTAAAGTTGGGACTATTCATAATCCAGCAATAATGGCTGCAGACCTGCAAGCAAAGTACAGCAAGTTGTCAAAGGAGTATTCCAAGGTAAATCACTTTTTCACCAGTAACGTTATTCTTTCCATCTACCGGTAGCTCACGCTAGCTAACCTAGCTCACGTTAACGTGGCTAACCTGTGTCGTCACTGATCAACAATTAATGACATAATGCAGCCATACCGGTGACAATGTTTAGCTTTTAGTGCCAAATGATAAGAGTCTGAGGCGGAGTCTCAAAAGAGAATGTTGAATATTTATTGTCCATTAAAAATCACAACATACACATTACTACTAGCCAGAGCCTCTGCTACTTGCTAACTGAAACGGAGCAGCCTGGATAGGAAGTGCGCAACAACGTAGAACGTCCGTGCGGAACCAATGTACCAACAACCATTCCGTGGGTGAACTCATTGAGCATAGTTGTCAATTAATGATACTAATACTAATACAATCATCTGTTGTTGAATAAATACCATTACTTTCTAGTTATTACTTAAAAACAGTATATATAAAACAGTATCTGTAGCTGTAAAAAAAAAATTATAATTTATATAATATATATATTTTTTTTTATGTATGCACTGGTATCGGATCAGTATCGGTATCGGCCGATACCCAAAGCTTAGGTATCGGAATTGGATCGGGAAGGAAAAAATGGTATCGGAACATCTCTAATAAAAACATGATAAAATGCAAGCACTTATTTCCATCATGGTCCCTGGTATTAGAGGAGAAGAAGGGGGAGAGGGAGGGGGAGAGACTTGTCCCCCCACACCCCACACATCCCTGTCCCCAGGGACAGTCTGTGTCTTGGGGCAGTCCCTCCGTTTTGATGTTGCTGTTGCTGCCACTGTGACGTGTCCCTTGGGAGGGACAAGAGAGAGACGTCCTTCTTCCCGTTCATATCCACCTCAGTTGTGGATGAGACAACATTAGAGAGAGAGAGAGAGGGAGAGAGAGAGGGGGGGCAGAGAGAGAGAGAGGGGGGGCAGAGAGAGAGAGAGGGGGGGCAGAGAGAGAGAGAGGGGGGGCAGAGAGAGAGGGGGGGGGGGCAGAGAGAAAGAAAGATAAAGATAGAGATAGAGAGATAGAATAGAGAGATAAAGGGAGAGAGAGAGAGGGAGGGAGGGAGAAAGAGAGAGCGAGACAGAGGGAGGGAGAGAGCGAGACAGAGGGAGGGAGAGAGAGAGAGGGAGGGAGGGAGGGAGGGAGGGAAGGAGGGAGGGAGGGAGGGGAAGGAAAGACGCGGGCGGGTGTTTTGACGGCATTGTCCTTCGCTGCTGCTCTCTTCGCCCGTAGCCTTCGGCGCAAGCTTGGACTCCGCGTCAAAAACCATTAGCCAATTAGGTCACAGCCTGACCCTGGGGTAACCAATGAGATGACCGCTTTGACCCGCCGGGCAGGTCTTAAGAGTCATCAGCTCCTTCCCTGTCAGTAATACACATTACAGGATATCCTCCTACATGTTTTAGGACGAGTGTACTGTTGTGTACGTACAGTAACACGCTGCATTATGTTCTTATGCACAGTATGTATCTAGAGCTTTGAATAAGTGGTGTTTTTGTTCATGGATTAATGGATTGAGAGCAGACTTTCCATTGATCAAACTACAGCGATGCTAAAAAAGAATATTAAATGAATGAAAAAACGGAGAGGAAAAACTCAGATTATATGTTATTTATTTACACATAAAAGTACATGTTCCTTTTTGATTATTCCACTAGATCGTCTAACGATAATTATCGCTCCCAGTACAGCCATCGTGTTATTGTTTCGCCTCCTTTCCATGTAAGATAAGATATTTCCCTGGGGTGTGGCCATGGTAATAGTATAGAAGACATAGATATAGGCAATACAATTACAGTAAAGATAAAAGAATATATAAAAATAAGCAGTGTAACCAACATAATTAACTCTGAATATAAGCATAATGAGCAAGTAAGCAGTGTAATCAAAGGTGCAGATGCTGTATGCCCTATCAGTTATTTTTGTTTTGATCCACTTTTTCTCCCATTTTTCTATATTTTCTCCCATCCCAATTTCGTATCATCCAATTCAACCCTCCCCTGTCACGGACGCTGTTTCTTGCCTCCCACAAGCCGGCTGCAATGTGGACTAAGTCATACATAGCACAAGTCCCCTCCGGTACTTGAGGTAACAGCAGTCACATCTTTTCACCTGCGCAGCTCGATCGCTCAGTGTCGAGGAGTAACGCGTGGGAGGCTCACGCTGCCCCCGACACTTCCTGATTCTACTGCGCAGGCGCACCAACCGACCTGTAGGAGTCGCTTGTTCACAACGTTCGATCCCCACCCTTCAGTTTCCCTCCCCGTAATACGGCCAATGTGTATTACTGCGGACGACCAGCTAAACTGAAAAACAATGTGGAGCGCTGGATTCGAACACACGAATCCTAGCGTCTCCACACTGGTGGCGAGTGCCTTGCCCACTACACCACCTAGCCGCCCGTATGCCCTATCAGTTATATTATACATTACAATAAATATGGTCAATACAATAACACTTGGAATCTAAATATATAACTATGAGTAAGTAAAGTATACAGTATATACACGGGCGCATAAGGTACCCTAACTGGCGTGATATACGTCATACGCTATAAATTGTAGTCCGTGCAGTTTAGGTATAGGTGCATATCTTATAAGATATATATACGCTTGGACAAAACAAATGAATGTATTCTAGAAAGAAGAGTTGTCTCTCATCATGATGTCATACTACCGGGAAAAGCGATGTGCACTGTGTGTGTGTGTTGCAAGTAACACATATTGCAGCAGCGGCACCTCCAGGGAGTGGTGGGGGGGCAAGGGAGAGATTCATCATCCCAGCCACAGCGTGCCATCCTGGGCCTTGTGCATATCGTCGGCCTGCCAAGGTCCCTGGAGCTCGGGTGGAATAAAGCGCGTGCCTCTGTGTGCGGTGCGTGCGCGAGTCCATTAGTGCAGTCGATGCGTATGTGTGTGTGTGTGTGTGTGTGTGTGTGTGTGCAGTCGATGCGTGTGTGTGTGTGTGTGCAGTCGATGCGTGTGTGTGTGTGTGTGTGTGTGTGTGTGTGTGTGTGTGTGTGTGTGTGTGTGTGTGTGTGTGTGTGTGTGTGTGTGTGTGTGTGTGTGTGTGTGTGTGTGTGCAGTCGATGCGTGTGTGTGTGTGTGTGTGTGTGTGTGCAGTCGATGCATGTGTGTGTGTGTGTGTGTGTGCACGCGTGCAGTTCATCAAACTCCAGTGACAGATATACGAGGAGAGAGCTCCAGTATAAAGTCAATGTAATAGTATCTATGGTCTGGTCTGATGAATTAGTAATGATGGCCAACAGTACGGTAGACAGTATTTTTGGCCTGTATGATACATAATATACACTGTGTACCACAGTATACACAGTACTTTTGGCCTGTACGATACATAATATACACTGTGTACCACAGTATACACAGTACTTTTGGCCTGTACGATACATAATATACACTGTGTACCACAGTATACACAGTACTTTTGGCCTGTATGATACATAATATACACTGTGTACCACAGTATACACAGTACTTTTGGCCTGTACGATACATAATATACACTGTGTACCACAGTATACACAGTACTTTTGGCCTGTACGATACATAATATACACTGTGTGTACCACAGTATACACAGTACGTTTGGCCTGTACGATACATAATATACACTGTGTACCACAGTATACACAGTACGTTTGGCCTGTACGATACATAATATACACTGTGTACCACAGTATACACAGTATTTTTGGCCTGTACGATACATAATATACACTGTGTACCACAGTATACACAGTACTTTTGGCCTGTACGATACATAATATACACTGTGTACCACAGTATACACAGTACTTTTGGCCTGTACGATACATAATATACACTGTGTACCACAGTATACACAGTACTTTTGGCCTGTACGATACATAATATACACTGTGTGTACCACAGTATACACAGTATTTTTGGCCTGTACGACACATAATATACACTGTGTACCACAGTATACACAGTACTTTTGGCCTGTACGATACATAATATACACTGTGTACCACAGTATACACAGTACTTTTGGCCTGTACGATACATAATATACACTGTGTACCACAGTATACACAGTACTTTTGGCCTGTACGATACATAATATACACTGTGTACCACAGTTTACACAGTACTTTTGGCCTGTACGATACATAATATACACTGTGTACCACAGTATACACAGTATTTTTGGCCTGTACGACACATAATATACACTGTGTACCACAGTATACACAGTACTTTTGGCCTGTACGATACATAATATACACTGTGTACCACAGTATACACAGTACTTTTGGCCTGTACGATACATAATATACACTGTGTACCACAGTATACACAGTACTTTTGGCCTGTACGATACATAATATACACTGTGTACCACAGTATACACAGTACTTTTGGCCTGTACGATACATAATATACACTGTGTGTATGTGTACCACAGTATACACAGTACTTTTGGCCTGTACGATACATAATATACACTGTGTACCACAGTATACACAGTACTTTTGGCCTGTACGATACATAATATACACTGTGTGTATGTGTACCACAGTATACACAGTACTTTTGGCCTGTACGATACATAATATACACTGTGTACCACAGTATACACAGTACTTTTGGCCTGTACGATACATAATATACACTGTGTACCACAGTAGACAGTAGGCTTGTGCGGTATGACGGTATTAAGGTATACCGGGGTATTTAGAGATACCGACGGTATTGAAAATCAATACCGTCCATCACCGTCAAAATCACAGATGCGCTTAAATCAAATCAAATCAAATTTATTTATAGGGCCCGACAACACACGTTAATGTCCCCATGGGCCGTACAGATCTTCTTTAAACAAGTCAAGAAGAAAACATAACAATAAGTCAAGAACAGAACAAGAACACCATAAGGTCCAAACATTTTTAGATGAATGCAAATAAATGAAAGAATGCAAGCACTCCCAGACATACCCCACGCGAAGGTAAGGAAAAACTCACTAAAACCTAACAATAGGGAAAAAAGCTCCACAGGCAGTGTGGAGGAGAGAAACCTTAGAAGGGCCATTCAAGGGGGGATCTCCCTTCTTAGATGTTGGTGATAGTAGTGTTGCAGACGGACAGTTGGTAAGCATGCACTCATGTGTGTAGTGGAACACAGATGAGTGCATGCAATAGCAACTGTACATTTTGAAAAATTAAAGATAGAGCTAATAGCGATAGCAACTGAACATTTTGAAAGATTAAAGATAGAGCTGATAGCGAATCTATTTGCTTCAGCTTCAGTTTCTATAACAGTGAAACAGAGTTTTGAGTGTAGTGCACACATGCGCCAGCAGAGGGCGAGACCGCTCTAGTGGAGCGAGTGGGTCACAACGGTGTTCACGTTTTCCGGTAATGTTGCGACAGTGCTGTGAAAATACCGTAAAGCGTTGTGACAAGAGTTGGTGTGTGTTGTTGTGGAGTGGTG
>NC_140165.1:309763656-309773774 GCF_963971535.1 Notolepis coatsorum | reverse complement strand
CGGCTCAATACATACAATTGTTAAGGGGGATGCAGACCAGAGAAAGACTTTCGTCTTGTTTACATCAGGGTCCCCCATTTTCAATTCATCATAACATATAGTGACACACATGACATACAGATAGGACAGTACTGCTACATCTATACATTTATGACATACCAGATTTGCAAATACAGTACTGTTTGTGATACAAAAAGTGTCCAGAAAAAGAGTGTATATACATTTGACGTAGAAACTGTACATTGGAGGAGGTTGGGTAGGTGTGGGGTGGGGGTTGGGGGTGGGGGGGGGGGGGGGGGGTGGGGGGGGGCTGTACATTTGGAGGTGGGGGGGGGGGGGGGGGGTTGGGTAGGGGGTGGGGTGGGGGGGACCACTGTACACTGTACATTGGAATACTGACAAAGCCATACTTGGTCATGTTACTGTACAGCTGGGTTAGGGAACATTTGTAGGGGCCAGTTTCGAATTGCAGTCTCCCGTAGGTGTTCTTTGAGAGCGCTTTTGAAAGTGGGTAGTGATTCACATTCCTTTACAGCTTTGGGTGGGGCGTTCCACATTGATGTGGCATGATTGCGAAACGTGTTTAGTCCCTTGTTTGAGCCGAATCTGGGTTTAACATGATTTGTGGAGCTCCCTCTGGTGTTGTGATCGTGGGTATTCACTGACCTTTGGGATCAATAAAGGAATATCTTATCTTATATCTTATCCTATCTTATTCTACTCCAGTGTTATAATACAACAGAAACAAACCCATTGTGTATGGGATCAGGCTCTCGTACAAGATGGCCGAGGACAACTGGAAAACTACATTGTCTGCACTCTGCGTGTGGAGGTGGATTTCTGTTGTCCTCAATCGGCTGGTACAGACGGGAGCGTGACCCCATTGACTTCACATCGGCTTGTGGCTGAACTACTGACTAGCCAGAGGCTTAACCTTACACTACCACACTACAGAAGGTTAACCCTTTACTATCACACTACAGACGGTTAACCGTCTGTAGTGTGGTAGTGAAAGGGTTAACCCTTTGTCGTGGTGTGGCAGTGAAAGGGGTTAACCTTCTGTATTGTCACAGTGAAAGGGTTAACCGTTTGGTAGTGCGGGCAGTGATAGGGTTAAAACAAGGAACAGCGTGATTGTGTTGAGAATCGATAAAAAAAAATCCACAACATTGTTAATAATAATAATAATAATACATTTTATTTGTAACGCACTTTATATTTGTAACAAATTCTCAAAGGGCTACATGAAAGGAGATAAAGATAATACAATTTAAATGAATAAAACAACCAATGGAAATGAAAGAAACATTCAGATCAAAGTCAGCTCTTCTAGACAGCTAAAAAAAAGAAAAGACAAAAACACACAAGGCATCAGTAGGGTCCATTTAGGCAAATGCCTTGTTAACTCATTCAGCGCCTAGGGGTCGCTGTTTACCTTGTGGTAAGAAGGCCATCGCTTTAAAGAATAGGGGGTGGGTGTGGTGTTTGCAGGGCTAAAAACGATATTAAATATTATAGCTATGGATCTAATAAACACGTCGATTGTCAGTGAGTTTCTTCCGTCAACATGCAAAAAAACAAATCATTTTTTCATACATACATTTCCGTTTTATACCGTGGTGAATATGAGTATAGTTTTTAGAGTGATCCTGTCGAATCCCAATAACCCCCCGCAAACGGCGCTTCAATGTATTTTCTTAGAAATCGTGCCATTTCTCGCTCGATTTCATGAATAGTTCTGAAATAAACGCTAGATTATCGGTATTATATTTCATCATACACGCACGGGAAGCGGGGGAGGAAAAGTCGCCCCTCCGTGCTTTGGTCGCAGCCAGGTGGCAGGCTGGATCTTGGACTTTTCTCACAAATCGCACACAACATGTTCAGGATTGGCAAGCACACATCCCCCACCCTGCCCATTAGCACCGGGGGCCCCTCAGGGGTGTGTACTCAGCCCACTTCTCTACACACTTTTCACACATGACTGTTGTTCCTCCTCTCGCATCTAACCTCATAGTAAAATTTGCAGATGACACAACAGTGCTTGGCCTCATCAGAGGGAATGATGAGACCTCATACAGGAGGGAGGTTGAGCAACTAGTGGAGTGGTGCGATGGTCATAACCTTGCTCGTCACCCCACGAAGACCAAGGAGATGATCATCGATTTCCGCAGGACTGGTGACCTCAGCCACTCTCCACTCCTCATTGGGAATGAGGAGGTGGAGAGGGTTTCAAAATTTAAGTTTCTGGGCGTGACAATGTCTGATGACCTGTCCTGGGGGGTCAGCATTGCCTCTGCTGTGGGCAAAGCACAGCAGCGCCTTTTCTATCTTAGGAAGCTTAAATGGGCTAAACTCCCACAGGGACTGATGGCCAACTTCTACCACTGCGCAGTAGAGAGTGTACTCACGTACGGACTACTGGTGTGGTTTACTGGCTGCACCAGGGCAGAGAAGGAGGCCCTCCACAGAGTGGTCAAGGCTGCGAGGAGGATCACTGGAGCTAGCCTCCCAGATATCTCCACAGTCTTTACCTCCCGCTGCCTACGGCGTATAAATAACATCTTACTAGACCAGTACCACCCAGCAAACCATCTCTTTCAACTGCTGCCCTCTGGTCGAAGGTACAGATCCATCCAGTCCGGAACCAGCAGACTGACCAACAGCCTCTACCCACGGGCTGTCAGGCTGCTCAACGACGAACATCAACTTGCCCCCCCCCGCATCCCACCCCCGGTGACATAACTCCCACTCCCACATTACAACAATAACTGTGAACCGGACTTGCATTGCTGCACTATACAATACTTCATCCTTTGCAAGTCAACGCCCCCCCCCCCCCCCCCCCTCCTTCCATCAACTCACTGGACTGAAATATTTATATTTATTTATTAATTTATTTGCACAAGCACTAGATGCACTTGGGACAATGATGGTATGTTATATATTGGGACATTGGGACATTGATACTCTATTACTTTATTACTATATTACTATTATTATTGACATTATTATTTTGCACATGTTATATCTTATGTTGTATGCCAGTGGTGATGTTCCTAACAAATTTCGTTGTACCAACAATGACAAATAAAGATCTATCTATTCTATTCTAACACACACATTGTGTTCTCTGCGGGAAAAAACATCGGATTAACCCAAGATTGGTAACATAGAAGTCCTTACCTCACTGATCTGATGTACTGCAAAAATAATAATCCAATTCCTGATCGCTGAACGTTTCTCAACCAAAACGCATGAATCCACGGTGCTCGAGGCTCCCCAGTCCATGTGTTTGTTACTCATGCCCGGAAAGGAAAACCTGGACCGGACTTCTTAGATCGATGAACAGCCCAAGCAGGAGGGATCCCAATGACGTGCAATACCGGCCGGAAGGCGTTAGGCGGCGGTATTGGCCTTTTTTGCCAGCTCAGACCCATTCCCAATGATAACATCAGGCTGGATGGATGAAAAACATATGGATATAGCTAATAAAAAAAAAATAACAATTAAAACCAGACTTTTCTCGTGATTTAGCGCTCCAGCGATGGCGAGTTAACCCGACTTTTTTCGCGATTGCCGCTGAAACAGTTAAAAAAATAAATGTTTTTAGTCCCCTTTTAAAAGCCTCAATGGACTGTGGTGCTCTCAGATGGTCCGGGGGGGGGGGGGGGGGGTTCCATTTACATTTACATTTACATTTAGTCATTTAGCTGACGCTTTTATCCAAAGCGACTTACAAGTTCTGTACGACAAGTCATCAGGAAGGATACAACTCTATCAGCTGAGTAACAATGTTCGTCAAAGTGTTGAGTGCTACAGTGTAGGTTAGTTTATTAGGACAAGTGCATGACAATAAGGTTAGTTAGGGTTAGATAATTTTTTTTTTCTTTTTTTTTTTTTTTTTATTCAGATAATGGTTGAAGAAGTGCGTCTTTAGTCGACTGCGAAAGATTGGACGTGTTTCGGCTGTCCTAACTGGGGTGGGTAGTTCATTCCACCATTGTGGGGCAAGGACTGAGAATAGGCGACTTCTCTTTGATGACCCTCCCGGAGCTCGGATAGGAGTAGGTCTGAGGCGGCCAGAAGAAGCAGAGCGTAGGGGTCTTGAGGGTGTGTAGTTAGAGACCATTGACCGGAGGTAGGCGGGAGCGGTTTCCTTTGCCGCACGGTATGCCAGGTTGAGGGCCTTGAAGCGGATTTGTGCAGCAATGGGGAGCCAGTGCAGGTCCCTAAGGAGTGGGGTGACATGGGCCGACTTCGGTAGGTTTGAGATCAGGCGGGCCGCTGCGTTCTGAATGAGTTGAAGAGGCTTAGTGGCAGTGGCCGGGAGGCCAGCGAGCAGTGCGTTGCAGTAGTCGAGGCGGGAGATGACTGTTGATTGGACGAGGAGTTGGGTGGATTATTTTGTCAGGAAGGGGCGTATCCTTCTGACGTTGCTCAGGAGGAATCGGCAGGTTCCACAGCCGAGGAGAATCGTTGGCAGGTATCAAACAGGGTTAGGGTTCCACACGATCCAACCTGCTGTCCCTTTAAGCTCAGCGGGAGTATAGAACAGCCTGGAGTCGTGTGTGTAACCGAGACCATGGTAAGTAAACACAGACACACGCTGCAGACATAGTGACCTTCTTTCTCCTGGTGGTGAAGCCATGAGCTCAGCAGTCAGTCAGGCAGGCGGGCGGGCTGGGAAACACATCAGAGTCAAGTCCTCTCTGTGGAGACACTCCAGAGATACACACAGAGGGCTGACGTCAACACACACACACGCACACACACACACACACACACACACACACACACACACACACACACACACACACACACACATTCACACACACACACTCACACATTCACACACACACACAACACACACACATTCACATTCACACACACACACACACACACACATTCACACACACATTCACACACACACACACGTACACACACACACACACACTCACACTCACACATTCACAACACACACACATATACACACACATACACACACACACACACACATTCACACACACATTCACACACACACACACACGTACACACACACACACATACACACACGCACACACACATTCACACACAACAAACAAACACACACACATTCACACACACACTCACACATTCACACACACAACACACACACATTCACACACACACATTCACACACAACAAACACACGCACACACACAACAACAACAAACACATAGTCTTTTACATTGGCTTTTGCTTTAGCTCAAAGTATTTCAACAGACACAACCTTATACACCTATTGCAATTATTGTACAACCTAGTGTGTAAATAGGTTAATGAATTCTACTGATACACACACACACACACAGACACACACACACACACACACACACACACACACACACACACACACACACACACACACACACAAACACAGACACACACAGAGACCTACATCCTGTGCTCACGTGAGCTGTAGTGTGTACGTGTGAACAGTGGGCCCCTGTCTAGGGCCAGGGTGAGAGACCTCCGCTACCAGCCCCTCCTCTCAGAGAGAGAGAGAGAGAGGGGGGTGAGAGACCTCCGCTACCAGCCCCTCCTCTCAGAGAGAGAGAGAGAGAGAGAGGGGTGAGAGACCTCCGCTACCAGCCCCTCCTCTCAGACGCTGAGAAGACAGCATTGTGCAGAACGAGGGAGGAAAGGAGGGAAGAAAGAGAGAGAGAGAGAGGGGGGGGGAGAGGGAGAGGGGGAGAGAGAGAGAGAGAGAGGGAGGGGGAGAGAGAGAGAGGGAGGGAGAGAGAAAGGCAGAGGGAGAGAGAGAGGGGGGAGGGGGGGGAGAGAGAGAGAGCGAGAGAGAGAGGACTGAGTGATGATTTGAGGGGTGGTATTAATTTTAATAGTGCAAATGATTAACTACCCTCCTTCTCTTTAACTGTAGATCTTAGGAGAAAACGTGAGTAGAAAAGTCACTCATCTGCCAATCATCCCCCCCCTTGTTAGATTTGAATAAATGGCCCGCCGTGAGATGAGTCTATCAATGAGAGCTCTTCAGCGGAGGAAATTGCTCTCGTCGAATTTCAGGAAAAACACAAATTAGTCCCGTAGTGTTTTTACAAATCTAATTTGGGAGGCGGACAGCCAGCCAGCCGCCCTCCACGCTGCTCACACACAGGACGTGAGGGGGCTCCTCAAGACACACACACACACACACACGCACACACACACACACGCACGCACACACACACTCACACACTCACACACACGCACGCACGCACGCACGCACTCACGCACACACACACATACACACATGCACACACCTCAGAGCAACGGACGTGGCACGCGAAGAATGGTCATAACAACGAACACAGAACGCTGCTTTGAACAGCGTTTGCTTGGACAGGAAAAGGAGAACATCTCTCGGACAAAGCTGACTTGCTGACTGACGGGGACGGATATATACAGTAACCTGTGTGCCGTTTGATGGACGCCTTTGTCCTAAAGCAGTGTGTTCAGTATAGCAGTAGTTTGTACAGTTTTAACCCCTGTGGGACTGGGGACGTCTAAACCTATGCCAGTGTTCGTGCCATCATGCTGCACTGAGGAGATTCCCCCACTATTCAAGTTCAAGTTCTTTAATAGTTGTCATACAGAAGTACAGAATACTTTCATACAAAATGCTTCTTACTGTTACGCTCCAGAGACTGTGCTAGACAAGATAAGTATCAAATAACATAATAACATAATATAGCATGAATTTAGAAGAAGAAAATGAGGTCACAGTGTTCGGTATAGACATATGTACAATGTTCTGAGTTACCATATAATATACAATACACAATACTATGCAGTGTACTAATGTACAGTACTATCTAGTGCAAAGCAGAAATGGGATGAGGTACAATTTTAGGTACAATTTACAGTAAGGTGTACGAGTTGTAGTGCAATCCTTCATCCATAAATATAAAGTGTGGGGAGTGGGTGCTACAGTGTGTTTGTTTAAAGTGGGTGTGTGCTATAAAGTGTGTGGAGTGGGTGCTACAGTGTGTTTGTTTAAAGTGAGTGTGTGCGTGTGGATGTGTGTGCTATGTGCGTTTGGTGGTTGTTGTTGTGTAGTGTTCATTCATTGTTCGTTGAGCAGCCTGATGGCCTGGGGATAGAAGCTACTTCTGAGTCTTTCTGTGCTCGCCTTGAGACTCCTGTATCGCTTGCCTGACCGCAGCAGTTCGAAGAGGCAGTTGTTCGGGTAACTGGTGCATTTTTTTTTATACGTAGGAGCTTTACAATTATTGTTCCTCACATTTTACCCGTTCACTCACACGTTCACCCGTTCACTCACACGTTCACCCGTTCACTCACACGTTCACCCGTTCACTCACACGTTCACACATTCACTTACCCATTCACACACCGACGGCAGAGGCGACCAGAGCCAACCTGCTCATCGGGAGCAGTTAGGGGTTAAGTGTCTTGCTCATGGACACTTCGACACGCAGTCCGGGAGGAGCGGGAATTGAACCGGGTTTACCAGACGACTGCTCTACCTCCTGAGCCACTGTCGCCCCTATCTTAGGCCCTATGAACTCTCAGTCCAACTTCCCTCAATACTATCTTAGGCCCTATGTTCTCTCAGCCCAATGTTCCCTCAACACTATTTTAGGCCCTCTACTCTCTCAGTCTAATGTTCCCTCAGTCATATGTTCCCTCTTTATTTATTATTTGATCAATATTCCTAATTTATTACCTGTCTGTGTTAGCGTATTGTGTTTTATTTATTTGTTTTCATTGTGAATCATGACTCAATTTCTCAGACACACACAGACACAAACACACACACACACACACACACCTCTTGGTGGCATATACCTCACCTCTTTGAATGGTTTATGGGACTGCCATGATGGGTTTTATGGCTACCGTTCCACCTCACCACACACACACACAGACACACACACACACACACACACACACACACACACACACACACACACACACACACACACACACACACACACACACACACACACACACACACACACACACACACACACACACACACACACACACACACACACACACACACACACACACACACACACACACACACACACACACACACACACACACACACACACCCCCAGTGAGAAGACAAACAGAATTGGATTATGGGGCGCCGTTGTCTTAACAGACAGCTGTGAAATATAGAGAATCCATGGTGGTACCTGAACCCCTGAGCTCCTTGTGTTTTCTGACGGGTGGCAGACTTCAGGTCAGTTAGTTCTGTCAGTAGAAGAGTTGTGGTTCCAGCTGTGTCAGTCAGTCAGTCAGTCAGTCAGTCGGTCAGTCAGTCAGTCAGTCAGTCGGTCGGTCAGGGCTTTGCTCTAAGAGGACAGCTGTCTCTCAGATCAAACACACACACACACACACACACACACACACACACACACACACACACACACACACACAAACACAAACAGACTGGGCTTAGAGTTGTGAGAAGGATTTTGTTTATTTTATCAAAGGGAGTCACGCAAGACAAGACGACTGCAAATCATTCACAGAACTATTTTAGAAGCCTGGGGAGAAAAGATGCTGTGTGGTCTGTTTGTTTGGGGGAAGTGTTTTGCGACTGAGTCATAAACTTGATGATGCCGGACTGCCAGGCATTCTAATGCAAAACCATCCCAGATCCCAGCTGTGTTGTAGGAGTGTATGAGAGTATTAACCCCCTGGGATGCAGAGGATAGCTATTATCCGCTTCAATGTCCTTGACCTGGTGTACCATGCAGCAAGGGGAACGGCTCCCGCCTACCTCCGGTCAATGGTCTCTAACTACACACCCTCAAGACCCCTAGGCTCTGCATCTTCTAACTACACACCCTCAAGACCTCAAGACCCCTACGCTCTGCATCTTCTAACTACACACCCTCAAGACCCCTACGCTCTGCATCTTCTAACTACACACCCTCAAGACCCCTACGCTCTGCATCTTCTAACTACACACCCTCAAGACCCCTACGCTCTGCATCTTCTAACTACTCCTTCTCAAGACCCCTACGCTCTACATCTTCTAACTACACCTTCTCAAGACCGCTACGCTCTGCATCTTCTAACTACACCTTCTCAAGACCCCTACGCTCTGCATCTTCTAACTACACACCCTCAAGACCCCTACACTCTGCATCTTCTAACTACACCTTCTCAAGACCGCTACGCTCTGCATCTTCTAACTACACAGCCTCAAGACCCCTACGCTCTGCATCTTCTAACTACACACCCTCGAGACCCCTACGCTCTGCATCTTCTAACTACTCCTTCTCAAGACCCCTACGCTCTGCATCTTCTAACTACACACCCTCAAGACCCCTAGGATCTGCATCTTCTAACTACACACCCTCGAGACCCCTACGCTCTGCATCTTCTAACTACTCCTTCTCAAGACCCCTACGCTCTGCGTCTTCTAACTACACACCCTCAAGACCCCTACGCTCTGCATCTTCTAACTACACACCCTCAAGACTCTTACGCTCTGCATCTTCTAACTACACACCCTCAAGACCCCTACGCTCTGTATCTTCTAACTACACACCCTCGAAACCCCTACGCTCTGCATCTTCTAACTACACACCCTCGAGACCCCTACGCTCTGCATCTTCTAACTACACACCCTCAAGACCCCTACGCTCTGCATCTTCTAACTACACACCCTCGAGACCCCTACGGTCTGCATCTTCTAACTACACACCCTCAAGACCCCTACGCTCTGCATCTTCTAACTACACACCCTCGAGACCCCTACGCTCTGCATCTTCTAACTACTCCTTCTCAAGACCCCTACGCTCTGCGTCTTCTAACTACACACTCTCAAAACCCCTAGGATCTGCATCTTCTAACTACACACCCTCAAGACCCCTACGCTCTGCATCTTCTAACTACATACCCTCAAGACCCCTACGCTCTGCATCTTCTACACCCTCAAGACCTCTACGCTCTGCATCTTCTAACTACACACCCTCAAGACCCTTACGCTCTGCATCTTCTAACTACACACCCTCAAGACCCCTACGCTCTGCATCTTCTAACTACACACCCTCAAGACCCCTACGCTCTGCATCTTCTAACTACACACCCTCAAG
>NC_140165.1:309751156-309758656 GCF_963971535.1 Notolepis coatsorum | reverse complement strand
GAGTCCGAGTCTGAGTCACCAAAGAAGAGTCTGAGTCGAGTCCCCATTACCCTAGTCCGAGTCCGAGTCCAAGTCATCATAGGTTGAGTCCACTCCACTCTGGCAGTCAAAGAGCTGACATACAAATAAAAAAAGGTCTACATTAAACATAAATAACACAGCGGTCACCGTTTCAAAGGGAGTTTATTTACTTTGTGACACAATAGCCAAACTAATGCACTAGCCAATAATATCTTATGGCAAATGATTAGGGCCTATTCAATTAATATTTTTTTTATAAATACCTATTTATCAATTAACAAGTCTGAGTCCTCGTCTGCACATTCCCGAGTCCGAATGCAGTCAATGCTCGAGTCCGAGTCCGAGTCACGAGTCCTGAAAATCAGTCCAGGACTCGGACTTGAGTTACAACACTGCTGGTACTGCTGAGGTGCTGAGGGAAGGAAGGAAGGAAGGAAGGAAGGAAGGAAGGAAGGAAGGAAGGAAGGAAGGAAGGAAGGAAGGAAGGAAGGAAGGAAGGAAGGAAGGGGAAGGAAGGAAGGAAGGAAGGAAGGAAGGAAGGAAGGAAGGAAGGAAGGAAGGAAGGAAGGAAGGAAGGGAGGGAGGGAGGGAGGAAGGGAGGGAGGGAGGGAGGGAGGGAGGAAGGAAGGAAGGAAGGAAGGAAGGAAGGAAGGAAGGAAGGAAGGAAGGAAGGAAGGACATGAGAAAGAGAGAGAGAGAGAGAGAGAGAGAGAGAGAGAGAGAGAGAGAGAGAGAGAGAGAGAGAGAGAGAGAGAGAGAGAGAGAGAGAAAGAAAGAAAGAAAGAAAGAAAGAAAGAAAGAAAGAAAGAAAGAAAGAAAGAAAGAAAGAAAGAAAGAAAGAGAAGAGAGAGAGAAGAGAAATAAAGAGAGAGAGAGACAGAGAGAGAGAGAGACAGAAAAAGAGAGAGAAATAAAGAGAGAGAGAGAGACAGAGAGCGAGAGAGAGACAGAGAGAGAGTGAAGAGAGAGAGAGACAGAGACAGAGAGAGAGAGAGAGAGAGAGAGAGAGAGAGAGGAGAGAGGAGAGAGAGAGAGAGACAGAGAGAGAGTGAAGAGAGGAGAGATGAGAGAGAGACAGAGACAGAGAGAGAGAGAGAGAAAAGGCTAAACCAACAGCAGACTGAACGGTCCCTCTCTTGTGTGTGTCCTCCAGGCCCAAAAGAATGAGCGGGAGTCGATCCGGCAGAAGCTGGCCCTGGGCAGCTTCTTTGACGACGGCCCCGGGGATATATACCAGCTGCAGCAAGAGTGGCAAGCCCAGTCTGTCCTCACGGTGAGTGCCCATCACAGCACCACGAATACCACCATTCACATTCACATTTAGTCATTTAGTCATTTAGTCATTTAGTCATTTAGCTGACGCTTTTATCTAGGGATGTTCGATATTGGCTTTTTTACCGATATCCGATATACCGATATTGTCCAACTCTTAATTTCCGATACCGATATCAACCGATACCGATATATGCAGGGTCCCCCCCCCCCCAAAAAACAGAATGTGGTAGGTAATTAACATTACATATCTCTTGTCGTGGAATTAACACAACATTATGCATACTTTTGACAATAAATAAAATCAGAATTTGTTCTTACTTGCTTGCCTGGGTAAATAAAGTTTAAATAAATGTAAAAAAAATAATAATAATAGTAATAATAATAATTTAAAACCAATACCGACAATTTCCGATATTACATTTTAATGCCAATATCGGCCGATAATATCGGACATCCGTACTTTTATCCAAAGCGACTTACAAGTTCTGTACGACAAGTCATCAGGAAGGGTACAACTCTATCAGCTGAGTAACAATGTTCATCAAAGTGTTGAGTGCTACAGTGTAGGTTAGTTTATTAGGACAAGTGCACGACAGTAAGGTTAGTTAGGGTTCGATTTCTTTTATTTTTTATTTCAGAACCACCACACACACACACACACTACACACTCACACACTACTCACACACACACCACACACACACACACACTACACACACACACACACACACACACACTACACACACACACACACACACTCACACTACACACACACACACTCACACACTACACACACACACACACACACACACACACACATACACACACACACACTACACAAATGTTTTACTGGAAATGGTAAACACTCATATTGCTGCGATCCAATCACGTGCATTCCATAATGTTCTGCCCACGACCCTATGATCAAATGTAACATAATATATAATTTAGATGACAGTATAAGTGCACAATGCACTGTTTAGAAGGCCTCAAACATAACGATGGATTTGAAGTTCAAATGTGGTACATTGTCATCCACTCTCATCTGGTCTCTAACTACACACCCTCAAGACCACTACGCTCTGCATCTTCTAACTACACACCCTCAAGACCCCTACGCTCTGCATCTTCTAACTACAGACCCTCAAGACCACTACGCTCTGCATCTTCTAACTACACACCCTCAAGACCCCTACGCTCTGCATCTTCTAACTACACACCCTCAAGACCCCTACGCTCTGTATCTTCTAACTACACACCCTCAAGACCCCTACGCTCTGCATCTTCTAACTACACACCCTCAAGACCCCTACGCTCTGCATCTTCTAACTACACACTCTCAAGACCCCTACGATCTGCATCTTCTAACTACACACCCTCAAGACCCCTACGCTCTGCATCTTCTAACTACACACCCTCAAGACCCCTACGCTCTGCATCTTCTAACTACACACCCTCAAGACCACTATGCTCTGCATCTTCTAACTACACACCCTCAAGACCCCTATGCTCTGCATCTTCTAACTACACACCCTCAAGACCCCTACGCTCTTCATCTTCTAACTACACACTCTCAAAACCCCTATGCTCTGCATCTTCTAACTACACAACTCTCAAGACCCCTACGCTCTGCATCTTCTAACTACACACCCTCAAGACCCCTATGCTCTGCATCTTCTAACTACACACCCTCAAGACCCCTACGCTCTGCATCTTCTAACTACACACCCTCAAGACCCCTACGATCTGCATCTTCTAACTACACACCCTCAAGACCCCTACGCTCTGCATCTTCTAACTACACACCCTCAAGACCCCTACGCTCTGCATCTTCTAACTACACACCCTCAAGACCCCTACGCTCTGCGTCTTCTAACTACACACCCTCAAGACCCCTACGCTCTGCATCTTCTAACTACACACCCTCAAGACCCCTACGCTCTGCATCTTCTAACTACACACTCTCAAGACCCCTACGCTCTGCATCTTCTAACTACACACCCTCAAGACCCCTACGCTCTGCATCTTCTAACTACACACCCTCAAGACCACTACGCTCTGCATCTTCTAACTACACACCCTCAAGACCCCTACGATCTGCATCTTCTAACTACACACCCTCAAGACCACTACGCTCTGCATCTTCTAACTACACACCCTCAAGACCCCTACGCTCTGCATCTTCTAACTACACACCCTTGAGACCCCTACGCTCTGCATCTTCTAACTACACACCCTCAAGACCCCTACGCTCTGCATCTTCTAACTACACACCCTCAAGACCCCTACGCTCTGCATCTTCTAACTACACACCCTCAAGACCCCTACGCTCTGCATCTTCTAACTACACACCCTCAAGACCACTACGCTCTGCATCTTCTAACTACACAGCTTCAAGACTCCTACGCTCTGCTTCCCACCACAGTCAGGACAGCCGAAACCTGCCCAGTTTTCCGTCGTCAACTAAGAACACACTTCTTCAATCAATATACAAATTTAAAAAAAATAAAAAAATACTAACTATGTACCGTCTTTCACTAGTATGCACTCTCCTACTAAGGAATCTACCTTGCCTATATTACTACCTACTATGCAAATATGCACTCAAGACTGTAGAACTCAAGTCCAACACTGTTTGACGAACAATCTTACTGACCATTAGCTGCCAGAGTTGTACCCTTCCTTCCTGCTGACTTGTTGTACAGAACTTGTAAGTCGCTTTGGATAAACGTGTCAGCTAAATGTAAATGCAATCTGCTCCTTGTTATTATAAGGTAATATAGGCATGTAGTATGTAGTAGTGTTTATAGAAGTGACATTTACAAATGTCATTATGTACAAAAAGAAAAAAAGAAAGCAGAGAAAGCATGTTCTCTATGTGTTATATAACACATAGTGTTGTGAAGGATCAGATTAAACCGAATATGTATATTTATTTATATATATATATTTAATTGTATTTGTATATCGTTTGATATCCCCTGTATATTCCTTGTACAATATGCATTGAATATCCCCGTTTCTACTAAACAGCCCATAATAGTTTCATTCTACCATTGGACTAGAACCTGGCGCCAGGGTTGCCATACCCCTAGGTCCAAGTTCAATCGTGCCGCCTAACATGTCGAGGCAACCCCCGGTTCCGCGCAGTAATATGCCGGGCGAAATACGTGTGGTACTATTTGTTCATAGCGCATATATATAATGGCGCTCGTAAAGTAGAACTTTCTTTTAGGTCCAAGTTCTTTACCCTCCAACAGAGTGACAGACGCAAAAGCCTCCCCACGAAGCATGTGCGGTGTAGTAGGGCCTACTTGGCCCAGAATAGGCATTGAGATATCGTGTAGATTAATAGTTGAATGGTCATAGTTGGCACCATACCGTCGAGTTGGACGTATTCTATTAAGCTAATAATAGTCTATTTATGTATGGTGCATCATTCGGTTCGAGTTCTACAGTTATCAGTACCACCCATCGTTCCCGACGTTATCTGGACGCTTATCCAGGCTGGTCAGACCCCTAGTGGTGATTGCATCCGAGGAGCTCCGGGTCAAGAGCGACTGGACCTGTATATTGGATTACTCTACCCGACGACGGCGAGCCTTCCACGGCTCTTGGATTATGCTTTGTGTGCTTTGGTTATTCCATGGATAAAGGCCAACACTGTCGAGTGTTGGAATTACCCCCCCGGAGAGGACTACAGGTGAGGGGCGGCGCTCTACACGTGAGGTCGCACCACGTCTCTCCGTTGTGGACCGGCAGATACCGTTCCACAGAGGGTCCAGCTGTATTCGTCTGCGGCCCGAGGTTCTGTGGGCACTGGGTCTAAGACTTTGGATTCTCCCAAGACACACCGTCGGCCAGATGGGATACCGCCCAGCGGCTTCTCTAACCCCCCCCCTCCTACTGTCTTACAACCAGCGGGACCCCCCCCCCCCCCCTTAGTGTAATCCAGCTATAATCATTTAAGTACTATCGCTATCGTTTCCTAAATATTCCAGGTTGTATACTTACTCCCTGCGCAACCAGAGATTGGACATTCAATGTTGATTTACCTACGAATACTCATTTGCCATAAAAGTGCATACTCAACATTTCAAATCATAAATGTAATTAAGTGAATGTTGTATACACCCTTTGCTGTATTAAATATTCGATTTGGTCCCATTTGTGTTGGTTCGTTTCATCAGGTGGGAAAGTGTTCATCATACTTATATCTTGTACTGGGTGGCCAGAAGTTAAAGTACATGAGGTAGTGGTATTAAATATCATATCTAACAATACAGTCAGGGAATTGTACCCCTCAGCTACACATAGTATGTGTTATATATAACACATAGTTACATTAAGTTTGTTAACATTAGGTTACAGTTATTAGAACAAGGTGTATTGATTATTTGGACTTTCAGTTGGAGGAGTTGTGTACACGGAGTCTGGTTGTGTTGGTTCAGGTGACATATCGCCTAATGTTCACACTCCAAATGAACTATACAACTGTACTGTATGTGAGCTGTGCAAAACATATTCAAAATGGCCCCCTGTGTTTTTTTTTCACACACGGGTAAAGACTTCCGCACGGTTCAGCTGTTAGTCACACGGAGACGTTTGATACTCTCTCTCCTCTCGCCCCTACTGCATCGATTGCTCAGGTCTGATTCAATCCGGACTGATTGGATACAGGCCGGGCAATCGATCGGCTCCGTTTGTAATTACTGCATTGAATAAGCAGATTATTGATCACACAGTGGCTTGGATCCACACATCTGGCAGAACTTTGCTTCTGTGAGGCCCAACCCCCCCCCCCCCCCCCTGTTTCTCAGAGAGATTGGATCAAACCTACTAGAAGGTTCCCACTGGATCGATCCATATTGAAGGCAGGAGGGGGAGGTGATTAGAAACACAAGGCCTCATTACCAGTAAATCTATCCTAGGCCAGTCCTATGCCCTGGAGAGAAAGTTTACCTTTTACCTGTTTACATTCAGCCTCTCCGTATACTCTGTATTTCATTTCATTATTATAATTTTTTTCCGCACATGGTAGTGTATTACAGTACATTACAAATTCCTATAATTCATTTAGTTATTATAATCAAATACACCCATAAGCGAAAAGGAGCAGGAAGAAGAATAGCCTACATTCGTATTAATACCTGCCCCCTATCCAATTAAATAAAGTAAATTTGATGGGCGGCGCATACAACCATTACTTGCACTGAAGTGCAAATTTAAACAAATCCAAAACAAAACAACTAGAACAAAAACGAGCAACACGAGTATGATAGCATGTACGACAGTTCTGTACTATATACCCATGATATTTATATTTACATTCACATTCTTATATTTACTGCATATATATATATATATCCATATTTGTCTGAATACACCTGCATATAACCCATAGCTCTGTATGATAGCATGTACAAATGCTGTATATACCATATATATATATTAAGGCTGTCAAATATATCGCGTTAATATCGCGTTAACTCCCGATTCTATTAATGCCACTAATTTTTTTAACTCAAGATTAACTAAAAAAAAAAAAAAAAAAAAAAAATTTTTTTTTTTTTACTAGGCTTCACTCAGGTGTATTATTGATGCTCTCATTGATACTATGTTTGTTTCTGAAGTGTGTGTGTGTGTGTGTGTGTGTGTGTGTGTGTGTGTGTGTGTGTGTGTGTGTGTGTGTGTGTGTGTGTGTGTGTGTGTGTGTGTGTTGTGTGTGTGTGTGTGTGTGTGTGTGTGTGAGATATAGAGAGAGAGGGGGGTGAGAGAGATGAGGAAGGGGCAAAAGAGAAAAGAGCTGGGAGAGTGTGTGTGTGAGGGGAGAGAGGGGGGTGTCTGATTAATCAGCCCTTGTGTGTGTGAATGTAACAAGTTCCTAACGTTTTCTTTCCCCTATTATTTCATGCATTATTTTCTTTTAAGTTATTTTGTGCATCACTCTGTTTTGAATTTGATGCAAATTTGCAATGCATGAGGGTCATCCTTTTGTGTTAAATGGCTGCACAAAGCAAGCATTTGTTGACTCGCATGTTGATAAGAGTATTAAAACTTGGAACTTGAAAAAGATCTGTTTAAGGTAAAAAAAAAATAAAAATAAAAATGCGATTAATTTGCGATTAATCGCGAGTTAACTATGGACAATCATGCGATTAATCGAGTTAAATATTTTAATCGTTTGACAGCATATATATATATAT
>NC_140165.1:309724735-309750956 GCF_963971535.1 Notolepis coatsorum | reverse complement strand
TAAACCAAAACAGCCGGCGCCTGACAGTCGGTGAGAAATTGATGCCGTCTCTGCCTCTGTCAGAGAACTCGCCCGCTCTCTTAAACAGTGAGCCACCGGGAGTGACCTCGGAGGATTCTCTCTCTCTCTCTCTCTCTCTCTCTCTCTCTCTCTCTCTCTCTCTCTCTCTCTCTCTCTCTCTCTCTCTCTCTCTCTCTCTCTCTCTCTCTCTCTCTCTCTCTCTCATGCTCTCACTCACTCCTTCTCAAGGGACCGAGGGAGAGAGAGAGAGCTTACCTTGAAATAAGACTTGAGCCAGGCCAGGCGACGAGAAAACGAAGTGTCAGAAACATGGCAGTGGTACAAGGCCGTACCTGAGACCCCCGGGACAGCGTCCTATGTGAGACCATGGCTCCAGGGGGGACAGTTAATATTCCTCAGGTCTCTCTCTCTCTCTCTCTCACTGTGTCCCGATCGGTCACATGGACAGACGGAGAAGAATCCAAGCCCGGCTGCCACGAAGGAGGTCTTTATATATTGCCATATTTATTTTATACCACTTTGTATTTCTACGTTGTAGCTCTACTATATTGTCTGTTTATTTCTACTATATTGTCTACCAGAACCGGCAGATTCTTCCTGAGCAACGTCGGAAGGATCTGCCCCTTCCTGACAAAAGATGTCCAACCCCCCCCCCCCCCCCTCCCACCAATGTACAGTTTCTTCCCCTTCGGATGTATATATTTCTTATGATCTCTTTTTACTACACAGTTCTGTATATCTGTATGTCTTGTATGTCATAAATGTCCTGATGAATTGAAAATGGGGGGGGACCCCGATGTAAACAAGACGAAGGTATTTTTCTGGTCTGCATCCTCTTAGCAGTTGTTTTGTATTGAGCCGTACTGTATTGTACCCATTCGGCAATCTGTTGATAAAGTTTTCAATTAATCAATCAATCAATCAATCAATCAAAACTCCTTGTCCAGTCAATGTCAATTTGTCCAAAGTCATGTCTCGCCTGGACTACTGCGATGCACCGCTATAGCTGGTTGACCGGCTACCACCACCAAGCCACTCCTGACATATAAAGCTCTTAATGAGCAAGGCCCAAAATACATAGCAAATTCCCTAGTTAGTTATCTGCCCTCAAGAACGCTACGGTCATCCACTACAGGTTTACTAGACACACCCAGAAACCAAAAGAGGATAGGAAGTATGGCATTTGCCAACTATGCCCCAAAACTATGGAACACACTACCAACACACATCAGAAACGCCAGCTCCATACACATTTTTAAAGGAAAATTAAAAACGTACCTATACAGTCTAGCTTATACAAATAGTGTACCATGCCTTAGGGAAAGCGAGTATCTTATTGAAATGTTTTTATTATTGTTTTTATTTTTTATGTACTGATCTTTTACTGAAACGTTATTTTACTGTACTTTGCCTATTGCCGTACTTTTATTACTGTCGTCTTACTAATGTGATGCTTTTATTTTATTTTACTTTTATCTTTATTTTTTATTTATTTATTTCTATTTTTATTTTTTATTTTATTTTAAACATTGATCTTAACTGATCACTGTGACTTTATTGCTTTTATCGTTATATATGCCTATGTTTGTGTACAGCACTTTGAGCTACATAACATGTATGAAAGGTGCTTTATAAATACTTACTTACTTACTTACTTACTTACTTACTTACTTACTTACTTCAACTCATACAAAACGCAGCTGCCCGCCTGATCTCTAACCTGCCAAAGTCAGCCCACGTTACCCCACTTCTTAGGGACCTGCACTGGCTCCCCATCGCTGCACAAATCCGCTTCAAGGTCCTTGACCTGGCAGACCGTGCAGCGAGGGGAACGGCCCCCCTCCTACCTCCGGTCAATGGTCTCTAACTACACTCCCAGCTCTGCATCATCTGGCCGCCTCCCTCGGACCCACTCCAATCTGAGCTCCTGGGGGGTCGTCAAAGAGAAGCAGGCTATTCTCGCTCCTCGCTGCACAACAAACTCCCCCCCACCACAGTCAGGACAGCTGAAACCTGGGCAATTTTCCGCCGTCGACTACAAAAACAAAACCTCTTCAAACAATATCTGAAATAATATCTGAAGAAAAAATATACGTTTTACTATTATGTACCATAATTAGGGATGTCCGATATTATCGGCCTACCGATATTATCGGCCGATATCGGCATTAAAATGTGATATCGGAAAATATCGGTATCGGTTTTAAATAATAATTATTATTATTTTTTTTACATTTATTTAACCTTTATTTACCCAGGCAAGCAAGTAAGAACAAATTCTGATTTTATTTATTGTCAAAAGTATGCATAATGTTGTGTTAATTCCACAACAAGAGATATGTAATGTTAATTACCTGAAATTATAAAAAATGTTGGGGGGGGGAACCCTGCATATATCGGTATTGGTTGATATCGGTATCGGAAATTAAGAGTTGGACAATATCGGTATATCGGTATCGGTAAAAAAGCCAATATCGAGCATCCCTAACCATAATACCATGCTACTATTCTTATACTACTAACTATCTTGCTAATATGTCTCTATACTACTCTGCACTCAGAGTGTAACACTCCAGCTCAATATTATTTGAGGAACGACGCCACTGACCCATAGCTGCCAGAGATGTACCCCTCCTGCTGACATGTTGTTCACAGTCTGTAAGTCACTTTGGATAAAAGCCTCAGCTAAATGACTAAATTATAAATGGTTCTATGTTTCATTGCGTAACCACTGCTGCCATGTTTGGCCAGGTCTCCCACTGGAAACAAGATTGTGAATCTCAACGGGGCTTTCCTGGTCAAATAAAGGCAAAATAAAAATAAACATGTGATGATTAAGGGAGTACATTTGCAGATCTGATTCCAGTTTGGACGTCGGTGACATAGGACCTTCTTCATCTTCACGGCTCGGGAATAAATATGGGTTAGCAACCCGGTAATATTAGATAAGATAAGGTGATGTTAGATAAGATAAGGTGATGTTAGATAAGATAAGGTAATGTTAGACCAGATAAGGTAATGTAACGTTAGATAAGATAAGGTGATGTTAGATAAGATAAGGTAATGTTAGACCAGATACGGTAATGTAACGTTAGATAAGATAAGGTGATGTTAGATAAGATAAGGTAATGTTAGATAAGATAAGGTAATGTTAGATAAGATAAGGTAATGTTAGATGAGATAAGGTGATGTTAGATAAGATAAGGTAATGTTAGATAAGATAAGGTAATGTTAGATAAGATAAGGTAATGTTAGACAAGATAAGGTAATGTTAGACAAGATAAGGTAATGTTAGATAAGATAAGGTAATGTTATTACTGTTACACCAGATAAGGTAATGTTAGATAAGATAAGGTAATGTTAGATAAGATAAGGTAATGTTAGATAAGATAAGGTAATGTTAGACAAGATAAGGTAATGTTAGATAAGATAAGGTCATGTTAGATAAGATAAGGTAATGTTAGATAAGATAAGGTCATGTTAGATAAGATAAGGTCATGTTAGACAAGATAAGGTAATGTTAGATAAGATAAGGTAATGTTAGATAAGATAAGGTAATGTTAGATAAGATAAGGTAATGTTAGATACGATAAGGTAATGTTAGATAAGATAAGGTAATAAGATAAGGTAAAGTAATGTTAGACCAGATAAGGTAATGTTAGATAAGATAAGGTAATGTTAGATCAGATAAGGTAATGTTAGATAAGATAAGGTAATATTAGATAATATAAGGTAATGTTAGATAAGATAAGGTAATGTTAGATAGGTAATGTTAGATAAGATAAGGTAATGTTAGATAAGATAAGGTAATGTTAGACAAGATAAGGTAATGTTAGATAAGATAAGGTAATGTTAGACAAGATAAGGTAATGTTAGATAAGATAAGGTAATGTTAGATAAGATAAGGTCATGTTAGATAAGATAAGGTCATGTTAGATAAGATAAGGTCATGCTAGATAAGATATGGTAATGTTAGATAAGATAAGGTCATGTTAGATAAGATAAGGTGATGTTAGATAAGATAAGGTGATGTTAGATAAGATAAGGTCATGTTAGATAAGATAAGGTAATATTAGATAAGATAAGGTAATGTTAGATAAGATAAGGTAATATTAGACCAGATAAGGTAATGTTAGATAAGATAAGGTCATGTTAGATAAGATAAGGTAATGTTAGATAAGATAAGGTCATGTTAGATAAGATAAGGTCATGTTAGACAAGATAAGGTAATGTTAGATAAGATAAGGTAATGTTAGATAAGATAAGGTAATGTTAGATAAGATAAGGTAATGTTAGATACGATAAGGTAATGTTAGATAAGATAAGGTAATAAGATAAGGTAAAGTAATGTTAGACCAGATAAGGTAATGTTAGATAAGATAAGGTAATGTTAGATCAGATAAGGTAATGTTAGATAAGATAAGGTAATATTAGATAATATAAGGTAATGTTAGATAAGATAAGGTAATGTTAGATAGGTAATGTTAGATAAGATAAGGTAATGTTAGATAAGATAAGGTAATGTTAGACAAGATAAGGTAATGTTAGATAAGATAAGGTAATGTTAGACAAGATAAGGTAATGTTAGATAAGATAAGGTAATGTTAGATAAGATAAGGTCATGTTAGATAAGATAAGGTCATGTTAGATAAGATAAGGTCATGTTAGATAAGATAAGGTAATGTTAGATAAGATAAGGTCATGTTAGATAAGATAAGGTGATGTTAGATAAGATAAGGTGATGTTAGATAAGATAAGGTCATGTTAGATAAGATAAGGTAATATTAGATAAGATAAGGTAATGTTAGATAAGATAAGGTAATATTAGACCAGATAAGGTAATGTTAGATAAGATAAGGTAATATTAGATAAGATAAGGTAATGTTAGATAAGATAAGGTAATATTAGATAAGATAAGGTAATATTAGATAAGATAAGGTAATGTTAGATAAGATAAGGTAATATTAGACCAGATAAGGTAATGTTAGATAAGATAAGGTAATGTTAGATAAGATAATGTCATGTTAGATAAGATAAGGTAATGTTAGATAAGATAAGGTAATATTAGACCAGATAAGGTAATGTTAGATAAGATAAGGTAATGTTAGATAAGATAATGTCATGTTAGATAAGATAAGGTAATGTTAGATAAGATAAGGTAATATTAGACCAGATAAGGTAATGTTAGATAAGATAAGGTAATGTTAGATAAGATAAGGTAATGTTAGACCAGATAAGGTAATGTTATATAATATAAGGTCATGTTAGATAAGATAAGGTCATGTTAGATAAGATAAGGTGATGTTAGATAAGATAAGGTAATGTTATTAGACCAGATAAGGTAATGTTAGATAAGATAAGGTCATGTTAGATAAGATAAGGTCATGTTTGATTGATTGATTGATTGATTGAAAACTTTATTAACAGATTGCAGAATGGGTACAATACAGTACAGCTCAATACACACAATTGTTAAGGGGATGCAGACCAGAGAAAGACTTTCGTCTTGTTTACACCAGGGTCCCCCATTTTCAATTCATCAGGACATATATGACATACATGACATACAGATAGTCAGTACTGCTACATCTATACATTTATGACATACCAGATTTGCAAATACAGTACTGTTTGTGATACAGAAGGAGTCAAGAAAAGGGAGTATATACATTTGACGTAGAAACTGTACATTGGGTGGGGGGGGTTGGGTACACTGGGATATTGACAACCATACTGGGTAATTTACATTGGAGGTGGTTGGGGGGGGGGGGGCACACTGTATAAACAAGCAAAACTGTACATTGAGGGGGGGGGGGGGGGGGGGAGACTCTGTACAAACAAACAAAATTGTACATTGGACTATTGACAAAACCATACTAGGTAAATGACTGTACATTGGAGGGGGTTGGGTTAGGATATTTACAGGGGCCAGTGTTGAATTGCAGTCTCCCGTAGGTATCTCTTGAGAGAGGTTTTGAAAGTGGGTAGTGATCCACATTCCTTTACAGCTTTGGGTAGGGCGTTCCACATTGATGTGGCATAATTGCGAAACGTGTTTAGTCCCTTATTTGAGCCGAATCTGGGTTTAACATGATTTGTGGAGCTCCCTCTGGTGTTGTGATCGTGGTATTCACTGACCTTTGGGAAGTATTTTGCCATGTACATGGGTACCTTGGTCGTGCCAGAGTCTTCAGGGTATTCTTGTTTACCAGAGAGGAGATCCGGTACAAGAATCGAGTTCGTTGGTTGACTTTTTTTATTACATTGGATGCCATTTTGTCCACATGTTAGATAAGATAAGGTCATGTTAGATAAGATAAGGTAATATTAGATAAGATAAGGTAATGTTAGACCAGATAAGGTAATATTAGATAAGATAAGGTAATGTTAGATAAAATAAGGTAATGTTAGATGAGATAAGGTAATGTTAGATAAGATAAGGTAATGTTAGATAAGATAAGGTAATGTTAGATAAGATAAGGTAATGTTAGATAAGATAAGGTAATATTAGACCAGATAAGGTAATGTTAGATAAGATAAGGTAATGTTAGATAAGATAAGGTAATGTTAGACCAGATAAGGTAATGTTAGATAAGATAAGGTAATGTTATTAGACCAGATAAGGTAATGTTATATAAGATAAGGTCATGTTAGATAAGATAAGGTCATGTTAGATAAGATAAGGTGATGTTAGATAAGATAAGGTAATGTTAGATAAGATAAGGTCATGTTAGATAAGATAAGGTCATGTTAGATAAGATAAGGTAATATTAGATAAGATAAGGTAATGTTAGATAAGATAAGGTAATATTAGACCAGATAAGGTAATGTTAGATAAGATAAGGTAATGTTAGATAAGATAAGGTCATGTTAGATAAGATAAGGTAATGTTAGATAAGATAAGGTAATATTAGACCAGATAAGGTAATGTTAGATAAGATAAGGTAATGTTAGATAAGATAAGGTAATGTTAGACCAGATAAGGTAATGTTAGATAAGATAAGGTAATGTTATTAGACCAGATAAGGTAATGTTATATAAGATAAGGTCATGTTAGATAAGATAAGGTCATGTTAGATAAGATAAGGTGATGTTAGATAAGATAAGGTGATGTTAGATAAGATAAGTTCATGTTAGATGAGATAAGGTAATGTTAGATAAGATAAGGTAATGTTAGATAAGATAAGGTAATCGATAAATGGTGTGTGTGTGTGTTTGTGCATATCAGCGTATATTTGTAATAATGTGCTTGTGATTGTGTTTACATGATCAGTCAAACACCAGCGAACGTACTGGATTGCATCTTTAACAGCTGGCTGTGATATATATATCGATCGCTCCCTTCCATAACATCCATAATATCCACAATATGTTTAACCAAGCTTGTCATCGGTGTAAAAGTATTAGATATGTATGTTTGCATTAGATACTAGAGAAGCTATTCATAGTATTCTGGCGACATATCGTGCCATTTCCTACCAATGTGGCCCACAGCCATAAACACAGGTCATTGGCTCACAGTCATTATTTAATGACTATCCTCTGTTATTTGATTACAATCACCAGTTTCACCAGATTCAGATTTGTTTATTCTCACAGCTTTCTTTTTTAAATGTACATACATTAAAAAAAACATGAGATGCTTGTTTTCCCCGGCTCCTCAACCGTAGCAGATTTGTAAGCATGGTACACAACATATATTTTATCTATCCAAACTATAACTATAAATATAAACTATAAACTAAATAGCTATAAATAGACTATAAACTATGAACTAAAACTATAAAACTAAACACAATACACAACGTATATTCTATCTATACAAACTACGCTATACTAACTGTATAAATAAGCTATAAACTATATATACTATAAACTAAAACTATAAACGAAACTATGAAACTAAACACAACACACAACGTATATTCTATCTATATACAGACTATGTTACACTAACTGTATAACTAAGCTATACACTATAGAGACTATAACCTAAAACGACAAACTAAACTAAACTATAAACTAACCTTACTGTCGTGCACTTGTACTAATATACTAACCTGCACTGTAGCACTCAACACTTTGATGAACATCAAATGTTACTCAGCTGATAGAGTTGTGCCCTTCCTGCTGTCTTGTTGTACAAAACTTGTAAGTCGCTTTGGATAAAAAGCGTCAGCTAAATGACAAAATGTAAATGTAAACTAAAACTATAGACTAAACATAACACACAACGTATATTCTATCTATACAAACGTATACAACACAAGGTATATGTTTGTATAGGTATTTCACTGATAGATATCTGCTACCACCTAGTGGCAAGAGGAAACATCAGGGATATCCTGACACAACTTGTACTTACCTGCACTATTCTTACCCTGACTACTCTTATACACTGCCTATCAAATTCACGTGTCGGTTATCGCACTTTTTACTTCTTACTGATGACTATTTTTCCAAATGTGAAACACTGTGATTATTTGTATTACTGAATAGAGAGCCTATTAGGATGCTACATCCTAATGTGAAACACTGTGATTTACCATACGCTCGCTTCATGCCTGTATTTTTTTTTATGTCCGTTCTATTTTTATAATTTTTAGACTATTTTTAAACTGAATCATTTTAAACTATTTCTATTATTTGTATTACTGAAAACTGTAAGCGGAGAGCCTATTGGGATGCTAGATCCTAATGTGAAACACTGTGATTTGCCATACCTTGCTACCTGTCTATCTTTTTTATGCCCGCTTATGCCTGTATTTTTTACTGTTGTGAAGCACTTTGAACTGCAACCTCTGTATGAAAAGTGCTATACAAATAAAGTTATTATTATTATGTTAGCAGCAGCAGCAGTGTGTGTGTGTGTGTGGTGTGTGTGTGTGTAATAAGTGTGCTTGTGTGGTGTGTAAGTCACTACGGTGCTTTTGTGTGTCTGCTCGTGTTTGATGATTTAGAGCCTGTCCGTCCGTCAGTAGTGTGTTGGCCTTCCAAGATGTCTGCGATAATGATGTCACGGGCCGCGATGGGTACACGGCCGTCGTCGTACTCTACATGGCAGTGCTGGAGGCGGCGGTGACAGCAGCAGGATGCAGGCTGTGTTTGGTGATGAATAGGGACGTCAGATGACCACAATGGAGGACGTCTGACCCTTGACTGGCACACTGACCCGCCGTGCTGAATAGAATGGACGGCCAAGCCATTTAGGCCAGCCATCAATCTCCCGAAATACAATGATGTTTATACTCCATTCAAAGTATAGGCCTATATGCACGGGTAAAGACAAAGGTAGCAAAAGAGTTTGTGTGTGTGTGTGTGTGTGTGTGTGTGTGTGTGTGTGTGTGTGTGTCAGGGTTATCATAGTTTTGTATTCTTCATTAGCTTTTATTTTTGTCTTGTTTTTCATTTTTGTTTTCAATCAGTTTTTATCAGTTTCAGTATTAGTTTTATATTATAGTATGGGGGGGTATTTACATTTACATTTTGTCATTTAGCGGACGCTTTTATCCAAAGCGACTTACAAGTGCTGTACGACAAGTCAGTAGGAAGGAAGGGTACAACTCTATCAGCTGAGTAACAATGTTCATCAAAGTGTTCAGACGTGAGTGCTACAGTGTTGAGTGCATGTTAGTACTGTATATCAGGGGCAGTATTTAAGAAGTTCAGAATAGGTATCGCAAACGCGTCACTTTGTGAAGGCAGTTGACTCACAGCCATGTGGGCGTCCCAGTCATCCCAGTCTCAATAAACAGACGCTATGCACCAGTGCTTCAATGCCTGCTGTGTTGACATATTTGACCAAATCGACAGACTAAAGCTAAAGACATTTTCTGCTTATTATTTTAATTGCATTTTAGTACGTTTTGTATATATATCGTTTCAGTTAGTTTTCATCTATTTATTTTCCAAGGTCTAGTTTTCTAGTTAACTAAAATGTTAACTATAATAACTGTAATCTGTGTGTATTAGATGAGATAAGGTAATATTAGATGAGATAAGGTAATGTTAGACCAGATAAGGTAATGTTATGTTAGATAAGATAAGGTAATGTTAGATCAGATATGGTAATGTTAGATAAGATAAGGTAATGTTAGAGATAAGATAAGGTAATGTTAGATCAGATATGGTAATGTTAGATAAGATAAGGTAATGTTAGACCAGATAAGGTAATGTTAGATCAGATAAGGTAATGTTAGATAAGATAAGGTAATATTATATAAGATAAGGTAATAATAGATAAGATAAGGTAATGTTAGATAAGATAAGGTAATGTTAGATCAGATAAGGTAATGTTAGATAAGATAAGGTAATAATAGATAAGATAAGGTAATGTTAGATAAGATAAGGTAATGTTAGAAAAGACAAGGTAATATTATATAAGATAAGGTAATGTTAGATAAGATAAGGTAATGATAGATAAGATAAGGTAATGTTAGATAAGATAAGGTAATGTTAGATAAGATAAGGTAATATTATATAAGATAAGGTAATGTTAGATAAGATAAGGTAATAATAGATAAGATAAGGTAATGTTAGATAAGATAAGGTAATGTTAGATAAGATAAGGTAATATTATATAAGATAAGGTAATGTTAGATAAGATAAGGTAATGATAGATAAGATAAGGTAATGTTAGATAAGATAAGGTAATGTTAGATAAGATAAGGTAATATTATATAAGATAAGGTAATAATAGATAAGATAAGGTAATGTTAGATAAGATAAGGTAATGTTAGATAAGATAAGGTCATGTTAGACCAGATAAGGTAATGTTAGATAAGATAAGGTCATGTTAGATAAGATAAGGTCATGTTAGATAAGATAAGGTAATGTTAGATAAGATAAGGTAATGTTAGATAAGATAAGGTCATGTTAGATAAGATAAGGTCATGTTAGATAAGATAAGGTAATGTTAGATAAGATAAGGTAATGTTAGATAAGATAAGGTAATGTTAGATAAGATAAGGTCATGTTAGATAAGATAAGGTAATATTATATAAGATAAGGTAATGTTAGATAAGATAAGGTAATGTTAGATAAGATAAGGTAATGTTAGACCAGATAAGGTAATGTTAGATAAGATAAGGTAATGTTAGATAAGATAAGGTCATGTTAGATAAGATAAGGTAATGTTAGACCAGATAAGGTAATGTTAGATAAGATAAGGTAATGTTAGACCAGATAAGGTAATGTTAGATAAGATAAGGTAATGTTAGACCAGATAAGGTAATGTTAGATAAGATAAGGTAATGTTAGACCAGATAAGGTAATATTATATAAGATAAGGTCATGTTAGATAAGATAAGGTAATATTATATAAGATAAGGTAATGTTAGATAAGATAAGGTAATGTTAGACCAGATAAGGTAATGTTAGATCAGATAAGGTAATGTTAGATAAGATAAGGTCATGTTAGACCAGATAAGGTAATAGATAAATGGTGTGTGTGTGTGTGTTTGTGCATATCAGCGTATATTTGTAATATGTGCTTGTGATTGTTTTTACATGATCAGTCAAACACCAGCGAACGTACTGGATTGCATCTTTAACAGCTGGCTGCGATATATATCGATCGCTCCCCTTCCATAATATCCAGCCACCAATCTCTGCCGTTAACGAAGGGTGAAATGAGCTGAACAACATCTTGTCCAACATATATACAAGCACTCGCAGCTATTAAACTAATCTCAACGGGGGCGACAACACATCAGGCTCTGCTCCATATGTCGGGTACAGACGGAGTGCGTCCGGGAGGCAGACAGGGACCGGGTCGAGTTTGTTTAATCTGTCTTGGTTTAAAGAGGTTAAATGAATCATTCACTAGTGGCGGGCAGCCGTTCACGCAGCTTAGCGTTCACGGAGAGAGGCCGCGAAGCCAAACCTAGCAATTACAGAAACGGCCCGTACACGTCCAGGGATCACCCTGGAAGGACAGGGAGGAAATAGTGAAGAGTGATGTACAGAAGGATGCGAAGATGATGGGGAACGAGGAGGAGGAGGAGGAGGAGGATTATGATGAAGATGATAGAGTTGTCCATCACAGTGATTAGAGTCCTGACACCTGACCCGACGCACCAGATGGATCGTTACACGGAACCGTCTGAGAAGTCGTCCTTGGGAACTATTTGGAAAAGGGGCGGGCACTTTCAAAGAATACTTGGGCGGGGTAATTGGATGAACCATCTGTCTATCACCGTCTACCACGGGCTAACTTCAACCCGTGGTAAGGAATCCGAATATACCGAAAGAATATTTTACTCAAAGAAGGTAGCAAACATGACACCTAAACCACTCCGCTAGCTGCCAGTAGTTCCTCACAGGCTGCTGATTGGTCCGAACCACTGTAGTTCTGCCACAAGCACATAACCTGAAACCTGACTAGATGGATTCTCGCGTGATCCCGCAAGGGAATCCGAATTCGGCCCATGTCACCCCACTCCTTAGGGACCTGCACTGGCTCCCCATTGCTGCACGAATCCGCTTCAAGGCCCTCGACCTGGCATACCGTGCGGCAAAGGGAACCGCTCCCGCCTACCTCCGGTCAATGGTCTCTAACTACACACCCTCAAGACCCCTACGCTCTGCATCTTCTGGCCGCCTCAGACCTACTCCTATCCAAGCTCCGGGAGGGTCATCAAAGAGAAGTCGCCTATTCTCAGTCCTTGCCCCACAATGGTGAACTACCCACCCCAGTTAGGACAGCCAAAACCCGTCCAATCTTTCGCCGTCGACTAAAGACGCACTTCTTCAACCATTATCTGAAATAATAATAATAAAAAAAAATCTAACCCTAACTAATCTTACTGTCATGCACTTGTCCTAATAAACTAACCTACACTGTAGCACTCAACACTTTGATGAACATTGTTACTCAGCTGATAGAGTTGTGCCCTTCCTGATGACTTGTCGTACAGAACTTGTAAGTCGATTTGGATAAAAGCGTCAGTGAAATGACTAAATGTAAATGCATGGTAAGGTTGCATCCGCTATGCATAAGCTTTCTCCTAAGCTAGGGTGTAAAGTTGACACTGTTCAAAGTTGACACATTGAGGCTTAGTAAATACTAGGAGAGAGGTAGGAGAGATGAGAGGAGAGAGGAGAGGAGAGAGGAGAGAGGTAGGAGAGAGGAGAGGAGAGTGGAGGAGAGAGGAGAGGAGAGGAGGAGGAGAGAGGAGAGGAGAGGAGGAGGAGAGGAGAGAGGTAGGCGAGAGTAGAGGAGAGGAGAGAGAAGAGAGGAGAGGAGAGAGGAGAGAGGAGAGAGGAGGAGAGAGGAGAGGAGAGGAGGAGGAGAGGAGAGAGGTAGGCGAGAGTAGAGGAGAGGAGAGAGGAGAGAGGTAGGAGAGAGGAGAGAGGAGGAGGAGGAGAGGAGAGAGGTAGGCGAGAGTAGAGGAGAGAGGTAGGCGAGAGTAGAGGAGAGGAGAGAGGATAGAGGAGAGGAGAGAGGTAGGAGAGAGGAGAGGAGAGAGGAGGAGAGAGGAGAGTAGAGGAGAGGAGGAGAGGAGAGAGGTAGGAGAGAGGAGATGAGAGAGGTAGGAGAGAAGAGAGGTAGGAGAGAGGAGAGGAGAGAGGAGAGAGGTAGGAGAGAGGAGAGGAGAGAGGCTACTAGAATTGGTTGCACCATGATTACTTAGGGCATAACCTAACGTCAAGTCATAACTAAGGCGCAGATAGAGTTTGATTGACATGGTTATGATGCGCATTAGCTTGCTGGCTGTGATGCATATATGTATGTTTGTCTATGTGTACCAGTTCCTCTATCTGTGTGTACATGTCTATGTGTGTCTGTTCCTCTAGCTGCTGCTACACAAGGGGTTTTAGCTGATACATAAATGATAGTGTCATCAGCGTACATTTGACAATCAGCTCCTTCTCAGCATGTTGGTAAATAATTTATGTATAAGCTGAAAAGTATTATCTGAGTAATGTATAAATCACAGCTTAGTAAGAGCTGGTGCAACAGGCTGCTGATTACCCTGATGAGAACGATTGTTGCTTAGGACTCCGGTTAAGACTATAAGGACACGGTCATAACAACCGCAGCGATTAATCAGAAACCAATACAGTTTGAAAAAAATAAATCAAGGAAGCGCCTTTCTTAGCAGGTCAGAAAATGGAGCGTTTTTTAGTTTTTCACACCGTAAGTCCAATCAAAGGCCTCCCTGAAAGTAAATTCATCCTCAACCCCCCCCCCCCCCCTCCAGAGGGCCAGAAGCAGCAGAGTTGGGGGAAAAGTCAGCCAAGTCGTTAAATGAAGTTGTGACCAGAATCATCAGTGTGGCAGGTTAGATGTTCATCTCCCGTGGGAGCGGGAGGAGCGGGAGGTCATTACGTCCAGCTACACACTTCCACTAATTACAATGAAGGAAGGAGGGCCAGGGCACCAATCAGTTCAATTAGCCCGGCCGGGAGAGGCCTCCTGCAGGGAGGGGGAACTTAAGCTCAGGTTGGTGAGCCGTTCCCCCCCCCCCCCCCCCCCCCCCCCCCCACAAAGGCTCTCCGATCCACAGGCGTGGGGTTCATCTTAAAGGAACATTCCAACGTTATGGGAAATACACACATTTTTAAGAATTTGATATCGGTTTCATCTGTGTGTCCAGTAGCCCCCGGAGAGAGAGGTCCAGGTGCATGCTAGCCTAGCTTAGCACAAGGACCGGAAGCGGTAGGGAGCGGCTAGCCTAGCTTAGCACAAGGACCGGAAGCGGTAGGGAGCGGCTAGCCTAGCTTGGCACAAGGACTGGAAGTGGTAGGGAGCGGCTAGCCTAGCTTGGCACAAGGACTGGAAGCGGTAGGGAGCGGCTAGCCTAGCCTAGCACAAGGACTGGAAGCGGTAGGGAGCGGCTAGCCTAGCCTGGCACAAGGACTGGAAGTGGTAGGGAGCGGCTAGCCTAGCCTGGCACAAGGACTGGAAGTGGTAGGGAGCGGCTAGCCTAGCTTGGCACAAGGACTGGAAGCGGTAGGGAGCGGCTAGCCTAGCCTAGCACAAGGACTGGAAGCGGTAGGGAGCGGCTAGCCTAGCCTAGCACAAGGACTGGAAGCGGTAGGGAGTGGCTATAGCCTAGCTTGGCACAAGGACTGGAAGCGGTAGGGAGCGGCTAGCCTAGCTTAGCACAAGGACCGGAAGCGGTAGGGAGCGGCTAGCCTAGCTTAGCACAAGGACCGGAAGCGGTAGGGAGCGGCTAGCCTAGCTTAGCACAAGGACCGGAAGCGGTAGGGAGCGGCTAGCCTATATCTCTGTCAAAAGTGAAGAAAGACGACTACCGACAACTCGAAAACCGACACACAGTGAATCTCTCATCCGACTCTGGGGAAGATGGTGTCTCTCGCCAAGTGTTCCTTTAAGATTTATACGAGGGTCACCGTGAGACACTGTGTCCCCCCTCCTCCTCCTCCTCCTCCTCCTCCTCCTCCTCCTCCCGTCAGGTCTTTCGCCGCGCCACTCTCTCTTTCTTCTCCATGTCTTATGGAATGTGATTAAAGTCGCAGATGCGTCTTCCTCCTCTACCTCTTTCTACAGTGCAGCAAAAACAACAACAACAAAAGCAACAGCCACAGTTGTTGGAGAGGCTCAACAAACACTTGTATTTGTTCATTTTTAAGCCCCTTATTGGTAACCTACCTCCTTATCCTACATCATTATTGGAATGGAATGTTGGAACCTATGGAACCCGTTCGAGTGACTGGCTGGTCCTTGAGGTCCCCTGAGTTTGCTCTTTCGAGTTTGAATAAAGGTTTGTGAAATTAAATGAAAATGAGTTAAGGCGTTAGAGACAGAGGCAGAGAGACTCTGAGAACGTCTCGGGTCCCAAACCTCATCTCTCTGCTATACTTGCCTGGCACCCCTCCATGTCCGTCTCCTCGCCCCGTCAGCAGATACGGTGCGGAGAGAGAGAGAGGGAGAGGGAGAGAGAGAGAGAGGGAAGAGAGAGAGAGAGAGAGAGATAGAGGGAAGAGAGAGAGAGAGATAGAGAGAGCTAGAGGGAAGAGAGAGAGAGAGGGAGAGAGAAAGAGGGAAGAGAGAGAGAGAGAGATAGAGGGAGAGGAAGAGAGAGAGAGAGGAAGAGAGAGAAACAGAGAGAGAGCGAGAGGGAGAGGGAGATGTAACCAACCCCACCCGCCAGCCGCAGACGTCCAAACAATTTACTGCCCGCACCAAATTGGATCACGTCTCCAGCGCTTTGTGCGTCGCCTCACACCTGCTGTTCCCCACCTTCCCTCGTAAACGACAGAAGCGCAGAGGTAGGAGAGAGGAGAGAAGAGAGGAGAGGAGAGAGGAGATAGGAGAGATGAGAGGAGAGAGGTAGGAGAGAGGAGAGGTAGGAGAGAGGAGAGGAGAGAGGAGAGGGGTAGGAGAGGAGAGGAGAGAGGAGAGATGAGAGAGGAGAGGTAGGAGAGAGGAGAGGAGAGGGGTAGGAGAGGAGAGGAGAGAGGAGAGATGAGAGGAGATAGGAGAGATGAGAGGAGAGAGGTAGGAGAGAGGAGATGTAGGAGAGAGGAGAGGAGAGAGGAGAGGAGAGAGGTAGGAGAGGAGAGGAGAGAGGAGAGATGAGAGGAGAGGAGAGAGGAGATAGGAGAGATGAGAGGAGAGAGGTAGGAGAGAGGAGATGTAGGAGAGAGGAGAGGAGAGGAGAGAGGAGAGGAGAGAGGTAGGAGAGGAGAGGAGAGAGGAGAGATGAGAGGTAGGAGAGAGGTAAGAGAGAGGAGAGGGAAGAGGTAGGAGAGAGGAGAGGTATGAGAGAGGAGAGGAGAGAGGTAGGAGAGAGGAGAGGAGAGAGGAGAGGAGAGAGGAGAGAAGAGGAGAGAGGAGAGGAGAGAGGAGAGGAGAGAGGTAGGAGAGAGGTAGGAGAGAGGAGAGGAGAGAAGAGGAGAGGTAGGAGAGAGGTAGGAGAGGAGAGGAGAGTGGTAGGAGAGAGGAGATAATAGGATAGAGGTAGGAGAGAGGAGAGGAGAGGAGAGAGGTAGGAGAGAGGAGAGAAGAGGAGAGAGGTAGGAGAGAGGAGAGAAGAGGAGAGGTAGGAGAGAGGTAGGAGAGGAGAGGAGAGATGAGAGGAGAGAGGTAGGAGAGAGGAGAGAAGAGGAGAGAGGTAGGAGAGAGGAGAGGAGATAGGTAGGAGAGAGGAGAGAAGAGGAGAGAGGTAGGAGAGAGGAGAGGAGAGAGGTAGGAGAGAGGAGAGGAGAGGAGAGAGGTAGGAGAGAGGAGAGAATAGGAGAGTTAGGAGAGAGGTAGGAGAGGAGAGGAGAGGTAGGAGAGAGGAGGAGAGGAGAGAGGTAGGAGAGAGGAGGAGAGGAGAGAGGTAGAAGAGAGGAGAGGAGAGAGATAGGGTAGAGGAGAGGAAAGAGGAGAGGAGAGGAGAGAGGTGAGGAGAGAGGTGAGAGGCAGCGATTGATTTAGAAAGGAAATTAAACCAGAAACGACTGACGAGTGAGAGGGAGAGAGACGGGGAGAGATATATAAAGAGAGAGAAAGTGACAGAGAGAGAGTGAGATATATGAAGAGAGAGAGATGGAGAGAAGGGGAGATCGACCGTTGATGTCAGAAAAAAGGAGAAGCGGTCTCGTGATACCAAGATCTTCTCCCACGAACGATAAGTACGATAAGATCTGTCCCTCGAATGCCGAATTTGTTATTGATGTTATCACATCGGTACCGATACACCGGGTATAATGTGATTATCTCTTGTGGCTGAGAGGAGGACAAACACGGGAATCTAGTGTAGAGGTAAAGGGTAAGGCTGTCCTTGACCTGGCGTACCGTGCAGCGAGGGGAACGGCTCCCGCCTACCTCCGGTCAATGGTCTCTAACTACACTCCCTCAAGACCTCAAGACCCCTACGCACTGCATCGCCTGGCCTCCTCAGAGCCACTCCTATCTGAGCGTTGTCAAAGAGAAGCAGGCTATTCCACAATGGTGGAACGAACTTCCCACCACAGTCAGGACAGCTGAAACCAGACCAATATTCACATGCTTTCAAGCAACATTGTAATGTTATGCCTGTTCCTATGTCTGCACGTTTACGATGCACTACTTCTATTGTCTTTTATACCTATTCTTATGTCTGGACCTTATGCATTGTTTTTATTCTGTCGATTGTATGCTGATTTGATGTTCATTTCATACAAATTGTTGTGGGGCACTCTGGACTGCGGTCCATGTGCGAAAGGTGCTATATAGATAGAGTTATTAATATTTATTATTATTATTATTATATTGTAAAAAATGTATGCATTGAAAAGTCTGTAAGTCTCGACGACATTGAAAAGGTGGGTGACCTCAATTGTCCTTTCGAGGATAAATAAAGGTTTTTAATATATGTATGTCTTCTACTATTACCATGCCCATACCTGTACCTCCCCTCCCCATGCTGCTACGACGCCCACATTTCCAGAATGATCCTATCTTGAGATCAAAGGTCAATTGGTCGATTATGACGTTGGGTACCACACTCATCACAGATGTTGAGTCAGGCCGTATGATGACACCTCAAAAAGGATCAACAGCGCCGTCCATTTACTATCGAGCCACTGATGATCTCTGCGTTTTGTTCAGCATGACCTTGAGGCCCGCCGCCCCTCTTGTTTTGTTTTGCCACCAGAATATCTTTGGGGTTTAAAAACACAAACTGACCTCTGATCTGCTCAGGGCTTGTCGACAACACCGTCCTACACCTGAGTGGGTTCGGCTGAGTGACAGGCCCCGCGCGGAGACCTTGAAGCTACACCAACACCACCACCGTGACAGGAGCGGGAGAAGTGTGTGTGTGTGTGTGTGTGTGTATAAGATAAGTATACAGGATGCCGACATACTGTATGTGTATGTATGTGCACCTGAGAGAGTGTTTATTTGTGTGTGTGTGTGTGTGTGTGTGTGTGTGTGTGTGCACCCTGAGGGGTACTGCACCGTCTAGACCAATTATTGGCCCATCCTAGGCTGCCAGGCATGAGACGGCGTTCTGTCCCTCTTCACACTCAGATACGGCCTCATAACTCATCGTTCGACAGAGAGAGAGAGAGAGAGAGAGAGAGAGAGAGAGAGAGAGAGAGAGAGAGGGATAGAGGAGGGATGGAGGAGAGGATGGAGATGTATGAGTGAAAACTAATAGAATGCACTCTTGCCTCTATGGACCATATTCAAACGGCGGCCATTTCGCCCCCGCATGTCATTCTCAGGTTGAAGAGCCAGGATGGAAAGGAAGGAAGCCTGACCCGAGCACGGCACAAGAGCAAAAAAGACACTTTGGTCTTTTTTTTTACCAGACACTGTTGTTCAGTTTTCCTGAAACGTAGCATTGTTAGCATTCCTCTTTCAAACCTGCTGAGCCGCGAGCTATAGGACCTATAGCTCTGTCGCGCCGTTTCAGTTAGGAACGCCACCATTTCAAGAAAAGGGAGGGAAAAATGCAGAAACTGTATCCATCGATGATATGCCCGCGGTGTCTTGTGAAAAACAATAACCAGCTATAAAGATTCAACAAGTATCCTTTTTAGGAGACATTGACACCAGTCCTCGCAGCCAAACAGGATGGTGGACGAATGGACACGAACATAAATGTGTAATTTGGAGCTTAGAAAGAGGGGAATAAACGTAATGGTGGAACGAACATTCCAGAACATTCCATAAAAAGATGTTGGCTATAGCGGAAGTTATAGTTAGTCTAATTGTAATGATTACAGTGTAGTAATAATTGGGCACAACATTGCCATTTCAAAATAAAAGCCATTTAACCGTAACCTAATCATAATAAACGTTCTTTATATAGCACATTTACAACAGTCGTGACTGTACCAAAGTGCTTCACAGTTAAAAGCATAGAACAAAGAAAAAATACATATACAATACATAATACTAAATATCAAAGTGCAAAAAGTGCATATACAAATAAGTGCAGGGGTTCAGATAGAAATAAAAAATTAAAGAAGAATAAAAGAAAGAAAAGTGCAGTAGAATACAAAAATAAGGCATAAAAGGACTAAAAGTAACGACCTAGGAGGCAGGCTCAGCTCCGGTCGAAGGCCAGGGAGAATAGATGAGTCTTAAGCTGGGACTTAAAGACTGATGTGGAAGGGGAGGCTATTCCACAGTACTGAGTACTTTCTTGTTCCTGCTCAGCGCAAGACGGCCTGAAATTAGTTTCTTCTTGCATAATTCCTAAACCTTCTTTCTTCAAGAGCACCTGCATTTCCTTGGGTCTCCAATTATGTAGAGCAGTCCTCCTTGGAGCACAGTACTGTTTCCTTTTGAGGTTCTTCTGTAAATTCAAGTGAAGTCAGGTTTATTGTGTGAGTGGCGCGCGGGCTGTTTTGTGTTTTCCTTCGGTCATGGCGTGCTTTATCAGGGGGTGCGTCTTGGATGGGGATGTGGTGGGGATTGATGTGTGGGGTGTTTTGGGGGACTGACTGTTCCGGGGGGGGGGGGGGGGGGGGGGGGGGGGGGGTCACATGCCTTCGAGCGACATTGTACTTTTGTACTTATTTTATGCCATTATTAAGTCTGCACGTTTACATTGCACTACTTTTTTTTGTCTTTTATACCTATTCTTATGTCTGCAATTTATGCATTGTTTTTTATTCTGTCAATCTGTGTGCTGCTGATTTTATGCTGTACATGTTATACTATATAGATAGTTATTAATATTATTATTGTTATATGTAGAAATGTGTGCATTGAAATGTCTGAATAGTCTCGACGACATTGAAAATGAGGGTGACCTCGATTGTCTTTTTGAGTATAAATAAAGGTCGATAAATTGATCTACACTCACATAGCGACGTGGCAGTGTGGCTCTTTGAGGCTTGTTACTCTCTCAGCTTTATGCAGAAAACAACAATCAATCAGTCAAGTAAGTAAGTAAGAAGACAAGTAAGGAATAATAATAGTAATAAAATCATAGAAACAAAGTAGAATGACAAAAGATGGTTAAATAGTCCTCGTAATAATAGTGACTGGTCAATTGAACACATTTTCTAACATCAGATTATGTATTTGTGGTATTGAGTATCAATATAGGATCGGTTTAGTCTTTTTGACACGTCTTTGTTGGTAGGGAGGATAATGTAATTCTGACTCCAGATCAGTATTATGTAATGGTAGTGTGATCAAATGCATAATGATCCAAATGCGGGACATTGCAGAAAAAAACTAAACATTCTTGGTAAACAGGAGATTAATATATATGTGAACAAAAGAATCATGTGATCTCCTTCTTGGCTTGTTGCACGAATGTTATGAAATACTATAAGTGGTAAATGGTGCATTTATATAGCGATTTCATCCAAAACGCCTTACAATGTTTGTTCCTCACATTCACCCGTTCACTCACACATTCACACACCAACAGCGGAGGTGCCATGCAAGGTGCCAACCTGCTCATCGGGAGCAATTAGGGGTTAAGTGTCTTGCTCAAGGACACTTCGACACGCTGCCCGGGAGGAGCGGGTCTAGGCTAGGCTACTGTCACCTAAATTATGCATACAAGGTATTTGTTTAGTATCACAACATTATTTGGCTATTTTTTTTTTTTTTATTGGTCTTTTCCCCTCCATTTCCTCCGATTTCTCCCATCCCAATGTTAGTCGTATGCCAATTCCCAGTCCCTTCCTGGTCGCTGCGCACTTACCCTCCACAGTCAGATCATCTGGGAGAGTGGAGGCTACCACGTGCTTCCTCCGACACACGTCCAGCCAATCACCGCTTCTTTTCACCTGGCAGCGCGGATTCTCATTGAGAGGGCGTAGCGTGTGGGAGGACCACACTATCCCCCTCACGTCCAATCCGCGCTTAGCAGGCGCCCCGACCGAACTGTAGGAGTCGCTGTTTACAACGACCCGGACCCACCCCGCCAGCTTCTCCCACCCTCTGATACAGCCAATTGATCAGTGCAGACGGCCAGCCAAGCTGGTGACAACCCCGGAGCTGTGAGCTGGATTCGAACAGGCGAATCCAGCTCAGCTCCGGGGCTGGTGACGAACGCAATCTCCGCTCGGCCACCTAACCGCCCTATTATTTGGCTATTCTGAACAATACCAGCTACGAAAATGATAACCTTACGATGAGGTAAAATCCGCACATTCTGAAATATACGAGAAATACCAACAAAACCTTCCAAATCAGCTTCATTACATGCACAATTTCTCTGGGTCTATTCCTGCTTTCGTTTTCGGTTTGCATTCAAACCTCAAACAGACCGCTCCAGAGTTCACTCGGAGGCAGACCGAGAGATCACAACCCAAACAGGCGGACCAGGCTGGGGTTGTTTGGTGCGGACACCTGGGTTTCATTACTGTGTTTTCATGGACCGGGCCAAACAAACCACACCACAGGGGTAAACGCTCCAGGGTTGGATTCAGATGGAATAAACAGGGGCTGGTGTGTGGAGCGTGTTTATAAAAGTCTTTGGCATGAGATGAATTCACTTTGACTTGGAGGCAGCACGAGTAATAATAATAATAATACATTTATTTTATATAGCGCCTTACATAAGGCATCTCAAAGCGCTTTACATACATGGCATTATAGCATACGGACAAAAACAGTGCATGGACAAACACAGTACATGGACTTTCACACAATGACAACATGGTGGGGATAATTATACAGAGAGAGGGAGACAGCTTAGAGACAAGACAGGGAGAACATTTTAAAATAAATAATAATACTAAAATATAGGTGTGTACAGATGTGAAAATGTAAGTGATGCAGGGGTTGGGGGGTCAGGAGTGAGGGCAGTGGCGGCTCGTGGATTGCTTCGCCACTAGGGGCGCTATACCAAACATTTTGCAAACATGTACAGTACCACGCACCGACTCATGGCAAGACGTGAGCGATTCGACTCACGCTCACGGCAATGAATCGGCTCTTATGAACGAGTCGCTCAGCTGTTACTACAACAACACACAACCAGTCAATAAAGTATAGTCTAATTCACAACTTGAAACAATATATAAATAGAAAAGTTAGAAACAAAACTCGCTCCGTCTCCAAACACACGCAGATCTCTCCCTCTCTCCTTCTCTCTCTCACACCAGCGCGATGTGGAATCGATTCGTTACACAATCAGACCTATTATATACCAAGAATAACTTCAGTATGAGTACAGGGCTGTACACATATTTTGCATATTGTTAAACGAGCCAAGGCTAGCTATTAAACTATCGATATGAATCGAAAATCTGGGACCCTGATGTAAACAAGACAAACGTCTTTCTCTGTCTGCATCCCTTAACAATTGTGTGTATTGAGCCTACTGTATTGTACCCATTCTGCAATCTGTTAATAAAGTTTTCATTCATTCATTCATTCAAACATAGACGATATTGAACAAGCCATAATCCGCGTATTTTCAATCCGAGAGAGAGAGAGAGAGAGAGAGAGAGAGAGAGAGAGAGAGAGAGAGAGAGAGAGAGAGAGAGAGAGAGAGAGAGAGAGAGAGAGAGAGAGGAGAGAGAGAGCGAGAGAGAGAGAGACTCACTGTTTAGTTGGACACGTCCAGGGCTTGCCTGATAAAGTGTATAATCCACTGTTGATGTATTCCAGACCACTGTCCACTGTGTCCAGACTGCATCCGCCATATAGCTTGTTAGCCAAGTGTTAGCTTGTTAGCAGTTGGTCACACAACACAATACTTCATTCCTTTGTCCACTTCCGCGTCGAACAGACTGCAAACTACCTGGCGTTCTATCGCCATGCTCTAAGACAAACTCTAACCTTAACCAACTTGAAAGAGTGCCTAAGCTTAACAGTCTAAAAGAACTTGCAGTCACGGCACGCTCAGCTGCATGCATCTCACAACAACACAATCTCTACCACCAACGGAGGACCAACCTAGGAATAAGCTAGAATTGGAACATTCGGCCAATCAGAGATCGTCTCTGTGAAATTCTGCTACGGAAAAAAATACTGGCGTCGGCCAATCAGAGAGCGTCTCCGCGAATGCGGCTACAGAAATTCTTGACGCTACTGGCTAGACCGCTTCAAATCGCGCCCGGATTCCAACATAATAGTCATATTTCAACGCACAACGCGTTACGCACTGATTGGCTGCGCGTGATACAGCGATCAAACCGTGACGCGCACTCAGAGCGCTATCGCGTCTAGCCCGGGCCGAGAAATACAAAAAATAATAAAAAAAAAGAAAGGTGAGTCACTTCCTGTTCAAGAAAACGATTTTTTTTTTTAATATAATAACGTTATATTGTGCATTGGAAACACAAACATACTTAAAATGAGTAATATTATTAATTTTAAACATGTTTATATTATTTATAGGGCTATAAAACAAAAAACTAAAAACTTATTTTCTTGTTCTCTCATATAACCAGGGTAGGAGCTGAGGGGGGGCGGCGCCCGAGCGCCCCTAGTGGTAGAGCCGCCACTGAGTGAGGGTATGCAAGATTGAACAGGTGAGTGAAAGTAAGTTACTCTAGTATGTGGCGCTGGTGTGTGGACTAAGCTACCTGTGGTGCATTAGTGCATGGATGGCAGGGTTGTGTACTGAACCCCGAGTACCGATTCACGCTAGATCGATCGGTACCACATTTCCGTACCTTTACATGTTTAGTATAAGAGTATAATATTACTAGACAAGAGGGAGCCTTTTCCACAAAATATATATATTACTGTCCCGTCTCTTGGGTCTTTTCTTTAGAAAACACCAGACGAGGTCAGAGGAGTTTGGTGGTATTTACTGAGGATGGCCGGATAATGTTGATATTTAAACATTTAAAAACATAATACATGATCATGTGATTTATTTTGCGTGGCGTGTGTTACAACAATGAATAACAAAAGGTTCAGAATAAATAACAATGTTGAAATTGAGAAGTTTGTACTTCATTCAATGAAATCTACCCGTTACTACAGAGAGGAGTTAAGTACAGAGAAAAAGTACCGTTGGGTATACCGATACCGAATTCCATTAAGTGGTACTGGTACCGGTATACCGGTTCAAATGTGAACAGTACCCAACCCTAACGGATGGTGACTAAGAAGAGGACAAAAACAACACGAATTCATACATTTAATGTAATGTGGGACACACATTGAAATGCGGACATCTTTCTTCTGGGACAAAGGGCAGCATTTACCAACATTTTCTGACTATAAGCCGCGCCTTTGCCCCCCCCATTTTTCGACCCTGCGGCTTGTGCGGCTTATATGTGACTCGACGTGACCAAACCCGAAAATGTAAAAATCGAAATATTGCTTTTTTGATTGCATTGAAATGTTATTTATCTGTTCCCTTATTTGCTAAACTTAATACAACTTGTAAATGAGTTAATTCTTGTTATTTGTCCGACAGTATTGTGTCCCAATGCTGGTGGGAAGACTGTAATTAAACATTAAACACCTGCGGCTTATAGTCCAGTGCGGCTCATAATATGTACACATCATTCAATTTAGCTGCTGCGGCTTATAGTCAGGTGCGGCTTATAGTGCGAAAATAACGTTATATAGCAGCTTTTATCCAAAGCGCTTTACAATTTGTTCTCACATTTCACCCGTTCACTCACACATTCACACACCGGCGGTGGAGGCGACCGCACGCAAGGTGCCGACCTGCTCATCGGGAGCAGTTAGGGGGTTAAGCGTCTTGCTCAAGGACACTTCGACACGCTGCCCCACGGAGGAGCTTGCTGGGAATCTAACCCGGGAACCTCCGGATTACCAGACCAGGCTGCTCTACCTCCCGAACCACCGTCGCCCCCCCGACGAGGACAAACCAGGACGTTTTGGTCAAAGTATGTAATGGAGTTTCATACTCTTTTTGTTTCAGCAGCACCGACACAGAGAGATTAGTCCGTCGCGATGACGAAGTGGTCAAGGAAGGAAGGAGGCAGCGGGCAGGAAATGAGATCAGATTATAAGGATTTAAATCACAATAGCCCGGTTTCCTGGACGACGCGGATGATGACACAACGCCCCGGGGGGGGGGGGCGATGATTAAACCCATCCGCGGGGCTTGGCGCGCGGACGACGACGACAGCGGATAAGTCATCGAGGAGTTCTGGTGGGAAACACAATTACAGTTTGGTTTCTTGTAATCACATCCATCATCTGTTAAGTGAAAGCGCTCCTCCGGACGGAGAGGCTCTGGGTAGACATGCTTGTGGGCCACAGGTGGGGTCTTGATCAGCGCCGACACCCCGCGGCCCGGAGAGGTTAACTAATGGCAGTAGTAATAGCCGAGGCTAATGGGCGACTGTG
>NC_140165.1:309700214-309715214 GCF_963971535.1 Notolepis coatsorum | reverse complement strand
CAGACATGACTTCACACCCCGCAAGTACTGAAGAAGTAGTCCCCGATGAGTCCCGGGAGGAATACAACGCTACCGAGAGAGAACTCGGCACGGAAGAAGACGGGGAGAGCACCGTGGAGATAGAGCTCCAAGGCTCCGCAAGGAGTACCCCGAGGGAAGGCTCCCCTATACAACCGCCTTCTCCCAGCGAGGCAGAGAGGACCCTACAGCAGGCCTTCCTCATCAGCCTGAACGCCGCTGCTGAACGCGACCGACTGCAGATCCAGCAGCGAAGCGAACACGAGCAGATACGTCTAGAAATAAGACGCATTCAGATGGAAGAGAATGTGGCCCGAGAACGAGCCGGTGCTCAACGGGACGCAGCGCGCGACAGACAGCAGTCGCAACTAATAGAACAGCTGATCAGACGGACAACACCCTCTCCCTCCGCCAGAGGCTCCAGGAACTCGTCTAGACACACCTCCAGGGCGGCATCCCCTAGCCGAGTAAACAACCCTGAACTTGACCAACAGACGAGGTCTATACCCCCCACCGACCACCTCCCCCCACCGGTCCAAGCGAGACCTAGCAACCGGGAAGGAGCAGCATATCCTGTGGAGAGGCTAAACCAGAGACTACAAGCACTGGATGACCTAACTGAAGACGAAGAGGAAGAGGAGGAGAACCACGCCCGAAGACAGCACAGTACTCTACCGGACCAGGAGGTCCGGTACAGCCCAGGCTATACTCCCGCGGAGCTGCGCTACAGACCCCCGACTCTATACACGGGTGAGCACGACGCACGACCCGCACCGAGGAACAGCACCTGGACAAGCGGGCCATGGTACACTGCCGGTACCAGCCCATACCAAGGAGCGGGAGGAGACTCGCCTAGGAGGCCTCTCCCCCAACGCTCGCCGATGTATCCACAGTCAGCGTCATACATTGGCACGCCTATGGTACCCGACTTCACCCAAGAGAACCGGGCCCAGTATACAGAACTCCGCATGTGTCTGGAGACCATGTTGGTGGATGTATTGGATGAACGCCACAAATACGCCATCCTACTGAAGCACTTAAAGGTGCCCCGCGCACATAATATAGCGCTCGCCTACGCGACTTCCACCACCCCATACACAGCAGCGCTGGTAGCATTGGACCAGAGGTATGGGCGCATATGGGATTACGTGATCCAGGAGATCCGACACATCGACCGCTTACCCCCAGCAATAGACAATCGAGCACTGGACGACCTGTCCATCAGAGTGCAGTCCCTGGTAGGGATGTTGGGAGCGCAAAGAGAGAAGGGGAGGCATGAACTTTACGCCAACTCAAATGTGGAAAGGATTCTGGAGAAGCTGCCGCCCGCTCGTCAGGAGCGCTTTAGGCGGCAGAGGGACCACAGAGACCCGAATGGCCCCGAACCGAACCTCCTCGATCTAGCAGACTTCCTGGCGAGAGAAGTCAGCAGCCTACGGCTAGATACATTCGGACGGAGCACCCCTGGCTCCAGAGAAGGAACCAGACGACTAAATGATGGAAGAAGATCGGTGACTGTGATGCACCAATCGGAGTCAGTACCGAGCAGCAGGAGCCACAGTACCCCCTCCAGAACGGAGAAGTGGAAGATAGTGTGCCCCTACTGTGAGAAAGAACACTGGCTAGCGCAATGTGACTCCTTCCCCAAGCTGAACGCGGAGGAAGCAAGTCAATGGATAAAGTCCAACAAGCGCTGTTTTCGCTGTGCGCGCTCACACATGGCAGCCGAATGCCGCTTAAAGAAAAGGTGCACCAAGTGCGATGGAGCCCATCTGGACATACTTCACGACAGTAACAGACGGCGCCCTTCACCCGCACCATCCAGCCGCAAAGCGAGCGTCATGTACATCGATCCCGCCAGCAGCAGTGGAGCCCGAGTACTCCTAAAAGTAGTGCGTGTGACACTAAGCTACCAGAATAAAGTCCTGGACACTTACGCCGTCCTCGATGACGGGTCAGAGAAGACCCTGCTGCTCGCCTCCGCTGCGGCCCAGCTAGGGCTGCGGGGAAGCGAAACCCAAATGACAATTCGGACAATAAGACGAGATTTGAAGACGATAAAGGGCGAGAATGTCTCATTCTCTATCGCAGCAAGCGGCCAGCCTGAGCGACGGTACCAGATTACAGACGCTTTCACCAGCCAAGAAATAGGACTGTCGCGGTACACATACCCCGTCGCCAAGCTGATGGAGAAATATGCACATCTGCGCAAGTTACCGATCCCGCTCATAGACAATGCTATGCCGACCCTGTTGATAGGCTCCGACCATGCAGACCTCATTGTCCCGATAGACCGGGTTCATACCGGACCCCGAGGCTGTCCGGCAGCAGTCGAGACCCGTTTGGGATGGACTCTCCAAGGCCCGCTCGCCAAATCTCTCAACCGAAGTACAGCCACTAGATGTCTCCACTCCCGAGTCACAGAGGGAGAAACCGCACTCCTGCAACACGTAGAGCGGCTATGGACCTTGGAACAAATGCCCTTTAAGAACGGAAAGAAAGACATTCGCTCTAAAGATGACATTTACGCCATTCACCTCCTCGAGACAGGGACCAAGAGAGTCCCGGTCAACGGCGTGTTGAGATACGCCACGCCACTCCTGCGGCGAGAAGGAATGCCTACTTTCCACGCCAAGACAGACGCCACAGAACGGTACCTGCTGAACACGGAGCGGCGCTTACCCAAGAACCCCGCCCAAGAGAGTGTATACCGCGCTGAGATTGAGAAGCTCATCACAGCGGGACACGTCACAAAGATGGACATTAAAGAGGCTGACCAGACCACTGAATCGTGGTACGTGCCCCACCACAAGGTCCATCACAACGGTAAAGACCGCATAGTATTTAACTGCAGCTACCAGATCGGATCCCAAAATCTGAATAAAGAGTTACTGCCCGGTCCCACACTCGGCCCCTCCCTACTCGGCGTTCTACTCCGCTTCCGCCAGGAAAAGGTGGCCATCAGCGGGGACATTAAAGGAATGTTCCTGCAGGTGAGATTAGTAGAGGCGGACAAGCCCCTGTTACGGTTCCTATGGAGAGAGAAGCCAGGAGATGAGCACCCAGCCATCTACCAATGGGAAGTCCTCCCCTTCGGAACGACGTGCAGCCCCTGCTGTGCTACATTTGCACTACAGAAACATGTAGCAGAGGACCCAGCAGCGGACGAAGAGGTCCGACACAGCGTAAAGAACAGCTTCTACGTAGACAACTGTCTACAAAGCCTTTCAACCCAAGAAGAAGCCGAGGCTCTCCTGATTAAACTCCGCGCCTCATTGATCAAAGGCGGCTTTGATCTCAGGCAGTGGGCCAGCAGCGATCCGCAAGTACTGCGCAGCCTCTCCTCCGAGGACAAGGCAGCCAGCAGCGAGACCTGGATGGCTACAATCCCGGGAGAAGCCCAGGAGATGACCCTGGGATTGGTGTGGCGATTCAAAACAGATTCGCTTCACTACAGACACAAGCCCCTGACTACGGAGCAGGGAAGGCCGGCGGCGGCGCCGACCACCAGACGGAGTGTGTACACAACACTCGCCCGACAATATGACCCGCTAGGATGTATTCTACCGTACACCACCAGGGCAAAAATGATTGTACGAGCATTGTGGGACAAGGACCAGGGCTGGGACGACCCCATTCCCGCACACCTTGCATCCACCTGGAGAGAGTGGGAGATGGAGCTCCACTCACTCCCAGGCGTTAATATGCGCCGAAGCTACTTCCCACCCACGGTGAGGCCAGAGACATGTAAAATGGACTTACACGTCTTCAGTGACGCCTCAGAGGTCGCATACGGATCAGTAGCCTACTTGCGGGCCCAAGAGAAGGGGGGAGAGATCTACACAGCATTTGTCCTCGCCCGCTCGAGAATAGCCCCACGCAAGCAACAATCTATCCCACGTCTAGAGCTCTGCGCAGCCCTAGCCGGAGCGCACCTAGCCACGCTCATCCAACGTGAGCTCACCATACCGGTGTCTAGAACAATCCTGTGGTCAGATTCCACGACGGTACTCGCCTGGATCAAATCGGACTCATGCAAGTACAAAGTCTTCGTGGGAGTCAGAGTCACCGAGATTCAAGACTTAACCGAAGAGTTAACCGGAGAAACAGAGTGGCACTACGTTGATACAAAACAGAACCCAGCTGACGTCATCACCCGGGGGATGCCCCTGGATGACCTCACCCGTCGCAATGTCTACAGTGACGGCCCCGCATTCCTAAGACTCCCGGAAGGACAGTGGCCCATGCCTATCCCGAGGGAAGCAAGTCCAGAGGAGGTGGAAAATAAGAAGCCTGTGTTCTGTGGATTGAGCACTGTTATCTACCCAGTTACCCCCAACACACTCCTGATGGGGCGGCTAGATCCTGCATTACCCCAGACAATGTACCGGCCTGAAGAAGCAAACGGCCGACGAATGTGGAGGTACAGCCAAGTATTAGCCGACAAGTTTTGGAACAGTTTCCTACTGCACTACCTACCGTCTCTACAGACCCGCCAGAAGTGGGTAAAGGAGAGAGACAATTTGACAGAAGGAACAGTCGTCATGATTATTGATCAATCACTGCCCAGAGCTATGTGGCCGGCCGGCCGCGTAAGCAAAGTGATCACCGGTGCCGACGGCAAGGTCCGAGCAGCTGAAGTGCTCGTCCAGGGTCGCACTTACACCCGTCCCGTGGCGAGGCTCATCGAACTGCCTCGACTCCCAGACACAATCGATGATGACCATGACCCTACAACCCTATGACTTTGTGAAGTTGACTGACCCCTACAGCAAACCCTTATGTGTAAATAGACAACGCGATTAATCTGTCTCTGTTTAACTGATTAGGTCTGGGACCAATCAGGGGGTGGCTGTTGTGAAGGGCCAGATTAAACCGAATATATATATTTATTTATATATATATATTTAATTGTATTTGTATATTCTCTAATATTCCCTGATATCCCTTGTATATTCCTTGTACAATATGCATTGAATATCCATTCTAGCCTACTGAACATCCCATAATAGTCTCCATTCTACTATTGGTCGAGACCTTGGTGCCAGGCTGCCATACCCCTCAGACCCAGTTCAAACGTACCGCTCCACATGTACGAACAAGTCCTAGTTCCGCGTAGGAATCTGGCTACCGCACCACTAATGGGACTATTTGTTCATAGTGCGTATATATACTGCGCTACTAAAGTAGGACTTTCTTTTCAGTCCAGTTTCTTACCCTCCAATAGAGTCACAGACGTAAAGCCTCCCCGCGACGCCACGTGTGGGAGTAAGGCCAAGTTCGCCTACCATCGGTATTGAGACATCGTGTATATTAATATTTGAATAGTCATATTTGGCACTATATCGTCGAGTTGGACGTAGTCTATTAAGCTAATAATAGTCTGTTAATATATAGTGCTTCGTGCGGTGAGAATACTACTGTAGTCAGTACCCCATCGTTTCGGGCAGAGAACTGGCTGCTTACCCAGGGTGGTTGACCCCACGTGAAGCTGCACCCGAGGAGCCCCAGAGCCGACGAGCGAGTGGACCTGTATACCGGATTATTCTACCGACGACAGCCCGCCTTCCCAGGCACGGATTATGCTTTGTATACATTGATTATTCCATGGATAAAGACCCCCGACACTGCCGTGTGTTGGAACCCCCCCCCCCCTGGAGAGGACGCAAGGTGAGGAGACGCTCTGCAAGACGAGGTCGCTTCACGTCTCTCCTCCGTGGACCGGATGACGCCGGCCCACAAAGAGTCCCCCTGCTTTCATCTGTGGTCCAAGGATCGCCGGCGCATTGAACGGCACTACAGTGGGTTCACCTGGGATACCCTTGGCCGGACGAGGCAGCCGGATTCTACCCCCCCCCCCCCTTCCTACTCCTGTCGGCTTACAAGCGACCGGATTAACCCCCTCTAGTGTATCCAGTATATAATCATTAAAGTATCATTGCTGTTATTCCTTAAACTATTCCAGGTCGTATATGTACCACCTGCGCCTTCAGAGATTGGACATTCTCTATTGATATACCGACGAATACTCTTGCCATAAAAGTGCATACTAATTCCATTCATAAATGTGATTGATTTGATTAAGTGCTTGCTCTACACACCATCGCTGTGTAGAAATAAAGACCTATTTCTAATTCGTACATTTGTGTTGGATCCGTTTCATCTACGTGACAGTGTTCATCATAATATATTTATGCCGTGTACTGGGTGGCCGAATATTAAGTACAAAGGTAGTGGTAGTAAGTATCATATCTAGTAATACAGTCAGGGAATTGTACCCCTCAGTTACAATTATTATTATTATTATTATTATTATTATTATTATTATTATTATTATTATTATTATTATTATTATTATTATTATTATTATTATTATTATTATTATTATTATTATTATTATTATTATTATTATTATTATTATTATTATTATTAAAAAAAATCTTGTTTAACTGTGGATTGTGAGTTTCTTGTATAATGGTATAAATGATTATTTGTGTAAATTAGGTTGTACGCCGACCATTAAGTAAATACTTCTTTAGTTTAGGAATAAGGGGCAGGTAACTATAAGATTTATTCTTCTTCCTGCTCCTTTTGTCCATGGAATGTTATTTATGATTGTGTAATGAAGAAACTCTGATTGTATGATTCCATGTGGCAAATAAAAACTGAACTGAACTGAACTGATCAAGGGGGACAGCGTGAAGGCTTACTGTGTAGTTACTGTAGTCTGATGATACCGTCACTGATGTTCAAATGATGAATCTGGAGCCTGCAGGCCGAGAGCCTCCCATCACACAAGGCAGGATTCCTCGACAGGACGGGAAAGGCACTTGTGAACATGCACGCACGCATACACTCACATATCCACATGAGCATGGAAGTTATTTGACACACACTGAGGCTATATGTGCGGTGTTAATTTGAACAACATTATTACACCCTGCCTGGATTTGAGTGTTTGCTTTGCGCACTGCCACACTAGTGTACAGGCTAGACATGACTGATGACTACTGCCAGTGCTGTGTAGGGTTTAGTCAGAGTGGCGATTACCCGTGCTTTCGCAGTTACAGTCCCTAGACCAGGGGTCGGCAACCTGCGGCTCCGAGGCCGCATGCGGCTCTTTCGCCAATCAGCTGCGGCTCCCTGGCCAAAAAGATTTAAATAAAAAAATTTAACTTTTCTTTTTCTTATTTTGGATATCGGTGTCATACTGTGACACTGAAATGAAAAAATATTTCATCAACTAAGATATTTAGTCAACAAAAGGCTTACCTGTATACCTGATATGTGGTGCGAAATTTGCGAACAACGAAAAATTTACTTTTTATTTGATAGATTTTCCACAAATAAGGGAAGGACTCAAATAGAGCTGCATAGTTCAGGGTTTTATTTCAAAGTAGGTCTACAGATGCCAGTGTTTTTTCTCCTTTTCTGTGTTTTATTTCAAAGTAGGTCTACACAGCCAGTATTTTTTCTCCTCTTCATAAGAGTTTGAGGTTTCAAAGACATGGTAGTCTTTTTTTTAAAGTGGACTACTTTCTTTTTTTTTTTTATAAATGTTCAACAAATAAGGGAAGGACTCAAATATACCTGAATAGTTCAGGGTTTTATTTCAAAGTCGGTCTACAGACACCAGTGTTTTGTCTCCTCTTCTGTGTTTTATTTTAAAATAGGTCTACACAGCCAGTATTTTTTCTCCTCTTCATAAGAGTTTGAGGTTTCCCTTTGTTATAACAGGTAAAAACAGCAATAAAAAGTCAACACTTTTCTTTTTGTTGCTTTATAATTCCAATAATGCAACAAACTGTGTGCTATATAAGTATAACGTATAATAAATCGCAAATTACTTTGGGTATGCAATTGTCAGGCGTTTTATGCTAAATGTGGGGTATGCTTGGGGATATATATAAAACGTTACACACTGTGTTATCTTCATTTTAAGGGTAAATAGGTTGTGCGGCTCCCTGAGCATTTTATTTTGTGGGACGGGGGAAAAGTGGCTCTTTTGATAGTAAAGATGTGAGACTTCTGTGAGTCTGCCTCAGGGCAGCTCTGGCTGCAATTGTAGCTTACCACCACCGGTATGACTGTGTATGAACGAATAATGGACTCTGTGAAGCGCTCTGAGTCAGAGAAGAGCGCTATATAAAATCCAATCCATTATTATTATTATTATTATTAAAGGTTGTTGACCCCTGCCCTAGACTATGGAATGGCCTTCCCTCTTCCATCAGACTCGCCCCCTCCGTCGATTCTTTCAAGTGTGGGATAATACCCCCCCCCCCCCCCCCCGCCCAAACAACCCCCCAGCCATGTTTCAACCCCCCCCCTCCCATTACCCTCCCCTATCCACTCACCTGTGGTCTCTCATCTTCAACCCAGCCCCCCAAAAACTATGTTTTCCTCCTCCTCCTCCTCCTCCTCCTCCTCCTCCTCCTCCTCCTCCTCCTCAAGTTTCAAGTTTCTTTAATAGTTGTCATACAGAAGTACAGAATACTTTTATACAAAATGCTTCTTACTGTTACGCTCCAGAGACTGTGCAAGACAAGATAAGTATGAAATAAAATAACATAGTATAGCATGTAAATTAGAAGTAAAAAAAAATTAGGTCACAGTGTTCAGTATAGATATGTACAATGTTCGATGCAGAATAGACGTAACTGAGTTACCATATAATATACAATACTGTGTAGTGTACTAATATACAATACTATATAGTGCAAGGCAGAAATGGGATGAGGTGCAATTTAGGTACAATTTTAGGTGTACGAGTTGTAGTGCAAATCCTTTATCAATAAATATAAAGTGTGTTTGTGTGATCTAAAGTGTGGAGAGTGGGTGCTGCAGTGTGTTGTTTGTTTAAGTGAGTGTGTGCGTGTGTGTGTGTGTGCTGTGTGCATTTGATGGTTGTTGCATAGTGTTTATTGTCCTCCTCCTCCTCCTCCTCCTCCTCCTCCTCCTCCTCCTCCTAACCCCCGTTCCTTGACTCCCCACTCCAATTGTCTCTCTCACCTGGACACGCCCACCTTCGATGACTATATAAATCAGCGTCTCCCCTGTCTCAAGGAGCCCGTTTTATGATACCCCCACAGCCAGGGCTTTCGCCAGGTCTCTCAAGGAGCCCATTCTCCCGGGTTGTAAACTTAATAAACCTTGTTAACTACGTCTCCTTTTGTCCGAGTACGTCTTTACTCTATATTTACTCACACAAGTCTCGGCTTTAAAAATGCACTTCTATTCACTAGCGTTTGAATCTTCCTAATGGGTTTTGTGCTGCTTGTCTCTATAGTGTATATTAATGTCTCTTCTATGTACTGATCTTTGTATGCCCGCTTTACCGTATTTTAATGTGTTATTATTTATAAGGCCTTGCACAGCACTGCAACTGGTCAACTCTGTTGTTTTTATAGGTGCTGTAAAAATAAAGTTGACTCGACAGTACAGTAGTATTGTTGACAGTAACTGTGGTAATGTTACATTAATGGTGACAATAGGGCGTATCTAGACCCAGCACTCTACTGGGGCACAGGGGGGCACAGAAGAATATGAAAAAAAAATTGCCGGTTTTGGCCAATTTTTGGGCGAAAATGGGTGGATTTTGTAACTATTTTTTTTTTACTTTATTTCGGTTTTAGGGTTAGGTTAGGGTTATGTTATTTAATTATTTGGGGGAGCCAGCCCCCCAAACTCCTGAAATGCATAGAAATCTATGAAATAAATAAAACAATCTGACATTTATATTAAAAAGAGCTAGCCCCCCAAACCCCTAAAATACATAGAAATATATGCATTTTGGAACAGTTACTATATATATAGTCAAGAAAGCATTTAGTCATACTTAAAGTTTAAAGTGCTTTACTTGCATTGAACATTGCATTGAACATTGAACATTGAACATTGAGGAGACATCATTAGAAAGCACAATGTATGTTTCCATAGTTACGCAGATGACACACAATTGTACATCTCCGCTGAACCAAATGATCACACAGCTATAAACTCCATTTCCGCCTGTCTCTTAGCAATAAACAAATGGATGACGAACAACTTCCTAAAATTAAATGAGGGCAAAACTGAAATCTTACTAGTCGGTCCTATAACAAAAAGAGAAATGTTACAGAGCAATATGGGGCAACTTACTCCTTGGATCAAACCCAAAGTTACAAGTAAGTAACCTACACTGGCTTCCGGTAACATTTAGAATTGATTTCAAGGTCCTCCTCCTTATATACAAAGTATAAACATTGCGATCATCTACTACTGGTCTATTGAAGGTTCCATGCCACAGTCTAAAGAAAATCGGGGATGCAGCCTTTGCTAACTATGCACCAAAGTTATGGAACACACTACCTATGGACATTAGGGAAGCTAGATCTCTTAATATTTTCAGAAATAAGCTAAAAACGTACCTCTTCACCATAGCCTTCTAATACACCCCGCTGTTGATTGTACTGTAGCACTATTTTACTCTGGCCATTCTATTGCATAATTTTACTATCTATTCTACTATTCTATTATTGCACTGTATTATTGGTGTGCAAACCAGTCAACTTACAAAAAAGAGCCTGTTGGAGGATTTCAACAAGATAAATGCGACAACAGTGCAAAATATTTCACTATAATATTTCAAAGCGAAGTAAAAAATATTATAATAATTATTTGATCATGTTAAAAAAGGGAAAATAAAAAACATTTGTTAAAAAAAATTAAATAAAAAATAAAAATAGAATGTATCAGTAGGGCACATATGATCACGTGCCCTACTGATAGTGGTCTAAATACGCCGATGGGTACAGTAATGGTGGCAATATTTGGCCATTTTAAGTCAGGAAGCTAACATTGAGAGTAAGGCCCAATTCCAACCCCCCCCCCCCTTGGCCCTACCCCTCCGTTTTGCGCGTGGCCGTGTAGGGTACGGTGTCTCCTCCCTCCCTTCCAAACGGTGGGAGAAGGGAGGATGTAACAAACATTTTCTGTAGTGATACATATAGTTACTCAGCCTATTTCGTTTTCGCAGGAAGAAACGCTGAATCGCGTTTAATAATTAAATTAAATAATTTCCACTGCTCCAAATCAAGAAAAGATGAATGGCTATTAGGGGTGTAATGGTACACAGAAGCCATGGTTCTGTATGTAACTCGGTTTTGGGGTCCCTGTTTGGTACGAGTTTGATACAACAAGAAAAAAAAAGCTAATACAAATCCCAAATATATAAGGCTAACCGGGCAGTACAGTTTCAAGTGTCAAGTTTATTTCATAGTTGTCACAGTAAAATACAGGATATTTTTTCCATGAAACACTTTTTTTTCTGTATGAGCTCCTGAGAGTGTGCTAGATAAAATAGATAAAAAGTATAAAATAGACAAAGTCAAGAGTACGTAAACAAAAAGTGTTCAGTCAATCAATATATATATACAATATACAATACAGAGTAAAAAAAATAGTAACAGTGAGGTACAATGCAGCAACGGGATCAGGTACAACTTAGTGCAAATCTCTTTGTTAATAAATATAAAGTGTGTTAAAGTGTTTAAAATGAGTGTTTATTTAAAGTGAGTGTGTACACGCGTGTGGATGTGTGTGCTGTGAGTGTAGATGAGGGGTTGTTAAATAGTGTCATTGAGCATCCTGATGGCCTGGGGATAGAAGCTCCTTCTGAGTCTCTCTGTACCGGCCATGAGACTCCATACAGCTCCTCATTCCGGGTTCGTTTTTTAATCACAGCGGGTCGTGGAAACGCCAGTCCTGGTGTCAAAATGTAGAGGAGACCGGTCCGGTTACAGATAAGTGGTGTTTCATTACTTGCGGACGTTGCTGAATTGCGTGGAGTTTTTTTTCTCTCTCCGTTCTCTCCAGACACCGTTCCAAAGATTTCAGTTCCACGACATTTCACTTCAAATAAAATTGTAGGCACATAATTAACATAATCTCAAAATACACTGTAAATAAAGTGCTGTGTTTGATAGATACAATAAATACGTAGGCCTGTATTGTTATATTGTTTACACTGCCTATTTTTATAAAAAAAAATTGTACTTCTCCACTGTACTATAATTCTATTACCTGTATCATGTCTTCTACCTGTACCTCCCCTCCCCCCTCCCCCATGCTGCTATGATGCCTGAATTTCCCCATCTTATCTTATCAATGGTTACGTGTCTAGGCCTTGCCTTCTAAGTCCTTTAAATGATTTTACTACTGCTGACAGCGGTGTCCCATCGGACAGCGGTGCTCTGTTCTGAAGGGCCACTACCCAGTCGAGGGCACTCCAAAACTAGGGGTAGGGCCAAGGGAAGGGAATTGGGATCTGCCCAACATGAAGTGCGACATTTATCAAGCCACAACTGTGCAGTAAAGATTTTATCCTGCACTAACTTCTCTCAAGTGGTAACCACACAAAAATCCATGGACACATAAACGAACAAACAAAAAAATGCGAGATACAAGCATTTCCTGTAGAAAATAGTACCCAGCTTGTTATTGAGTTTCAAGTTTCAAGTTTCAAGTTTCTTTAATAGTTGTCATACAGAAGTACAGAATACTTTTATACAAAATGCTTCTTACTGTTACGCTCCAGAGACTGTGCTAGACAAGATAAGTATGAAATAAAATAAAATAGTATAGCATGTAAAAATAGTAAAAATAGAAGTCACAGTGTTCAGTATAGACATATGTACAATGTTCGATGCAGAATAGAAGTAACTGAGTTACCATGCAATATAAAATATACTATGCAATGTACTAATATACAATACTATATAGTGCAAAGCATAAATGGGATGAGGTACAATTTAGGTACAATTTACAGTCAGGTGTACGGGTTGTAGTGCAAATCCTTTACCAATAAATATAAATATAAAGTGTGTTTAGGTGTTCTAAAGTGTGGAGAGTGGGTGCTGCAGTGTGTTGTTTGTTTAAAGTGAGTGTGTGCATGTGGATGTGTGTGCTGTGTGCATTTGATGGTTGTTGTTGCATAGTGTTTATTGTTCGTTGAGCAGCCTGATGGCCTGGGGATAGAAGCTTCTTCTGAGTCTTTCTGTGCTCGCCATGAGACTCCGGTATCGCTTGCCTGACCGCAGCAGTTCAAAGAGGCAGTTGTTTGGGTGTATTAAAGTTGTAATTTTCAGTTGTTGCGTTAGACAATTGACATTATTTGCAATGGAACACTCCATTACACCAATTGTTTATTTAATAAACGTATTTATTTGCTTGAGGACCCACAAACACATAAAATGAATGACCTGGTATAGTATGGTCATAGGCCTAACCATAATGCTTTTGATAATAAATGGGTGTGCACTAAATCCCAAAAGCGACAACGTCTGATTAGCTACTTGCTAAGCTAAGCTATCCTGGTGCGGTCCATGCTGAGAAGTTGACGTCACACAGCGTAGACACGTTACAAGCTAGTGTGTTTACCTTCCCGATCCCTTTGACACGCTAACTGGGAGAATGGTGAGTGACCAGTGATCAGAGGCTCCTGACAGTCCAGAGGTCTAACCTTAAAGGAAAACGCCAACATTTTGGGAAATTAGCTTATTTGCCATCTACCCTGGAGTTAGACAAGAAGATGCATACCTTTTTCTTCTCTGTGCATGCAGTAGGAGAGTAGGAAGACGTTGGGAACTAGGCTATTGGAGGAACCTACTTCCAGTGACTGACGCTAAGCTAGGCTAACGGTGCGTGTCTTCCTACTCCTACTGCATGCACAGAGAAGAAAAAGGGTATGTATCTTCTTGTCTAACTCCAGGGTAGATGTCAAATAGGCTAATTTCCCAAAATGTTGGAGTTTTCCTTTAAGCTCGGGGGGGGGGGGGGCGTGCCTTTGCTGTCGCAGCCCCTGAACTGTGGAACAGCATCCCCACCTCCTGTAGTCTTGCCCCCTAGACAGATGTCTTCAAGTCTAGACTCAAAACCCACTTCTTACTTATGAGCTTTTCCCGATGTGCACTGACTCATGCCCTGTTTGCTCGTGTGTTTCCTTGTGTGTCCTCCCGTAAAACTGAGATGTGATTGTTGTCTAGATGTATCTATGTGTATTTACCCTCTGTACAGCACTTTGGTTGACATGTGTCATGTTTAAATGGGCTCTATGTATAAATCTGATTGATTGATTGATTGATTGATTGACCAGACGTCCCCTGGATGGCAGATTTCATTAATACAGTTTCTTTGGACTTGAACTGAACGTGTGGATCAAAGCAAGTTGTATACTTTCTTCTTGGTATGGTTCAGAGACAGGGAAGGAGAATATAACTTAAGAGGGAGAGGGAATCTTAAACAACCAATGGTACACACTACGCTGAAAAGCATGTGCATATCTGTGTGTGGAGTGAAGTTGTGGAATATTTTACTCAGTTTACATCAAACTGAGTAAACATATGGCACAATTTAAAAAGCAGCTAAAAAAATACACATTAGAGAAATACAGAAATGAGTAATGAGGATAATCAAAGTTATGTTATATTGTGTTATGTAGTGCTGTACTGTATTCACTGCTGCCAAGTGAATCAAGTTTTCTTTCTTTTCGTACTATAAGTAAAAGTATATTCTATATTGTAATAAACTAAATTATGTTATATCTAGTCAAATTAATGGAAGAACAAATGTAAATGTAAGGGGGTAGGGATCAATAAGCTTAGCTTCCCTCTACTCCTTTTTGGGACATGTCTGCTAACTAAATACATTGCTCTTGACTTTTTGTTTATAATTCCTTTTTTTTTATGTTTTTTTAATGTTAAAAAATAAATAAAAAATGTTGTTATGATTGTTCGGTTTGACGGAGCTAGATACCGTGATTTGTTTGGAGGAATATGGAGAATACATGTTCAAAAATATAAACGGTTTCATTCATTCATTCATTCTTCCCGCCCACGTTTGGAGAGAGGGAGAGGGATCAAACCGACCAGCACCCGTCGCCTGGGATGATTTCATCCCTGCTAAACGTGACATCAACAGAGGCCCTGGCCTGCTGCCTGTGAC
>NC_140165.1:309692714-309695214 GCF_963971535.1 Notolepis coatsorum | reverse complement strand
GACTGACTGACTGACTGACTGACTGACTGACTGACTGACTGACTGACTGACTGACTGACTGACTGGCTGGCTGACTGACTGACTGACTGACTGACTGACTGACTGACTGACTGACTGGCTGACTGGCTGACTGACTGACTGACTGACTGACTGACTGACTGACTGACTGACTGACTGACTGACTGACTGACTGACTGACTGACTGACTGACTGACTGACTGACTGACTGACTGACTGGCTGGCTGACTGACTGACTGACTGACTGACTGACTGACTGACTGACTGACTGACTGACTGACTGACTGACTGACTGACTGACTGACTGACTGGCTGGCTGGCTGACTGACTGACTGACTGACTGACTGACTGACTGACTGACTGACTGACTGACTGACTGACTGACTGACTGACTGACTGACTGACTGACTGACTGACTGACTGACTGACTGACTCCTGTTGTTGAAGCCAGCAGCCGTGTCGTTGCCTGCTCAGCCTGTAGGAGGCGTCAGACCACAACAGAGCCACACAACCTCGTGAAAATGGCCTAATCTGTACAATAGCAGACCACGAGAACAAAATAACAACTTCGGTCGAGACAAGTGTGCACGTGTACAGTATATCAATGTCACTCCGCTGTAGGTATATATTATTATATAGTGCATTTCTGCCGGAGCTTTGAGTGCCGATCCGATCCATCGCAGTACAGCCTTGGACCGTCATCTTGGGGTCACCGGACAAAGATTATTAGGATATAATAAATCTTTCTCCATTAGAGAGAGAGAGATAACGTGCCAAAAATGCAGCAAATTAAGTAACTTTTGTTAGACGTGTTCATGGCACGGGATTTTAGTATCGGGGGGAATTCTCAGATGCCAATATTCTATTTTAGCCTGGTATCAGACTGATTGATCCCTATAATTAACCCTTTCACGACCACACTACAGCAGGTTAAACCTTTCACTACCACACTATACAGACGGTTAACCTGTACATGCTGTAGTGTGGTTGCGAAAGGGTTAACCCTTTGCCGTGTGTGGCAGGGGAAAGGGTTAACGTCCTGTATTGTCGCAGTGAAAGGGTTAACCCTTTGGTAGTGTGGTGGTGAAAGGGTTAACGCCGCCGTGCCTGGAGCGCAGACCTCGGTGTTGCTGACACTAAACGAGCCTCTCTGTGCAGCGCTGATATACAGTACATACAAATACTGTAGCGCCTTCTGATACGTCAGTATGTCAACACATTATGCCCACAATGATGGGACTTAAATATTATGAATATAGCCGGGTGGCTTATTGATAACAATTTGCTCACTTTTATTCTTGGTAAATGGTGCATTTATATATAGCAGCGTTTTACAATTTGTTCCTCACATTCACCCGTTCCCTAACACATTCACACACCGACGGCGGAGGCGACCGTGCCAAGGTGCCGACCTGCTCATCGGGAGCAATTAGGGGTGAAGAAGTGTCTTTGCTCAAGGACACGTTGGCACGCTGCCCGGGAGGGGCGGGGAATCTAGTCAAACCTAAACAGATGGCATCTACATCTGCACCATCTACATACAAAAAATCTATACAGCAATACATCGCAAGATTTTGCGTGCTGATATCGATACAGTGAGGCCTTGACAATCCCATTGTACTGCAATAACAATGATTGGAATGAGGTGAACAGACTGAAAAACTTTATTTTATTAGATAAAACAGATGATGTACAGTATATATATTTCTATGGCAGATGGTATCAACGTTTTTCCTGTAGGGGACATAATTAATTACATAATTAATTATTAGTTAATGATAATCAAGTTGCGATCAGTGTGTGTTAAGAGACCACTATGCAATTTGTTGCACATTGTTTCATGTACAGTTGGCCAGTTTGTGATGCACACTAAAGAATCTGATAAGCTTGCATGTCAATTATGTGAATATACACATAATTCCAGATTTTTGCCTTTTTATGGGTATTTTTTATCTGTTTTATCTGTTATCTGCCACCAGGAGGCCCAAAGCCTGACAGAAAGCTGTGATGTCTGATCCCGATTTGCAGCGTTGATAGAATAGCCACAGCGCTTCAGAAATAGGTCTCGAAAGCCATAGCACACGATGAAAAATATTGATATCAATTTGACATTCATAACTTATGATGATGAAGTTAAGATAAGAGATAAGAGAGCAGCCGAGGATAAATAGCGAAAAGTAACCCGGTGTAACCCCGAGCGCCCCCTACTGGCTGATACCCTTAATACGGGCAACTACCCGGATACCATGCAGCAAGGGTAGACGGACCTGTCTGCTACATCTGTATATGCTAGGGGCCGACCATATACCAGAGGTTGGCGACCAGTGGGTCATTCGACCGGCAAGGGGGCACAAGCAAGCGAGGGTCGTACCGAAGAGCTAAATTCGTCCCTGGCATTTAATGTCTCGACAAGATTGACAGTTGGCATGAATCCACGGGGGAAAACAATTTTTCCTCTAGTCTGTCTCTCCTCTCAGAGCCT
>NC_140165.1:309678942-309692514 GCF_963971535.1 Notolepis coatsorum | reverse complement strand
AATTATCGTTTGTTATCGGCAGACACTCAAGGTATTGGTATTGAAATCAAATCAAATGTATTTGTAAGGCCCGACAACACACGTTAATGTCCCCATGGGCCGGACACGTCTTCTTTAAACAAGTCAAGAAGAAACATCACAATAAGTCAAGAACAAAACAAAAACACCATAAAGTCCAAAATAAAATGTAAAATAAATAAATGAATACAAAAATAAATGAATGGATGGAAATGATAAAGTGGTATCGAGCCATCCCTAATCATCCTCATCATCATCATCATCATCATCATCATCATCCTCATCCATCATCCTCATCCCCACCATCATTAACCTCATCCTTATTGTCATCACTATCATTATCACAACAATTGTCATCATTCATCATCATCATCTCGCCATCATCATCATCATCATCATCATCATCATCATCATCATCATCATCATCATCATCATCATCATCATCCTCATCCTCATCATCATCGTCATCATGTACAGGATATGTTGTGCTACTGTCTACCCCTGTGCAGACTGGTATCTCTTCCTCCTCTCCTCCTACATCCCTTCATCCATCCATCTCTATCTCACCCTCATTCCTGCCGGCTGTCGCTTTATCCCTGAGAAGAAAAGCTGAGTTACCGTGCCTCATAACTCTGCCACACATGCACGACGCACACATACATGTACACACGTGTGTGTGTGTGTGTGTGTGTGTGTGTGGTGTGTGTGTGTGTGTGTGTGTGTGTGTGTGTGTGTGTGTGTGTGTGTGTGTGTGTGTGTGTGTGTGTGTGTGTGTGTGTAAACAGCTGGGAGGGGTCAGTAGTTTGATGGTGCATGTTGGAGGGTCAGCCTACAATAGTGAATGTCCCTTACTGACTGACTGACTGACTGACTGACTGACTGACTGACTGACTGACTGACTGACTGACTGAATGACTGACTGACTGACTGACTGACTGACTGACTGACTGACTGACTGACTGACTGACTGACTGACTGACTGACTGACTGACTGACTGACTGACTGACTGACTGACTGACTCCTGTTGTTGAAGCCAGCAGCCGTGTCGTTGCCTGCTCAGCCTGTAGGAGGCGTCAGACCACAACAGAGCCACACAACCTCGTGAAAATGGCCTAATCTGTACAATAGCAGACCACGAGAACAAAATAACAACTTCGGTCGAGACAAGTGCACGTGTACAGTATAGCAATGTCACTTCGCTGTAGGTATATATTATTATATAGTGCATTTCTGCCGGAGCTTTGAGTGCCGATCCGATCCATCGCAGTACAGCCTTGGACCGTCATCTTGGGGTCACTGGACAAAGATTATTGAGATATAATAAATCTTTCTCCATTACAGAGAGAGAGAGATAACGTGGCAAAAATGCAGCAAATTAAGTCACTTTTGTTAGACGTGTTCATGGTACGGGATTTTAGTATCGGCCGGGAATTCTCAGATGCCAATATTCTATTTTAGCCTGGTATCAGACTGATTGATCCCTATAATTAACCCTTTCACGACCTACACTACAGAAGGTTAACCCTTTCACTACCACACTACAGACGGTTAACCTGTACAGGGTTAACCTGCTGTAATGTGGTTTGCGAAAGGGTTAACCCTTTGCCGTGTGACAGGGGAAAGGGTTAACGTCCTGTATTGTCGCAGTGAAAGGGTTAACCCTTTGGTAGTGTGGCGGTGAAAGGGTTAACGCCGCCGTGCCTGGAGCGCAGACCTCGGTGTTGCTGAAACTAAACAAGCCTCTCTGTGCAGCGCTGATATACAGTACGTACAAATACTGTAGCGCCTTCTGATACGTCAGTATGTCAACACATTATGCCCACAATGATGGGACTGAAATATTATGAATATAGCCGGGTGGCTTATCGATAACAATTTGCTCACTTTTATTCTTGGTAAATGGTGCATTTATATAGCAGCGTTTTACAATTTCGCTGCTGTCGGGACAAAACCTCATAACTCCATTATTTTTTTTTTATATAAATCAACTCCATAGATCATCCTCCATATGTGTGTGTGGGTTTTACAAAGTTTAAACAATGGGAAAGCATTAAATCGATCATCTGTCTAAACCTCCTAACTCTATTCACCCTCAAATCTGTGTTCGTTTTTTTCATCTGCTGGAAATTTGGGTTTTTGGAGTTATGAGGTTTTGTCCGGACAGCAGCGATTTGTTCCTCACATTCACCCGTTCCCTCACACATTCACACACCGACGGCGGAGGCGACCGTGCGAGGTGCCGACCTGCTCATCGGGAGCAATTAGGGGTGAAGAAGTGTCTTTGCTCAAGGACACGTTGGCACGCTGCCCGGGAGGGGCGGGGAATCTAGTCAAACCTAAACAGATGGCATCTACATCTGCACCATCTACATACAAAAAATCGATACAGCAATACATCGCAAGATTTTGCGTGCTGATATCGATACAGTGAGGCCTTGACAATCCCATTGTACTGCAATAACAATGATTGGAACGAGGTGAACAGACTGAAAACGTTATTTTATTAGATAAAACAGATGATGTACACAGTATATATATTTCTATTGCAGATGGTATCAACGTTTTCCTGTTGGGGACATAATTAATAGTTAATGATAATCAAGTTGCGATCAGTGTGTGTTAAGAGACACTATGCAATTTGTTGCACATTGTTTCATGTACAGTTGGCCAGTTTGTGATGCACACTAAATAATCTGATAAGCTTTCATGTCAATTATGTGAATATACACATAATTCCAGATTTTTGCCTTTTTATGGGTATTTTTTATATGGTTTATTTCGAGGTTGATTGCTGATCTGTTATCTGCCACCAGGAGGCCCAAAGCCTGACAGAAAGCTGTGATGTCTGATACCGATTTGCAGCGTTGATAGAATAGCCACAGCGCTTCAGAAATAGGTCTCGAAAGCCATAGCACACGATGAAAAATATTGATATCAATTTGACATTCATAACTTATGATGATGAAGTTAAGATAAGAGATAAGAGAGCAGCCGAGATAAATAGCGAAAAGTAACCCGGTGTAACCCGAGTGCCCCCTACTGGCTGATACCCTTAATACGGCAACTACCCGGATACCATGCAGCAAGGGTAGACGGACCTGTCTGCTACATCTGTATATGCTAGGGGCCGACCATATACCAGAGGTTGGCGACCAGTGGGTCATTCGACCGGAAGGGGGCACAAGCAAGCGAGGGTCGTACCGAGAGCTAAATTCGTCCCTGGCATTTAATGTCTCGACAAGATTGACAGTTGGCATGAATCCACGGGGAAAACAATTTTTCCTCTAGTCTGTCTCTCCTCTCAGAGCCTAGATGAGCTTGTCACGGCCACATCTATGACCTATCAATCAAACGCGTCACATAGGCTCAGGATATGAGCTTTATGGTTTTATAGAGTCTACGGTCAAAAGCGTGACAGCTGCTTTTACGACCGTACAGCTGGAGACAACGGAGGACTTTATGAGTTACACATGAGTTGCTTAAAGCGATCAATAACTTATATGCTGAGCAATAGAGGAGTTGGCACCCCGGCAACAGGCGCACTTACAGGGTTTCATTAAACAATTGCATCGATAAATCGCAAAAATGATAGAGAAGTCGGCACTTGGACAAGACGCGCACTTACGTATTTTCTATTTATCAAGATGAATAGGTCACCCCATCAGCAGGCACGCTTAGGAGCAGGGCCGGGCCTAGCACATTTGGTGGCCTAGGTAAGCTTCACCCCAGCCCCCCCCCCCCCCCCCCCCAAACAATAGCGTATGTTTCCCTTATGTTCGATTTCTTTTGATGTCTAAATATTGGTTATTATATTATAATTTCTTATATTTTTTTGCTGGCCATAGTTGTTGGTGCCCCCCTCTGGGTGGGGCTCTAGGCAACAGCCTATGTCGCCTATAGGAAGCTACGCCCCTGCTCATAAGCCTGAAAACACACTGGTATTATCATGTATCACAGTGGACGCAGGCTAAGACAAAATATGCAATATCAACATAATCGCGGAAGGTAAAAAAATAATTGCCAAGCTTACAGTGAGTCACGTTTATCTCCGTTTCTCTCCCCATCACTCACACAGGGGTGATTGTGTGGCGCTTTAGTGGCCTAACAGGTGGCTAGTGATGGCTCTGTGGTGACGCTGTGTGCCTGGAGGTGTGATCGACGCTGCATAGCAGCATGAGCTGTGATTGGTCAACCTTTGTGCGGACAGACAGACATATGGACATACAGACAAACCCTGTTCTAGAAGACTTGTTCCGTTCAAACCCTGTTCTGAATCTAGAAGACTTGTTCTGTTCAAACCCTGTTCTAGAAGACTTGTTCTGTTCAAACACTGTTCTGAATCTAGAAGACTTGTTCTGTTCAAACCCTGTTCTAGAAGACTTGTTCTGTTCAAACCCTGTTCTAGAAGACTTGTTCTGTTCAAACCATGTTCTAGAAGACGTGTTCTGTTCAAACCCTGTTCTGAATCTAGAAGACTTGTTCTGTTCAAACCCTGTTCTAGAAAACTTGTTCTGTTCAAACCATGTTCTAGAAGACGTGTTCTGTTCAAACCCTGTTCTGAATCTAGAAGACTTGTTCTGTTCAAACCATGTTCTAGAAGACTTGTTCTGTTCAAACCCTGTTCAGAAGACTTGTTCTGTTCAAACCCTGTTCAGAAGACTTGTTCTGTTCAAACCCTGTTCTAGAAGACTTGTTCTGTTCAAACCCTGTTCAGAAGACTTGTTCTGTTCAAACCCTGTTCAGAAGACTTGTTCTGTTTAAACCCTGTTCAGAAGACTTGTTCTGTTCAAACCCTGTTCTAGAAGACTTGTTCTGTTCAAACCCTGTTCTAGAAGACTTGTTCTGTTCAAACCCTGTTCTAGAAGACATGTTCTGTTCAAACACTGTTCTAGAAGACTTGTTCTGTTCAAACCATGTTCTAGAAGACTTGTTCTGTTCAAACCCTGTTCTGAATCTAGAAGACTTGTTCTGTTCAAACCCTGTTCTAGAAGACTTGTTCTGTTCAAACCCTGTTCTAGAAGACTTGTTCTGTTCAAACCCTGTTCTAGAAGACATGTTCTGTTCAAACACTGTTCTAGAAGACTTGTTCTGTTCAAACCATGTTCTAGAAGACTTGTTCTGTTCAAACCCTGTTCTAGAAGACTTGTTCTGTTCAAACCATGTTCTAGAAGACTTGTTCTGTTCAAACCATGTTCTAGAAGACTTGTTCTGTTCAAACCCTGTGTGTGTGTGTGTGTGTGTGTGTGTGTGCGTGCGTGCGTGCGTGCGTGCGTGCGTGCGTGCGTGCGTGCGTGCGTGCATGCGTGTGTGTGTGTGTGTGTGTGTCAGAATCAGAATCAGAAAGGTCTTTATTGCCAAGTAGTTTACACATTGATTTGGTGCAACATGGTGCAACGGACAGACAATTACGGTAGAATAAAATAGAAGGTAGAATAACATCAAATGGAATATAAACTAAATTGAAATAGAAGCAGAATAGAATATAATTATGAAACCAGGGCTGTGCAATTCCCATGATGTGTGTCTGTAATCCCCACGTTATATAACTGGTATATAGACAGAGCTGTCCTCGACCGTCATGCAGTAGTCGGTACGGTACAGTAGCTGGATTCATGTAAAGGTTAAATTAATTATCATAAACCAAATTAGCTGCTTAGAGACCCCCTCTCCTCGCCTGACGGTTACATTAGAGTCAGATTCAGATTTCATCTTACACTGTTACAGCACAGAGGAGTGAAATTCCTTTCGACAGTTATTGAGAATAAAATGAGTTTGGATATCGCCACCAGTGATGTCATTAATGGGGACATTGAATCCTTGTGTTGTGTTAATTACAGCTCCATGTACTGTAGATGAAAACATAGCAATACCTTGTTTTATAGGGACTTCTACCTTATCAGTTAATTGAACTGTATTTAACAAAATACAAGGATTCAATGTCCCTGATGACCGGATCACTGGTGGCCATATTCAAGCTACATTTACTCAATAACTGTCAAACTAAATGAAAGTGTGCAAAACTGTTTAGAGTTTTATGTTTTATGTATGTGATATGAACTCTGTACATACATCTGATTAGCACTACACTCAGTAGTACTAATTTATATATTTAATCACCTGTACATTGTATATTGCTGTTGCACTTTACTGCTACATTTGCACTCTGGTTGGATGCCAAACTTATTTTCTTGTACTGCACTTGCCGGACTATACTCAAATCAACTCTAAATGGATCTAATCAGTGGATTGCATATTTTCTTCAAGAAGCAGAATAAGGCTAACCCTCTCTGCCTATTGGGACATCATAATGGGGCTATCAACTTGAAGACGTGGTCATTTTTGGATTATCGAAGCTTTTGGACTGCAATAAGAAGATTTTGGATCCGTTTACCGCGCACAGGACCTACCAAAATGAACTGATTAAGACACTTGGACACTTGAACAAATATCTTAATCTAATCTAATTATATGCTAATTAGGTATCATCATTGCTTTTTTGGTGAAGTGCCCCTTTAAGAGAAGAAACAAATATTCACTGGGAAGAATATTAGGAGACGAGCAGGATGTGTTTTCCCTGGACGGAACAGGTGAGGAGGGAGGGAGGGAGGGATGGAGGGAGGGAGGGAGAGGTGGATGGAGACATGACACGTGAGTGAAGGCTACAGGGATGAACAGAGAGTTTGGAGGGTGGAAGGAGGGATAGAGAGAGAAGCCTGAAGGGACAGATGAAGGGAGTTGAGAAAGTGGTGCGATGGAGGGATGGAGAGAAAGGAAAGTGTAGCACACAGGAGGGGAGGGAGGGGGGGGGGAGACATGTGGCAGAATGGGACGGACTGGTTGATTGACGGACAGTCGGGAATGAAAGAGATTAAAGCGGAGCTACAAGGCCACCTGGAAAACAGAGAGAGGGTGAGGAGGAGGAGGGAGAGGTGGAGGGAGAGGGAGGGGGGAGGGAGAGTAGGATGAGGGGGGAGATGGGGAGAAGAGGTGGAGGGAGAGGAAGAGGGGGAGATGAGAGGTAGAGAGGGAGGAGATGAGAGAGGGAGACAGGAGGAGAGAGGGAGACATGAGATGAGAGAGGGAGACAGGAGAGGAGAGAGGGGGACAGGAGGAGAGAGGGAGACAGGAGAGGAGAGATGGGGACAGGAGAGGAGAGAGCTGGGAGACAGGCGGAGAGAGAGGGAGACAAGAGAGGAGAGAGGGAGACAGGAGGAGAGATGGAGACAGGGGAGGCGATAGGGAGACAGGAGAGGAGAGATGGAGACAGGAGAGGAGAGAGGGAGACAGGAGAGGAGAGATGGAGACAGGAGAGGAGAGAGGGAGACAGGAGAGGAGAGAGCTAGGAGACAGACGGAGAGAGAGGGAGACAGGAGGAGAGGGGGAGACAGGAGAGGAGAGAGGGAGACATGAGAGGAGAGAAAGGGAGACATGAGAGGAAGAGGGAGACAGGTGGAGAGAGAGGGAGACAGGAGAGGAGAGGAGGAGACAGGAGAGGAGAGAGGGAGACAGGAGAGGAGAGAGGGAGACAGGAGAGGAGAGAGGGAGACAGGAGAGGAGAGATGGAGACAGGAGAGGAGAGAGGGAGACATGAGAGGAGAGAGGGAGACAGGAGAGGAGAGATGGAGACAGGAGAGGAGAGATGGGGACAGGAGAGGAGAGATGGAGACAGGATAGGAGAGAGGGAGACAGGAGGAGAGAGAGGGAGACAGGAGAGGAGAGAAGGAGACAGGAGAGGAGAGAGGGAGACAGGAGAGGAGAGAGGGAGACAGGAGAGGAGAGAGGGAGACAGGAGAGATGGAGACAGGAGATGAGAGAGGGAGACAGGAGAGGAGAGAGGGAGACAGGAGAGGAGAGATGGAGACAGGAGAGGAGAGATGGGGACAGGAGAGGAGAGAGGGAGACAGGAGAGGAGAGAGGGAGACAGGAGGAGAGAGAGGGAGACAGGAGAGGAGAGAGGGAGACATGAGAGGATAGATGGAGACAGGAGAGGAGAGATGGGGACAGGAGAGGAGAGATGGAGACAGGAGAGGAGAGATGGGGACAGGAGAGGAGAGAGCTAGGAGACAGGCGGAGAGATAGGGAGACAGGAGAGGAGAGAGGGAGACAGGAGAGGAGAGAGGGAGACAGGAGAGGAGAGAGGGAGACAGGAGAGGAGAGAGGGAGACAGGAGAGGAGAGATGGAGACAGGAGAGGAGAGAGAGGGAGACAGGAGAGGAGAGAGGGAGACAGCAGAGGAGAGAGGGAGACAGGAGAGGAGAGAGGGAGACAGCAGAGGAGAGAGGGAGACAGGAGAGGAAGAGGGGGACATGAGAGGAGAGTGAGAGACAGGAGAGGAGAGAGGGAGACAGGAGAGATGGAGAGATGGAGACAGGAGAGGAGAGAGAGGGAGACAGGAGAGGAGAGAGGGAGACAGGAGAGGAGAGAGGGAGACAGGAGAGGAGAGAGGGAGACAGGAGAGGATAGAGGGAGACATGAGAGGAGATAATGATACAGGCAGGAGAGGGAGACAGGCAGAGAGAGAGGGAGACAGGCAGAGAGAGAGAGGGAGACAGGAGAGGAGAGAGGGAGACAAGCAGAGAGAGAGGGAGACAGGAGAGGAGATAGGGAGACAGGAGAGGAGATAGGGATACAGGCAGGAGAGGGAGACAGGCAGATAGAGAGGGAGACAGGAGATGAGAGAGGGAGACAGGCAGAGAGAGATGGAGACAGGAGAGGAGAGAGGGAAACAAGCAGAGATAGAGGGAGACAGAAGAGGAGAGAGGGGGAGACATGAGAGGAAGAGGGAGACAGGTGGAGAGAGAGGGAGACAGGAGAGGAGAGGAGGAGACAGGAGAGGAGAGAGGGAGACAGGAGAGGAGAGAGGGAGACAGGAGAGGAGAGAGGGAGACAGGAGAGGAGAGATGGAGACAGGAGAGGAGAGAGGGAGACATGAGAGGAGAGAGGGAGACAGGAGAGGAGAGATGGAGACAGGAGAGGAGAGATGGGGACAGGAGAGGAGAGATGGAGACAGGATAGGAGAGAGGGAGACAGGAGGAGAGAGAGGGAGACAGGAGAGGAGAGAAGGAGACAGGAGAGGAGAGAGGGAGACAGGAGAGGGGAGAGGGAGACAGGAGAGGAGAGAGGGAGACAGGAGAGGAGAGATGGAGACAGGAGATGAGAGAGGGAGACAGGAGAGGAGAGAGGGAGACAGGAGAGGAGAGATGGAGACAGGATAGGAGAGATGGGGACAGGAGAGGAGAGAGGGAGAGGAGAGAGCTAGGAGACAGGCGGAGAGAGAGGGAGACAGGAGAGGAGAGAGGGAGACAGGAGAGGAGAGAGGGAGACAGGAGAGGAGAGAGGGAGACAGGAGAGGAGAGAGGGAGACAGGAGAGGAGAGATGGAGACAGGAGAGGAGAGAGAGGGAGACAGGAGAGGAGAGAGGGAGACAGGAGAGGAGAGAGGGAGACAGCAGAGGAGAGAGGGAGACAGGAGAGGAAGAGGGGGACATGAGAGGAGAGTGAGAGACAGGAGAGGAGAGAGGGAGACAGGAGAGATGGAGAGATGGAGACAGGAGAGGAGAGAGAGGGAGACAGGAGAGGAGAGAGGGAGACAGGAGAGGAGAGAGGGAGACAGGAGAGGAGAGAGGGAGACAGGAGAGGATAGAGGGAGACATGAGAGGAGATAATGATACAGGCAGGAGAGGGAGACAGGCAGAGAGAGAGGGAGACAGGCAGAGAGAGAGAGGGAGACAGGAGAGGAGAGAGGGAGACAAGCAGAGAGAGAGGGAGACAGGAGAGGAGATAGGGAGACAGGAGAGGAGATAGGGATACAGGCAGGAGAGGGAGACAGGCAGATAGAGAGGGAGACAGGAGATGAGAGAGGGAGACAGGCAGAGAGAGATGGAGACAGGAGAGGAGAGAGGGAAACAAGCAGAGATAGAGGGAGACAGAAGAGGAGAGAGGGGGACAGGAGAGGAGAGAAAGGAAGACATGAGAGGAGAGAGGGAGACAGGCGGGGAGAGAGGGAGACAGGAGAGGAGAGAGGGAGACAGGAGAGGAGAGAGGGAGACAGGAGAGGAGAAAGGGAGATGGATAACACAGAGGGAAAAAAAGAATGTGAGAAATGAGAGGGGGTCAAAAAGCAGCACAAAGGGAAAATAAAATTCCTACCACTGAGAGGAGAGAGAGAGAGGGAGATAGAGAGAGAGAGAAAGAGAAGAGAGAGAGAGAGAGAGAGAGAGAGAGAGAGAGAGAGAGAGAGAGAGAGAGAGAGAGAGAGAGAGAGAGAGAGAGAGAGAGAGAGAGAGGGAATGAAGGGTAGAGGACAAGGTCACACAGAGAAAAATGGAACTACAATAATATTAGAACAGGAGAAGCAGGGGGAGTCTGTCATCGTGTGAAAACCATGTATTTCCAATTTTGGTGATTTTCACGCTTTGACCTTCATTGGAAGTGTACATGGTTCTCTACATTGTCAGCAAGTTTCATTACCCTAAGAATCGAGAATCCCAACGTGTATGACCATAATAATCACATTTTGCTCTCATGTCATGGACAGGTTGGGTTCCGTACTGCCCTCTGTTCGGTTTGTTTACCCTCCTAGTCGTAGGACGCTCTCACTCAGAATGTTCCCAGAGTTTCATCCCGTGGAAAGAAAGCGCAGGGTCCAACAAGAGTCTAACCGGATCAGCGAGGGGAGACCCTGACCCAGTTAAAATGCTCACTGCAGCAGAGAATCAGAACTGTGGAGAGAACACTACATTACCCGTCTTGTTCACAGTTTGCGAGCTTTGTGAGGATTTCAACTCAAAAGATACGTGTTTGGTTTGGAGAATGACCTTGACGAACACCTGAATATATATTTTAAATATATTTTATTATAATTTAATTGATTTAAATTAATTCGTCATGTTTTATTTTATTGTTATCATTATTATTATTATTATTGTTATTGTATTGTGTTGTATCCTGTTACATGTGAAATAAATTAAATAATTGATCACCAAAAATGTTTTACCTTGACGAGGGAGAAAAAGGGGCTATTCCTGAAAAGTTTAGCCTTTCAGGGATACAAGGTTTTATCCAGACAGCAGCGGAGGAGATGGTGTATTGTACTTATACCTGCAATGTGCTGTATGTGGAAAAGGAGAAGTAAGAATAGAGAAAGAAGAATAGAGAAAAATACTAGATCTTCGGATGCAAGATACCCACCATAGACGGTATATTGACCAAGATACCCACCATAGACAGTATATTCACCAAGATACCCACCATAGACAGTATATTCACCAAGCGACCCACCATAGACAGTATATTCACCAAGATACCACCATAGACAGTATATTCACCAAGCTAACCACCATAGACCTTATATTCACCAAGCTACCCACCATAGACAGTATATTCACCAAGCTACCCACCATAGACAGTATATTCACCAAGCTACCGACCATAGACAGTATATTCACCAAGCTACCGACCATAGACAGTATATTCACCAAGCTACCCACCATAGACAGTATATTCACCAAGCTACCCACCATAGACAGTATATTCACCAAGATACCCACCATAGACAGTATATTCACCAAGCTACCCACCATAGACAGTATATTCACCAAGCTACCCACCATAGACCGTATATTCACCAAGATACCCACCATAGACAGTATATTCACCAAGATACCCACCATAGACAGTATATTCACCAAGATACCCACCATAGACAGTATATTCACCAAACTTCCCACCATAGACAGTATATTCACCAAGATACCCACCATAGACAGTATATTCACCAAACTTCCCACCATAGACAGTATATTCACCAAGCTACCCACCATAGACAGTATATTCACCAAGCTACCCACCATAGACCGTATATTCACCAAGATACCCACCATAGACAGTATATTCACCAAGATACCCACCATAGACAGTATATTCACCAAGATACCCACCATAGACAGTATATTCACCAAACTTCCCACCATAGACAGTATATTCACCAAGATACCCACCATAGACAGTATATTCACCAAACTACCCACCATAGACAGTATATTCACCAAGCTACCCACCATAGACAGTATATTCACCAAGCTACCCACCATAGACAGTATATTCACCAAGCTACCCACCATAGACAGTATATTCACAGAGCGGTGCATCAGCAAGGCACACAGGGGCCTGAAAGACCCGAGCCACCCGAACCACAAACTGTTTGACCTCATGGTGTCTGGCAGACGGTACCGCAGTCTCGGGTCCACATCCAAGAGAACACTGAACAGCTACTAGAGTCTCAGGTCCAAGAGAACACTGAACAGCTACTACAGTCTCAGGTCCACATCCAAGAGAACACTGAACAGCTACTACAGTCTCATGTCCAAGAGAACACTGAACAGCTACTACAGTCTCAGGTCCAAGAGAACACTGAACAGCTACTACAGTCTCAGGTCCAACAGAACACTGAACAGCTACTACAGTCTCAGGTCCAAGAGAACACTGAACAGCTACTACAGTCTCAGGTCCAAGAGAACACTGAACAGCTACTACAGTCTCAGGTCCAAGAGAACACTGAACAGCTACTACAGTCTCAGGTCCAACAGAACACTGAGCAGCTACTACATTCTCAGGTCCAGGAGAACACTGAACAGCTACTACAGTCTCAGGTCCAACAGAACACTGAACAGCTACTACAGTCTCAGGTCCAAGAGAACACTGAACAGCTACTACAGTCTCAGGTCCAAGATAACACTGAACAGCTACTACAGTCTCAGGTCCAAGAGAACACTGAACAGCTACTACAGTCTCAGGTCCAAGAGAACACTGAACAGCTACTACAGTCTCAGGTCCAGGAGAACACTGAACAGCTACTACAGTCTCAGGTCCAGGAGAACACTGAACAGCTACTACAGTCTCAGGTCCACATCCAAGAGAACACTGAACAGCTACTACAGTCTCATGTCCAAGAGAACACTGAACAGCTACTACAGTCTCAGGTCCAAGAGAACACTGAACAGCTACTACAGTCTCAGGTCCAACAGAACACTGAACAGCTACTACAGTCTCAGGTCCAAGAGAACACTGAACAGCTACTACAGTCTCAGGTCCAAGAGAACACTGAACAGCTACTACAGTCTCAGGTCCAAGAGAACACTGAACAGCTACTACAGTCTCAGGTCCAACAGAACACTGAGCAGCTACTACATTCTCAGGTCCAGGAGAACACTGAACAGCTACTACAGTCTCAGGTCCAACAGAACACTGAACAGCTACTACAGTCTCAGGTCCAAGAGAACACTGAACAGCTACTACAGTCTCAGGTCCAAGATAACACTGAACAGCTACTACAGTCTCAGGTCCAAGAGAACACTGAACAGCTACTACAGTCTCAGGTCCAAGAGAACACTGAACAGCTACTACAGTCTCAGGTCCAGGAGAACACTGAACAGCTACTACAGTCTCAGGTCCAACTACTTCCACCAGACAAACAGACTACTGATGAATAGACTCTGAATTATCACGTGAGCAAACACACACAAAGCGACTTACAGACCCACACAAGCACACTTA
>NC_140165.1:309671442-309676442 GCF_963971535.1 Notolepis coatsorum | reverse complement strand
GTAACTCATGGGTTCAGATACATGTAGTGGAGTAAAAAGTACTGTAATATCTTGGATATTAACGGACGACGGAACAGTTGGTTGTTTAACAAGACGCTTTATTACTACCTCCCGTGGTTCATCAACCCCAACAATGACTACCTCTCGCGCCACTCCCACTTACTGTGACTGTCGTAAACATGTCGTAACGTATATCCATGACAACATGACAAGTTCCCTAAAATGAAAATACTCACATAAAGTACAAGTAGCTTGAGATTTTACTTAAGTACAGTACATGAGTAAAAATACTTCCACTGATATTAGGATAGGATTTATCCACATTCAATTTACACCTGGTCATCTAGCAACACACCAACAATGAATCACCAAACCCTTAACGGGTTGCTGTGTATCACATCGATAAAGCTTGACCAATTTAACCATTTGTCGGTCAGCAGTATTTTGGGAGACAGAGCTATTTCTGAAGGAAAGACCTTCACTTTCCTTTCCCTTTCGCTCTCTTCCAGCCCTGGTCTGACAGGGAAAATGAGACGTGCCAGGATGGGACCGTAGAAACCTATGAGGCATATTATATTGTAGTGTAGAAATATCACTGTGGGTTCTGCGTAATCTTAATGTATTATTAAGATTATGTGTCATTGTGTGAAGTCGGATTATGCCCAATCAAAGTTTTTATCAATAACTAAAGGTGTGCCAGAGGGTTCAATTCTAGGTCCTGTCACTATTTATATTAATGATGATGATGATGATGATGATGATGATGATGATGATTTATATTGTTTCACCGAATGGTTGTCAAGCCCATCTGTACACAGATGATACTGTTGTGTATTGTATTGCTGACTCTGTCCAATTGGCCATTGATAACGTACAACTTTATTACCCTCCAGGAAGGTCTTAAATTGGTTCTTAATACTAGTAACACAAAATGTATGCTGTTTTCTAGAGCCAGAAACATTGAATGATGATGGTTGATGGATGATGGATGATGGATTATGATGGTTTACACATTGAGAGAGTCACTGAATATAAATATCTTGGTGTGTGGCTCGATGAGAAATTTACATTTAAATTCCATGTGGATAACCTTGCCTCAGTCTTGGACTATGGTGATGTAATTTATAGGCATGCTGCGGCCTCAACCCTTAAATCCCTGGACTCTGTATATCACTCTGCCCTCAGATGCGTCACTAATGATAGATACGACACTGTCAAGTCAAACTGGATCTCTAAACATCCTGAACCCAGACCCCCCCCCCCCCTTTCTTTACTACTACAGTATGCACTCAACACTGTAGCACCCAAGTTTCAACACTGTTTGATGAACATTGTTACTCAGCTGAAAGAGTTGTACCCTTCCTGCTGTCTTGCTGACAGAACTTGTAAGTCTCCATGGATAAAAGCGTTCAGCTAAATGACTAAATGTAAATGTAGTTTATCCTTTAGCAAATAGCCCAGGCTGCTCGTTGCTGCTGGGAGAGGAGTTTCTGTGTTGGTAGAAGAGCCGTTGCCCTTCACGCAAGCAAGACCTTATGAGCCACATCAATTACAGAAAAGAGGCTACATTATGCTAATTATACAAATCATAATTTGTGCTTCAAATGATCTTCGCCACCATCCTGCTCTTAATGCAGTACAGTATGCACAAACATGCACAAACAGACTGAACACATTTTTCTTCCCAAAGGCCATTAGTGCACTAAATGCTGCTAAAACATATAGACTCTCCCGTGCAACAGGACGTGAAATATCCTGTGGAACCGTGCACATGTTTGCATACAACGTAATTGCATAGTGTATCTGATTTTATATTATTAATATAAATACTGTGTGCATTGTTGTGCGTTTCACTAGCACCCAGGGTCTGCACCTTACATTTCGTTGTACCTGTACAATGACAATAAAGATCATTCATTCATTCATCTTTTAACCCACCATACCAGGCGGTGGGCTCCCCGTCATTCATAATTATTTCATCTATTCCACTGCCATAGGCTTCCATTGTATCTGAAGATGCGTCTTAAACGGCACATAAACAAATGAAACTCACCACATGCTACGCTAACATCTGACGTGCATTTATTCTCATGAAAGGTCGCTCGATCTATTGTTCCTAAATACTGTTGTCTGAAAAAGAAAGAAGATGAATCCTTCTTCCTCGGATACTGTATTACATCACAATGGCAAAGCTTTTCAGAAAACAAGTGACACATAATTATGTTGCCGTGGTATTTTAGTCACATGTACTGTAGGCAGGGACTACAGGTAGGAATGAGCTCATTAGCTAACTCACACATGTGCATTGATGTGGAAACTGAACATGTTGATTTATGTGCATTGTCCCTGGTATAAATACATACATACATAATAGATGCATGGAACATGACACTATTCATACTTTTTGCACAAAACTGCATAATTGCACAGCCTTGCTACATATTCTATTCCACTGTATTTTTATTCTAATTTAGTATACTCTACTACTGTACATCCTGCCCAATTGTAGAGCCCTGTCCTATAATATATTATACTTTTATTTGTATTTAGTTGATATATTCCATTTTATTGTATTCTACATTGATCGTCTGTTAATGTTGATGCACCAAAGGACCAAAACACATTATGTGCAGACTTACTCTGCAATAAAGTCCTGTCTGTTTCTGACTCTGGTGACTTTGTTCAGCGGTGTTCAAGACACATTTTCAGATAATGTAGCGGCCTCTGCCTGGATCGGGAGGTGTAACGTTCGGGAGCCTATCCTCCTTAGGATAGTATCCTACTGTCTACCTGGGTCACTTCCTGTTGTTGTGGGTTCACCTTGTATGTCACCACTGATTTGCTGTCATCACTAATTGTCTGTCACACCTGGGTGCTGTCATTGGTTGTCAGACTGCTGTCACTTATTGACAGCGTGGAATGTTTGGTATGTGCCTATTTAACGCTTGCTCTATCTCTGTCATTTGCTAGAGCTTCACCTAAAACTACGGACAAGATTACAGGTGGAACAAAGCGCTGACCTAAGTCTCTTCCTCTGTACTTGTATACTCTCATCCTATTAATAAACAGTGGAACCTGTTTTGGAAGAGTAACCTATTCTCTGTCTCATTCTTCTCGACAACTTGGAACTCACTTACCCCGTTCGTAACAGGGAGGTATTCCGTACGCGCTTTCTAAATCCAAAAAATAGTCTCCACACTTTGCGCTACGTCCGATTTATTTAGGAGACATCCAAACCACAAAGCTGGGACCGAAGCGGTCAGAAAACTGTGTGCCCTTCCCGTTATACCCCCTCCCAGGTGAGTGACATCACTCTTTTATACCTAAGCTGCGCAGTGACCGCTATGCCTAGATGGTGCTGTTCAGGTAAGTCCGGTGAATTATAGCCCACAATACATAATTGAGGTGAATCCATTTTCTTTAGAATAGGTTAACACTGGGTGAGTATTTTCTTTTGCAGGCTACACAGATAAATCATAATATTCCATAATGATAATTCATAATAATCTGCTTTCAATTAATATCATTCACATATCCTTCAATTTGATATAATCCATAACCAAAATACTCATATGGCTCTTACAGATAAAGTGGAAGCCAATGGAATTGGTAAATCGGCAGAAGATAATGATTTTCAGTAATGGTCAAATAGTGTGGAAAAAAAGACGGGCACCTATACATTCTTGTATTATGGCTTGGAACCCACATGTCAAAACAAGTGGAATGGTCCTTTAACCTGACCTGAGAAGCATTTCCCATTTGCAATCATAGACTGTAATCTACTAGTCATAGTGGTAAGATGTTAAAATGATGAGACGTTACCCATGGCAAGGTGCCAGCCTGCTCATCGGGAGCAGTTAGGGGGTTAAGTGTCTCGCTCAAGGACACTTCGACAAGAGCGGGAATCGAACCGGGTGCTATCCGATTACCAGACGACCGCTTTACCTCCTGAGCCACTGTCGCCCCCTTAGTTAAGGTGTGAATGGCTTAGAACCCACATGTCAAAAAGACCGGTATGGTCCTTTAAACTGACTTGAGAAGCATCGCCCATTTGGAATAATCTAGTCGTAGTGGTAAGACGTTAAAATGATTAGACGTTAAAATAAGCAGATAATGGTGAATGCACTGCATTTATATAGCCGCTTTTATCCAAATCGCTGTTTACGACGTATGGCTCACATTCACTCACTCGCACGTTCACACACAGACGAGGGGAGGAGGCGACCATGCGAGGTGCCAACCTGCTCATCGGGAGCAGTTAGGGGTTAAGTGTCTTGCTCCGACGACCGCTCTACCTCCTGGACCCCTGTGGCACGCCGGTACAAGTCCCAGCTGCTCCCCCGCCATAAAACATCTGAATTAACAGCTGAGCACACGCAAATTGTTTCTCATTCAAGGCGGGCACGTTTTTTTACGACCGTAATTCTGTCCATCATTGTCGATCGAATATTCCGACAGAGTTTTGTGAAAACTCAAAAGCATCTGTAGGTTTTATGTCTCCCACATCTGGTTGCTTTATAATAGATTTGGGCTTAATTAGATGGTAATTTAAATCAATCAATCTGATTCGATGTCCGTGCTTTGTTTTCTTTTGCTTATAAAGCACAAGTAGCCATGATATACTGTACGAATCGCTTACAACAGGATAAAACTATATCTAGGGCTCTAATTAAGTGTCTCTTGTATCTATAGACCTGTTTGCTGCGTACGTCAGCCTCGGTGTGCGAGCGCATCAAGGGGGCAAAATGAACGTAATCCTGGTCAGAACAACGGGGCAGACCACAATATTGCATTTGTTAGCCATGCTAGTAGCGATCTAAACAACCAATCCATGCCAAAGCTAGATATGTAAAAGGTGAAAGACTCACACTCACAGCCATGCTGATTTAGCTAAATGACATCCAGCCGTTTTCGTTTGAAACTATACTTTTAGTCAGGGGAGTGTCATGGTTTCTCCATAGAGCCCCGTACTTTTTTTTTTGCGCAGCGACTTAGTCACG
>NC_140165.1:309653942-309656442 GCF_963971535.1 Notolepis coatsorum | reverse complement strand
CCTCCACCACCTGCAGGTAACCAAACCACACACCCCAGCCTCCACCTGCTGTGGTTCTACTCTGTTTTGTATGTAACTACTCTAGTGTTGTACTACTTACTGTAAGTTACATCCCCTATGGGGGGGGATTTGTGTGCAGGGCTCCCTGCTGTTCAGCTCAGTGATGCTGTTGTGCTTTATCTTCTGTGTAGGACATCATGCTCCGTCTCTCCTGCAGCAGGGAGCAGCCCTGAGAGGAAAACCTGAGAGGAGAACCTGAGAGGAGAACCACACCACCAAGGAACTGTATTGACAACGTTGCCATTTATTCTGCTAATGATATGAGTGATTCCTGTCTCTTTTCCCCAAATAATGATCTAAAAAAGATCAAGTGATCAAACATAATACGATTCGGATTTGACGGGGGCAGATTCAATAGTGGATTCAGATTTGATATAACGCTTTCAGACTCCAACCCTACAGTAGTCCGAGTCAATTACCCTCAATTCAATCGTTAGAAAATGTTACCAGGTTTTTTTGACAGACCATTAGCTATTTTTCTTATAATGGATTTGAAAACGCCTCTGTGCCTCAATTATTTTCCATGTTTCAATTCGTCCTGGGTTGATGGAAGTAAAAGTGAATTCACGTCCAACCGGAGGCACCTCACCCGGTCAGCCACTTGGGTACGTGTGGACGCACCCTCCAGAAGGGGCTGGTACCCAGAACAACAACAACAACAACAACAACAACAACAGTTAGTGATCTATATCATGTGCTCCGTCTTTTCTAGGAAACGGTAAGCTTTCATTCATAGACAATTGTTAAGATAAAATATGCAGTTATTAAGTTAATCTTCTATATATATATATACTCCTCTCAAATCCTGGTCAAATGTACCCAACAACACATTTTAGTAAGGCTTTTAGGGGGAAGAAAATGTTACCGACAGCCATTACAGCATGGACTCTCACGGTGAATTGCCAAGTTTTGAATGGACACCTGGTGCCATTTAGCCAATAGGGGGAGCTGTTAGCAACATCATCTAACTATAAAAGAAGTCTGTCCTCTCTGTCTTTTGCATATCTCGAGGAGAGTTTTGTCCCGTTGATTTCACACTTGGAAGGTGTGTTGCCGAGGACCAGAGGGAGTCCAGTGTCGAGTGTGAAGAACGCTGCAAGCAGCCATTCCGTGGTTCTTGAGAACGCTGCAAGCAGCCATACCGTGGTTTCTCGAGAACGCTGCAAGCAGCCATACCGTGGTTCTCGAGAACGCTGCAAGCAGCCATACCGTGGTCCTTGAGAACGCTGCAAGCAGCCATACTGAGGTCCTTGAGACGCTGCAAGCAGCCATACTGAGGTCCTTGAGAACCGCTGCAAGCAGCCATACCGTGGTCCTTGAGAACGCTGCAAGCAGCAATACTGAGGTTCTTGAGAACGCTGCACACAGCCATACTGAGGTCCTTGAGAACGCTGCAAGCAGCCATACTGAGGTCCTTGAGAACGCTGCAAGCAGCCATACCGTGGTCCTTGAGAACGCTGCAAGCAGCCATACTGAGGTTCTTGAGAAACGCTGCAAGCAGCCATACTGAGGTCCTTGAGAACGCTGCAAGCAGCCATACTGAGGTCCTTGAGAACGCTGCCACGCAGCCATACTGAGGTCCTTGAGAACGCTGCACGCAGCCATACTGAGGTCCCTTGAGAACGCTGCACGCAGCCATACTGAGGTCATTGAGAACGCTGCACGCAGCCATACTGAGGTCCTTGAGAACGCTGCACGCAGCCATACTGAGGTCCTTGAGAACGCTGCACGCAGCCATACTGAGGTCCTTGAGAATGCTGCAAGCAGCCATACTGAGGTCCTTGAGAACGCTGCACGCAGCCATACTGAGGTCCTTGAGAACGCTGCACGCAGCCATACTGAGGTTCTTGAGAACGCTGCAGGCAGCCATACTGAGGTCCTTGAGAACGCTGCACGCAGCCATACTGAGGTCCTCGAGAACGCTGCACGCAGCCATACTGAGTCCTTGAGAACGCTGCACGCAGCCATACTGAGGTCCTTGAGAACGCTGCATGCAGGCCATACTGAGGTCCTTGAGAACGCTGCACGCAGCCATACTGAGGTCCTTGAGAATGCTGCAAGCAGCCATACTGAGGTCCTTGAGAACGCTGCACGCAGCCATACTGAGGTCCTTGAAAACGCAGCACGCAGCCATACTGAGGTTCTTGAGAACGCTGCAGGCAGCCATACTGAGGTCCTTGAGAACGCTGCACGCAGCCATACTGAGGTCCTTGAGAACGCTGCAAGCAGCCATACTGAGGTCCTTGAGACGCTGCACGCAGCCATACCGGGAGCCAAACAATCTAACAATCCCATTCTAAACGGGCACACAGCTCGCATTTATTTCCAAAAGCATATTTGTTGGTTATTCCAACAGAGCCTCTGGTTATTCTAGACTGCCGTGTATTGTATGCAGTGCACATTCACCACATAACAGTATAAGTGCTGTACATTTATACCG
>NC_140165.1:309619736-309653742 GCF_963971535.1 Notolepis coatsorum | reverse complement strand
TTCAGTTTTTGAACCTGTTCTCACCGCCAACAAGTGGCACCACTTAATATGGTCACAACCCTTAAAAACCCTTTTTACCACCAACTTGTTCAATGGTGGATTGATTTTCAAGGTGAGATATGGACGTCTCAGGTGGTTTGGACATGTGAGAAGATCGGAGGAGGGGGGGGGGGGGTGTTGAGGTGGGTGGAGGAGATGATTGTGGATGGGCGGAGGCCGAGAGGGAGACCGAAGCAGACGTGGAGGGGATGTGTGGAGAAGGATATGAGGGATCTGGACATAGACGAAGACATGGCACAAAACCGTGCCCAGTGGCGTGGAGTCATCGCCCCGTACAACCTCAGTGTAGTGGGAAAATAGGGACGTAAAACGAAGATGATGATGATGATGAACTTGTTCAATGAACACTGAAAATGTCTTAGCAGAATCTCTACACCTTGCTACCCTCATTGAGAGCGCAAGGAGCTATGAATATGCAAATAGGCAAAGAGCATCCTTTGATATTTACCAGGAATACCACTGCAGCTTATAATTATTATTTCAAGACATGTCGATACCTACTCAGTTTTCTGTGTGAGCTGAAGCTAGAGGTGTTATAATGTCGGTTATCACATAATAGGGGCCATGATTTAGACGTTCAACCTATTGGTGACATCACACATGCAACGCTCACACTCTGTATACTCAAGGCATGCATCCAAGAGGAGTTAACCTCTTAACAGTCCAGCACGTTTAGCATAAAATGCCTGTCGATTGCAAGTAGAGTGAAAGCTATTCTTGAACCATTTATAGTACTGTACATGCATGAGTCTGGCCTCTTTTGAAATTCAGATTTTCTTCCACAACGGGAAGAATCAGTGCTACTGTAATAGAGTTACAGAGGTTTGAAAGTTAATTATTTTTACTTACGTCTGAATTATTTTGCAAACAGATGCCTCTTACAGGTTCCAGCTGAGAGGTATTAGCTACAATGCATAGCCTGAAGTGTTATCTAGTACAGGTCCAAATTTGATAACAATACCACAGAAAATGAGTGTTTTACACATGTTTTTCTAATGGTATGTTTATCCAAAATGGCCATTGGCACCAATGAAGTAATGCGCGCAGCAGATGTTGCACTAGTCTGGACCTTTACGCAGAGAGAAAACCATATATATATATATATATATATATATATATATATATATATATATATATTTATATATATATATATATATATATATATATATATATATATATATATATCCTGGGAAACATCGCGGGCGGGCCGTCGGTGTAACAATAGTATTGTTGTTCCTAGGTTGAGGTTACGGTATATTGATATTTTTTGTTTAGGATAATATTGAACACTGAGACTAAGTGATATATTGAGAGTAGGGGACTTTACTTCAAAGAAAAAAAGAAAATATGTAACAATTAGGGATGTCCGATATTATCGGCCGATATCGGCATTAAAATGTGATATCGGAAAATATCGGTATCGGTTTTCAAAAAAAATATATATATTTCTTTACATTTCTATAACCTTTATTTACCCAGGCAAGCATGTAAGAACAAATTCTGATTTTATTTATTGTCAAAAGTATGCATAATGTTGTGTTGATTCCACAACAAGAGATATGTAATGTTAATTACCTGAAATTATTCCGTTTTGGGGGGGGTGGGGGGGGGGGTGGGGGGGGGGGGGGGGGGGGGGGGGGGGGGGGGGGACCCTGCATATATCGGTATCGGTTGATATCGGTTATCGGAAATTAAGAGTTGGACAATATCGGTTATATCGGTCTCGGTAAAAAAGCCAATATCGAACATTCCTAGTAACAATAGTATTGTTGTTCCTAGGTTGAGGTTCCCGGGACCAATATAAGGGTAACACAGACGTTGAGTAAGGGGGCTAGCGATGCATGACGTGGATGATGCCTGTTGATGACTGTCCGGATATAACAATAAAGATAGAAGTAAGTGAAATACAAGCGCTTTAATCGTCCATTCTGTAAGTTAACAAACGGAACAGAATGAAATAGTTGGAACATTAAGAAAAAAAAACATGTTTCTGAGTGGAGGGGATCTTGAATATGGTAAAGAGAATATATAAAGAGAGAAGGAGTAAAAGACCAAACTCTATACAAAATATACAATATACAAATAATGCTGGAATGCAAAAAATTAGGTAGAAGAGGTAGTGCAAATGTGTACGAATAAATAGGAAAAAATACGGTGTAATGTTTACAAAGTGTTTAAAGTGAATGCTTAAGTGAATGTTTAAAGTGAGTGTGTGCATGTGGATGTTGTGTGCAGTGAATGTACAGTAGAATGAGTTAGTGTTACAGTGAGTCCATATTGAGCAGGGTGTCGTGTTCCAAAGTATCTAGTCTGATGGAAATACAAAAGAACTTTATTTTCAAGATTGTTCAATTGTTGCTCTAAAAGACCAAGTTGCTTTAGCTTGATTCGCATTCATGGGAAACGTTTGACGTAAAAAATTCAATTAAATCGTGAAATTTAAATGTATAATTCCGATGCACCGTTTAATCACTCAAATAATTTTAACTGACCAATAACTTAAATACTTGTTAGTAGCAAACAAAAAGTTATTAACGGCTACATTTACATTTCGTCATTTAGCTGAACGCTTTTATCCAAAGCGATTTACAAGTTCTGTACAACAAGTCAGCGGGAAGGAAGGGCACAACCTCTGGCAGCTAAGGGTAACATTGTACATCAAACAGTGTCGAACCCGAGTGTTACAGACCTGAGCGCATATTAGCATAGTAGGTAATAATATAGGCAAGGCAGATTCCTTAGTAGGAGAGTGCATACTAGTGAAAGACAGTACAAGGTTAGTGCTTTCTTTTATTTCTTTTTTAGAGAGAGAAAGAGACAGAGAAAGACAGAGACAGAGAAAGACAGAGACAGAGGGAGAGAGAAAGAGAGAGGGAGAGAGAGACATAGACAGAGACAGACAGACAGACAGACAAAGAGAGGAGAGACCGAGAGAGAAAGAGAAACAGAGATAGACAGAGGACAGACAGCTATAGACAGAGAGAGAGAGAGAGAGAGAGAGAGAGAGAGAGAGAAGAGAGAGAGAGAGAGAGAGAGAGAGAGAGAGAGAGAGAGAGAGAGAAGGAAGAGAGAGAGACAGAGATAGAGATAGAGAAATAGAGACAGATAAAGTCAGAGACAGACATATAGAGACAGAGAGAGAGAGAAATAGAGACAGAGAGAGAAATAGAGACACAGATAGAGAAATAGAGACATAGAGACAGAGAGAGAGAGAAAGAGAGAAAGACAGAGATAGATACAGAGAGAGAGAGAGAGAAAGAGAGACAGATTTGTACTGTTAGTCTCTTCTAAGTTTCTCAGCCGTTTCAATGATTCTTCCCACGTTGACCGGGGGGTGGCTTCAACCTTTTATTTTTACTTCATCATCGTCACACAAGAAACCTCACCCCGGCTTTACCGACGGAAAATCAATCCTGGAAGTTACGTGTCAAAATACACACACACACACCCACACAACCACACTCACACACACACACACACACACACACACACACACACACACACACACACACACACACACACACACAACACACACACACACACACACACACACACACACACACACACACACACACACACACACACACACACACACACACACACACACACACACACACACACACACACACACACACACACACACAAACGGCATCACCGCAAAGACACCTGATCGTTTTCTGTTCCCCGCTGTAGTCTGACAGGAGCTTCCAGAAGCTCAAAAGTCCGCGGCTGGAGCGGAGAATATACGGCGTCGGACAGGAGATGAAGAATAAAGGCTAAGGAAGATTACAGAGACAGGCAGACAGATAGATGTGCGAACGCAGAGACAGGTAGACAGATAAAGGGGGAGACAGAAAGAAGCGTCGATGGACGTGTGGGCGGCTGGTGGAGAGGTGTGTAAACAAAAGGGAAGATGGCCGATCGATGGAGGCAGGCAGGCAGACAGGCAGACAGGCAGGCGGACAGACAGACGGACGGACAGACAGACAGACAGACAGGCAGGGCAGACAGACAGGCAGCAGGCAGGCAGGCAGGCAGACAGACAGACAGACGGACGGACGGACAGACAGACAGACAGACAGGCAGGCAGACAGACAGACAGGCAGGCAGGCAGGCAGGCAGGCAGACAGGCAGACAGACAGACAGACAGACAGGCAGGCAGGCAGGCAGGCAGGCAGGCAGGCAGGCAGGCAGCAGACAGGCAGACAGACAGACAGACAGACAGACAGACAGACAGACAGACAGACAGACAGACAGACAGACAGACAGACAGACAGACAGACAGACAGACAGACAGGCAGGCAGGCAGGCAGACAGACAGACAGACACCCGCGCTCGCAATCTTCTTATACTGTAAACCTTTTTATACTGTATTGTGTCAAGTCACATAGTATTATGTACCCACATACACACACATACCGTAATTTTCGGACTATAAGCCGCGCCTTTCCCCCCCATTTTTCGACCCTGCGGCTTATATAACGGTCCGGCTAATATGTGACTCGATGTGACCAAACCCGAAAATGTAAAAATCTAAATATTGCTTTTTTGACTGCATTGAAATGTTATTTATCTGTTCCCTTATTTGCTTAATACAACTTGTAAATGAGTTAATTGTTGTTATTTGTCCGACAGTATTGTGTCCCAATGCTGGTGGGAAGACTGTAATTAAACATTAAAACACCTGCGGCTTATAGTCCAGTGCGGCTTATATATGTAGTACACATCATTCAATTTAGCTGCTGCGGCTTATAGTCAGGTGCGGCTTATAGTGCGAAAATTACGGTATATATACATATACATTAGGGGTGGACGGTATAAACGGTATACGGTATAAACGGTATGAATTTGCTCTACGGTATGGATTTTGAGTATACCGTGTAACCGGTAGTGCAGCTCTAAAATAGCAATGACGTCATGTAACCACAGCGCGACTATTTCACTCGCATTTGCCCCTAAAAATAGATAGAATTAGTCATAGATAATAGATATGTGCGAACTGGAAAAAGTTATTTAGGAGGCTTCGCGCAGTGGGCGTGCCAGCCCCTACCGCACGCATGTAAACACGGGTCTAGTAGTCTAGTGGGACGGGACACGGGAGCTGTCGGCGTCTCCCTGAGCTAACGTTAGCTTAGCTACCGTTACTAAATGACCCAGTCAACTATTCACTTTTAGTTTAATACATGATGGGGCATTGTCTAACCGAACGGTATCTAGTCGGCCAGCTACCGATAGCTCCTGACATCAACAAACGCTCCACAAAGTCTAGTACTAGAGACGTGTATGCTACCTGTTAGCTCACGTTAACGCAAATTAGTTCACCGTTCAAAACGAAATGTCCCATTGAACTAAATAATTCACTGAGGCGTTGTATTAACGTTATATATGCAGTAGCTACAGATAGCTCATGATATCAATGTCTTATAACACTGATTCGATGCGTATTCGAGCTGAGGGCTTGCTAACGTTATAATACCAATACAATAGGGTCCAGGTGCAGCGCCGGAGAATCCTGGCCGTAGCTCTGCTCGAGGCTACTAGAGTATAGGTCCAGGTGCAGCTCCGGAGAATCCTGGCCGTAGTACACAGACAGTGGAGCTTGTTGCGTGGTGGCGATGTCTCGCAGATAATACCAGTACAAGTCTAATTATATAATATATATATTTTATAAAAAAAAAAAAAATTATATAAAATTAAAAAAAAATTTTTTATCAAAAACGATGATACCGTGATATATACCGTTACCGTCTATGCTTCAAATTATACCGTGATATAAATTTTAGACCATACCGTCCACCCCTAATATACATACATACATAAATACATACACACACACACACACACACATTTCCATACATGTATGCATGCATACATACATAGATACATACATACATACATACATACATACATACATACATACATACATACATACATACATACATACATACATACATACATACATACATACATACATACATACATACATACATACATACATACATACATACATACATACATTGGAATTTCCCCAAGGGGATTAATAAAGTAATATCTTATCTTATCTTATACATACAGTACATACACACGCACATAAATGTACACATACATACATATATTTAAAATATTGAACGTTTTTTAACATTTTCATAATTTTTTTTTACCCATCACCCATACAAAAACACAAGTGCATACATAAACAATAGAGTGAGTACCAGTATAGATGTTACTGATCTAGTTTACATATCCATCCATCCGTCCATCCGTCCCTCTGTCCATCCATCCATCCATCCATCCATAGTATACATCCAATATCCATGCCTACCCGTACCCACATAAAGACACACACACACACACACACACACACACACACACTCGCAATCTTAATAACGACTGTATCGCGGGGGAGGATCTGTGTTCGCCTGAGTCCGTCGGCCGGTTCCTACTCGGCTTCATTGTGCATCAGACCTCAGATAAGACTAATCTGATCCAGTTATTCCATTACGCAGCGTGGGATCCTGCCGGCAGTAACAGGAGTGTGTCTGCTAGGGCTGCACCGAATGCTTCAAAGTTTCGATCATAATGATGACATTCAAATTCTAAGTCAACATTCGAATATTTTATTTTTAATAAAAAAATATTATTATTATTATCTTTTTTTTTTATCTTTTTTTTTTGTGTCTATTCAATCTATTTAAACCAATGGGGGTTTTCTTCACAGTTGCAGTTAAAGATTAGGCTACACTAATATTATACCATCACTTTCATACCAACCGTGCCCTTATTGGATTATTTATGTTGACGAAACTGATGAGTTATATTCATTAAAGAAAGTTGATTTAATAAAATAAAAATACTCATTTAATCAGATTAATCACTTTATTCAAATTGAGGATTTAGTTTGAGAAAAAAATGAATAATTATGAAGTAAATTCTTTTTTTTTATAGACATTTCGAAGCTTTGTTCGAGTACTTCAATAGAAGCTTCGAATGTAAAAGAAATAATTACATTCGGTACAGCCCTAGTGTCAGCTCATAATGTAGTCTGAATGTCTGTTATATATATATTGTGACGAGCCTTGTGGTGTTCAGGCTCGACACGGACCAAAACAAACAATTCCTATGTCCACACGAGCACAATTTCAATAAACAAATGATATTTATTGATCAACAGTACAGGTCCGATGGGCAATAGAGTAGTCAAATCACAAGCCTGGGTCAAAACACGTCCCAGGCTCTCGTAGAAAAAGGGAATGTTCAACACTGTGAGTACCACGAACACCTTCTGGCTGTAACCTCTCACCTCACAAACTCTGTATATCACACTCTCTCCACAATGTCTGCTTCTTCCTCACCTCCACTCAACTCTTCTCTGTCTCTCCTAGGGCTTTATGCTGTGTGTCTCTGTGTGTGTGTGTGTGTGTGTGTGTGTGTGTGCGTGCGTGCGTGTGTGCGTGCGTGCGTGCGTGTGTGCGTGCGTGTGTGTGTGTGTGTGGGTGATCACGTGGTGCACAGGTGTATTCCATCAGTCCCAATCAACTCCTCAATTAACTCTCCTCTGCCCGTGACAATAGTATCTCCCTTCCTCCACGTAACCAGGGGTAACCGAGGGAAGATATCGGCCACACTATATATAATGGATCACGGCCACTTATCCCAGCGTACAGTACGACACCGTACAGTGTATCCGGCACTCACTGGGCATGAGGTTCACTTGAGTTTCTCTGCAGGGTGTACACATACAGTGTGTTTAATATTCATCACAGATGTTGTTCTCCTTGAGTTTCTCTGCAGGGCGTACAGTGTGTTTAATATTCATCTCAGATGTTGTTCTCCGTGCGTCCTTACTGTTTAAATATTGAATAAAAGTGAGGGAGAGGGAATACATGATGTCATCATACGGCAAAACTCGGCCCCTGCCCCTCCTTTCTTCTCCTCTCCTGATGTCATATCCTGTTTCTCTCCTTTTGACTACCACACTACAGAAGGTTAACTCTTTCACTGCCGCACTACAGAAGGTTAACTCTTTCACTGCCACACTACAGAAGGTTAACTCTTTCACTGCCACACTACAGAAGGTTAACTCTTTCATTACCACACTACAGAAGGTTAACTCTTTCACTGCCACACTACAGAAGGTTAACTCTTTAATTACCACACTACAGAAGGTTAACTCTTTCACTACCACACTACAGAAGGTTAACTCTTTCACTACCACACTACAGAAGGTTAACTCTTTCACTACCACACTACAGAAGGTTAACTCTTTCACTACCACACTACAGAAGGTTAACCCTTTCACTACCACACTACAGAAGGTTAACTCTTTCACTACCACACTACAGAAGGTTAACTCTTTCACTACCACACTACAGAAGGTTAACTCTTTCACTACCACACTACAGAAGGTTAACTCGTTCACTACCACACTACAGAAGGTTAACTCGTTCACTACCACACTACAGAAGGTTAACGATTTCACTACCACGCTACAGAAGGTTAACTCTTTCATTACCACACTACAGAAGGTTAACCTTTCACTACCACATTACAGACAGTTAACTCTTTCACTGCCACACTACAGAAGGTTAACTCTTTCATTACCACACTACAGAAGGTTAACTCTTTCACTACCACACTACAGAAGGTTAACTCGTTCACTACCACACTACAGAAGGTTAACGATTTCACTACCACGCTACAGAAGGTTAACTATTTCACTACCACGCTACAGAAGGTTAACTCTTTCATTACCACACTACAGAAGGTTAACTCTTTCACTACCACACTACATATGGTTAAACCTTAACTACCACACTACACAGGCTTAACACGTTCACTGCCACACTACAAAGGGTTAACACTTTCACTACCACACTACAGACGGAAGAGGTGTTAGACATTGGCTGTCTGTTACCACTCCTACCAAACACACACATATCTCTACTATAAAGAGTTGAGCGGTACATATCATAGCAATCTTAAGTGACCATACGGCGGACTACACTGCTACAGCGCTACACCGCAACACCGCTAAGAGTGGAAGCTGCTTGAGAGAGAGAGACGGTCGAGGTATCAGGAAATTCAAATGACCACGGTAGTTCTCAGACATTGAGTGAGGGTGGAGGCTATGCAGCATTATGATGTTTAGTTAACGGAACGTAGACCAATCTCAGTCACTCTCTTTGTCTGGGATCAAATTCGGTCACGCCCCATTTTGGGCAACATCCAGGCTTTTTTACCGTCAGCATTTGGGAATTTCATGTCGACAGGTAGATGAAGTGAAATTATACTTATTTTAGAATATATATATCAAATTTCATGAGTGTTCATCTATATTTAGTAGGGATGTCCGATATTATCGGCCGACCGATATTATCGGCCGATATCGGCAGTAAAATGTGATATCGGAAAATATCGGTATCGGTTTAAAAACAAAAAAAAACAATAACAATATTTGTTATATATATATCTAGTGAAATTATTAGTTACCTGAAATTTTTTTGGACGGGGAAACCCTGCATATATCGGTATCGTTTGATATCGGTATCGGAAATTAAGAGTTGGACAATATCGGAATATCGGTATCGGTAAAAAAGCCAATATCGAGCGTCCCTAATATTTAGTCATCTAAAGACTATTAGATATGAACCTATGTACCAGTAAAAAGTGGGAATCTCTAGAATGTGTTTTGGGCGACAGTGTCTACAAGTGTGCGGCGAGCCTCTCTAATCAATTTAACGTTATAGACAACACTTTCTGTTGTCAGTAGATGGCAGCATTGGTTTAAAAGGTGAAAATGAATGAATGTTAAGACTATAAAATGAATACAATTCCCAAGACCTTTAGCACCTAGTTCACAGGTCACTGGTCAGCACCGGATTAGGAAAACGCGATCTGAACAGCGTTAAACTATTAATGGGACCTGAGTACAGTGATCGAGAATGGTCACCTAATTATCTTAAAGGGGAACTATCTTATAAATGGCCTTTTTGAGTGTTTAGCATTGTTTCCTAGCTATGTGAACTTATATTAATATGATCTATGTCTCAAAATTCTCATATTGGCGCATTCTTCCAATTCTCCTCTCACAATATTCACCCTCACTGAACTGAGTCATTTGAAAATGTGCGCGATATGTGATGTCAGAGAGACTCAGCTGCATGATAATGTTCAGGCGGCGAGACCCGGCGCAGTGGTTTAGGAGCCCAGGCTCAAAACGGCTCGAGATCTTGAGGTAGAAAAATGCTGTTTTTGAGGACTTGATTAGAAATACAAAACAATGAATAAAAAAAATATATATATTACAGAGGTGTTCCATAGACTCACAGGAATTGTGTAAAAGTGCCCAAATAGTGAAAGAAATAGTAAAATAGTTCCCCTTTAACAAAAGTGCATCATTAGCATTATGTTTTGTTGTCTAAAGGGAAACATAATGGTACAATTTAATAACATTTGAATGTTATCCGCATATAAAGGACAAATAAAACATCGTTAATTTGTAAGAAACCTCAATGAAAACGGTGCAGGGTAAGTTATATTCGCTATTGTTATGAAAATGTGATAGAATCCTATAAAAATGTGGACGCATTGTTATACCAATGTACAGTAGCACCTGCCACAACTGATGTTTCTAGGCATCTCGTTAGCGGGCCACGTACAGAATTAATCAGTTATTCTGCAATCTGGTAAATTAGTTAAATGTTGCTTTGCGGTGAAAGTCCCCTTTCATATGTGTGTGTGTGTGTCGTTGTATGTATGAGGAGATTTTGGACCTCACAAGGTGATATGTTTGATAAAGTTAGGGTCAGAGGCACTGCGGTTATAGTTACCGTTAGGATAAAGGGTTAAGGAAAGAAAGTTAGTCAAGTCAATGTCCTCACAGGTATAGTAATACCAATGTGTGTTTGTGTGCGTGCGTGCGTGCGTGTGTGTGTGTGTGTGTGTGTGTGTGTGTGTGTGTGTGTGTGCGTGCGTGTGTGTGTGTGTGTGTGTGTGTGTGTGTGTGTGTGTGTGTGTGTGTGTGTGTGTGTGTGTGTGTGTGTGTGTGTGTGTGTGTGTGTGTGTGTGTGTGTGTGTGTGTGTGTGTGTGTGTGTGTGTGTGTGCAGTGGGGGAATCAGCAGGTAAGCCAGAGGCTCAGAGGGTGTTGCAGCCCTACAAACAGTGGAGTATGCATTAAAGATGAGCGCTGCGCGCACGCACACACACACACACACACCTACACACACACACACACACACACACACACACACACACACACACACACACACACACACACACACACACACACACACACAGAGAGACAGGCACACACGTGCACGCACACACACACACACACACACACACACACACACACACACACACACACACACACACACACAGAGAGACAGGCACACAAACAAACACACACACACACACACAGAGAGACAGAGAGACAGGCACACACACACACACACACGCACGCACGCGCACACACACACACACACACACACACACACACACACACACACAGAGAGACAGGCACACAAACAAACACACACACACACACACACACACACACACACACACACACACACACACACACACACACACACACACACACACACACACACACACACTATTTTGGAGGCCATATAACCAGCAACACAATCACACGCAGAGAGAGAGACAGAGATAGAGACGGTTCAGAAGAACCCGAAAAGTTGGTTTCCAGCAGGTTTTCCTTGAGAACAGAGTGACACATCCTGCAGGTGGGAAAAGGAACGGAGGAGGAAAGAGCGTCCATTTAACATAAGTAATGTGTTAGTAGTCGTAGTGCTGCACTTAAATCAGCCACCCAGAGGGACCTTTCAGTTTCCCCCAGGAGAGTGCAGCTGTCGCTCAGTGTGGCTGATTACTGATCAGTGGCCGAGACAAGTTAAATCACGTAATATTCCCCGGCATCATTAAAATCTGCTGTTTGGGGGCGCATTACAGATTTAATCTTATCCGTGATAGAGATTGATTAAACAGCGACCGTGTGTGTGAGAGTCGCTCACCTCGAGGGATTTTAACATAATGAGCCAATATAAGGAATCACCCCGGGTCTGTTATACCAGGAAGGAAACAGCAACTCCCGCTCCCTGAAGTATTTACGCTTAAGCAACCTCTCTCCACTGAGATTCAGACGGGACAGAATCCATAACCAAAACTGGCATAATTGTCAAATAATTATCCAACACGTCCGCCGCTACACACACTGGACGCACCTCCAGAGCAAAGTTACCGGAACGTTCTTCAGACCACCTGATGATGACGAGAGCCGCCTACAATTAACAAATAAGTGATCACAAACATTAAGTATGTGCTCCTTATGGTTTCAGCAAATACATTGAGCAACGGCCTCCATTGACGACGCATCCTACTGTAGATTACATCCTTGATTACAATGGTTCCGCTCAAAACTGGTGGAAACAGAACTGGTTCAGTAGACACTGTAGCATCGAGGTTCCAAGAATCCTGAAGGAAACTGGTTCAAGAAGCAGAACTAATTGAGTGGAAAAGGGCTAAGTGAAAGAGAAAGAGAGACAGAGAGAGCGAGAGGGGGGGGGGGGGGGTAGAGACAGATACAAAGACAGAGAGAGCGTGAGGGAGAGAGAGATGGATAGTCAGAGAGGGAGAGAGACAGAGAGTGGGAGGGAGAGAGAGATGGATAGAGAGAGAGAGAGAGAGAGAGAGAGAGAGAGAGAGAGAGAGAGAGAGAGAAAGAGAGGGAGAGAGAGGTGGATAGTCAGAGAGGGAGAGAGAGAGAGAGAGTGGGAGGGAGAGATGGATAGAGAGAGAGAGAGAGAGAGAGAGAGAGAGAGAGAGAGAGAGAGAGAAGCGAGGAATCCCTAATTTAGAAAGCAAACAAGCTGTTCACGTCCTGCTCATCTATAATGCAGGAGAGAAGCCCCAGTGTTTTAGCAGCGGCAAAAAACAGCCCAGATGTCATCTGTTTTAATGTGCGTGTGTGTGTGTGCGTGCGTGTGTGTGTGTGTGTGTGCGTGTGTGTGTGACGTGTGTGTGTGTGTGTGTGTGTGTGTGTGTGTGTGTGTGTGTGTGTGTGTGTGTGTGTGTGTGTGTGAGAGTGAGTGAGTGAGTGACGCGTGCATCTGCTTGTGAAAATCAATGCCTGACACCCCCCCCCCCCCTTTGCACCTCACACACACAGAAGAGAGAGTGTGATGTAATGCAGCTTCAAACGCAGGCTGGGATGAGAAGCAACATCACACACACACACACGCACACACACACACACACCCACCCACACCCTGTTCAAATACCGGAGGCGAGGGAGAGGGAGAAAGTAAGGAGAGATAGCGGAGGAGAAAATAGACAGAGCGGGAACGAGGAAGAACACAAGGGTCAGTCCCTCCGACGAGGTCAGGTTACGGGACAATAACACCCATGATAATACCTCCCCTCCCGATCAGAGCCAGAATGGCGTCCGTTAACTGTTCCCAGTTTCACACAGCCCCCCTTGGAATAGGCTGGCGTGCCAGGCGACTGTGTGCTCTGTGAGAGCCGTCTGGGAGATAAAGAGCTAAATATAACTTGTTACAGAGTCTGTGTACAGACACCGCTGTACTGCCACCACAGCCAGCCCCTCGCTGCTGTCGGGACAAAACCTCATAACTCCAAAAACCCAACTTTTCAGCAGATGAAAAAAACTAACACAGATTTGAGGGTGAATAGAGTTAGGAGGTTTAGACAGATGATCGGTTTAATGCTTTTCCATTGTTTAAACTTTGTAAAACCCACACACACATATGGAGGATGAACTACGGAGTTGATTTATATAATAATAAAAAAAAATCAAAAAATGGAGTTATGAGGTTTTGTCCCAACAGCAGCGCCCTGCTGTATGTCACACAGCAGCCAGGCTGCCTCCGATAGGCTGCAGCGTTATCTTGATGTAAGTGAAGCACATTAGACCACGTGCTCCTCCTGTGTGTCGAGATAGAAATCCCACTTACAAGGGGGTTCTTCTTCGTATCGCTATGACTTCAATGAGCGTGTTGTCTGCGTATAGATCTCTGGAGGATGTGAACATGAAGAGAGAGCCGCGGAGATGGGAGACCATTACTGTGTGTGGAGGAAGACAGGGTTTCCGAGGGGCTGATGTTGTCAAAAGGAGATTGAAGTTTTAGAAAAGGAATGTATTTAATGGCTTTGGGAAGCGGTTTGCTATTGGTTCTATATTCCCACAGTATCTCTGGAACCATCTATACAGTGTAATTCCATGTGATATTCATCTTGCATCATAGCCATATCATACTATCATACTACTACTACTACTACTACTACTACTACTACTACTACTACTACTACTACTACTACTACTACTACTACTACTACTACTACTACTACTACTAGTACTAGTTATAAAAAAGTTGAAATCCACATCTACAAATATAAAAATGCCTTTATTTTATCACTCACATTATTTAGAGAATTTAAAATAAACCGACATGTTTCGGCCTACATAGGGCCTTCATCAGGGTACTACTACTACTACTACTACTACTACTACTACTACTACTACTACTACTACTACTACTACTACTACTACTACTACTACTACTACTACTACTACTACTACTACTGTAGAATATGATGTGATATTATTACTATTACTACTGCTACTGCTGCTACTACTACTACTACTACTACTACTACTACTACTACTACTACTACTACTGAATTAAATACATACACCTGTACATTTCTCAACATCGCAGCCTAGACACCGGCGTCTCCCTGCGTGCCCGTGTCCTCCTCTCTAAACACCAGTGTGTCCTCCTCTCTAAACACCAGTGTGTCCTCCTCTCTAAACACCAGTGTCTCCTCCTCTCTAAACACCAGTGTCTCCTCCTCTCTAAACACCAGTGTCCTCCTCTCTAAACACCAGTGTCTCCTCCTCTCTAAACACCAGTGTCTCCTCCTCTCTAAACACCAGTGTGTCCTCCTCTCTAAACACCAGTGTGTCCTCCTCTCTAAACACCAGTGTGTCCTCCTCTCTAAACACCAGTGTGTCCTCCTCTCTAAACACCAGCGTCTCCTCCTCCCACCCTGAAGAACATGTATAACTCACTCTTCATGGTGATGTAGTGTATAACAAAAAAAAACGCAAAAAAATGAACGAACTCAAACGAAAACGAAAAAAACGCAAAAAAATGAACGAACTAAAATGAAAACGCAAAAAAAAGAACACAAAAAAATTAACTAACTAAAACGAAAACGCAAAAAAACTAACAAACTAAAACAAAAACGCAAAAAAACGAACGCAAAAAAAAGAACGAACTAAAACGAAAACGCAAAAAAAAGAACACAAAAAAACGAACGGAAAAAAAAGAACGCAAAAAAATTAACTAACTAAAACGAAAACAAAAAAAAAAACGCAAAAAAACGAACAAACGAAAACGAAAACACAAAAAAATAAACGCAAAAAAACGAACGAAAAAAAAGAACGCAAAAAAATTAACTAACGAAAACGAAAACGCAAAAAAACTAACTAACTAAAACAAAAACGCAAAAAAACGAACGCAAAAAAAAGAACGAACTAAAACGAAAACGCAAAAAAAGAACGCAAAAAAATTAACTAACTAAACGAAAACGAACGCAAAAAAAAGAATGCAAAAAAAAGAGAGTGTCTCCTCCTCTCTAAACACCAGCGTGTCCTCCTCTCTAAACACCAGTGTCCTCCTCTCTAAACACCAGTGTCTCCTCCTCTCTAAACACCAGTGTCTCCTCCTCTCTAAACACCAGTGTCTCCTCCTCTCTAAACACCAGTGTGTCCTCCTCTCTAAACACCAGTGTCTCCTCCTCTCTAAACACCAGTGTCTCCTCCTCTCTAAACACCAGTGTCTCCTCCTCTCTAAACACCAGTGTCTCCTCCTCTCTAAACACCAGTGTCTCCTCCTCTCTAAACACCAGTGTCTCCTCCTCTCTAAACACCAGTGTGTCCTCCTCTCTAAACACCAGCGTCTCCTCCTCTCTAAACACCAGTGTCTCCTCCTCTCTAAACACCAGTGTCTCCTCCTCTCTAAACACCAGTGTCTCCTCCTCTCTAAACACCAGTGTCTCCTCTCTAAACACCAGTGTCTCCTCCTCTCTAAACACCAGTGTCTCCTCCTCTCTAAACACCAGTGTCTCCTCTCTAAACACCAGTGTCTCCTCCTCTCTAAACACCAGTGTGTCCTCCTCTCTAAACACCAGTGTGTCCTCCTCTCTAAACACCAGTGTGTCCTCCTCTCTAAACACCAGTGTCCTCCTCTCTAAACACCAGTGTCCTCCTCTCTAAACACCAGTGTCTCCTCCTCTCTAAACACCAGTGTGTCCTCCTCTCTAAACACCAGTGTGTCCTCCTCTCTAAACACCAGTGTCCTCCTCTCTAAACACCAGTGTCCTCCTCTCTAAACACCAGTGTCCTCCTCTCTAAACACCAGTGTCTCCTCCTCTCTAAACACCAGTGTGTCCTCCTCTCTAAACACCAGTGTGTCCTCCTCTCTAAACACCAGTGTCTCCTCCTCTCTAAACACCAGCGTCCTCCTCTCTAAACACCAGTGTCTCCTCTCTAAACACCAGTGTGTCCTCCTCTCTAAACACCAGTGTGTCCTCCTCTCTAAACACCAGTGTGTCCTCCTCTCTAAACAGCAGTGTCTCCTCCTCTCTAAACACCAGTGTCTCCTCCTCTCTAAACACCAGTGTGTCCTCCTCTCTAAACACCAGTGTCTCCTCCTCTCTAAACACCAGTGTCCTCCTCTCTAAACACCAGTGTCTCCTCCTCTCTAAACACCAGTGTCTCCTCCTCTCTAAACACCAGTGTCTCCTCTCTAAACACCAGTGTGTCCTCCTCTCTAAACAGCAGTGTGTCCTCCTCTCTAAACACCAGTGTGTCCTCCTCTCTAAACACCAGTGTCTCCTCTCTAAACACCAGTGTGTCCTCCTCTCTAAACAGCAGTGTGTCCTCCTCTCTAAACACCAGCGTGTCCTCCTCTCTAAACACCAGTGTCTCCTCCTCTCTAAACACCAGTGTGTCCTCCTCTCTAAACACCAGTGTCCTCCTCCTCTCTAAACACCAGTGTCTCCTCCTCTCTAAACACCAGTGTGTCCTCCTCTCTAAACACCAGTGTCTCCTCCTCTCTAAACACCAGTGTCTCCTCTCTAAACACCAGTGTGTCCTCCTCTCTAAACACCAGTGTGTCCTCCTCTCTAAACACCAGTGTCTCCTCCTCTCTAAACACCAGTGTGTCCTCCTCTCTAAACACCAGTGTGTCCTCCTCTCTAAACACCAGTGTGTCCTCCTCTCTAAACACCAGTGTGTCCTCCTCTCTAAACACCAGTGTGTCCTCCTCTCTAAACAGCAGTGTCTCCTCCTCTCTAAACACCAGTGTCTCCTCCTCTCTAAACACCAGTGTGTCCTCCTCTCTAAACACCAGTGTGTCCTCCTCTCTAAACACCAGTGTCTCCTCCTCTCTAAACACCAGTGTGTCCTCCTCTCTAAACACCAGTGTGTCCTCCTCTCTAAACAGTCTGTCCTCCCCGCTGGGACAGAGAGACACACACTGCTGACTACAGCAGGTTGTGTTGTGTTGTGTTGTGCACAGTTTGAGTGCAGCCTGGCACTTTGTTTCACCGGCCTATGAAGCTGTGGCATCAAAGGGAAGCGGTGGAGATGAGAGCGACTGTCGGAGCGGGACGCTATACCGGAGGATCTCACTCACGTGCTTCTCCCTAAGCATTCCTGTCACAGAGAAGAAGCCTTTGTGGAGAGAGAGAGGCTGCTCTCCGTCCTGACCACTGTGTGAACGGACCGGGAGAGACGTACGCAGCGTGTATCTAGTCGTGACAGATTCAAAGTCAACACGTATTTTCTTCTCCGTCATTTTCTCTCTCCGGGTTTTATAAAAAATCATCAATGAAGACGTCACTTCTATCAGCCTACAGTTTATGTTCTGCTCCGCAGTGTTGCTGCTTAGCCGTTTGGGCTTTTATTCATTTTTATTATTGATCTTCTAATGCTACGGGGAAAAAAGAGCTGCTGGTTTTTGGTTAATGAGCGTTCACACCAGAATGTGCTGCGCCCTGCGCTAGTGCGCTACAGTGGGCACAAGGGTTGGGTACCGTTCACATTTGAACCGATAGCGGTACCCGATGGTACCTTTTATCAGTACTTTACTCTCTCTGTAATAACAAAAAAAAATTCAGTTGTAAAACTAAACTTCAAAAGTCTCGACTTCTCAATTTCAACATTGTTATCACACCACACAAACTAATACCCCTGCCTTCCTCCCTCTCCCAAACCGTTCCTACAACCATTTTCTAATGTTGCATGATCATGTATACATTTATTATGTATCATTCTTTTTTTTACGTTTAAATATCAACATTATCTGGCCATCCTCAGTAAATACTATCAAACTCCTCTGACTTCATCTGTTCTTTCCAAAGATCAGAAATCGGACGCGCGCGCGCGCACACACACACACGCACACACACACACACACACACACACACACACACACACACACACACACACACACACACACACACACACACACACACACACACACACACACACACACACACACACACACACACACACACACACACACACACACACACACACACACACACACACACACACAAACGGTCTGTGTCTATGACAGTTGCGCGTCATTGGAATTCAGTTGATTTTTATTTCAAGGTACCGAAATATGGCACCACTTGATCTAGCGTGAATCAGTACTCGGTAGTAGGCCTACAGGCTGCATTCGGTCGGTACCCTTAAAAGTACAGAGTTCAGTACCCAACCCTAGTGGGCACCGCAGCACCCCCCCCCCCCCCCTAAAAAAGAACCAACAGATCTGTCTCAGTTCAAAGAACCATAATTCCCATCACTATCGTTAAGTGGCATCCATGACACTGCAGGAGCACACCCCCGGTGCTCTATCTCTCTCTCTGTATCTCCCTCCTCTCCTCCTTTGCCTGCTCCTTTAAGAGTGATGCGTTGTGGGATATATACTGTAGGTCTGGTCTACGCACGCAGCCAATAGTCAGTCACACATCCCTTCTCCAACTTAAAACTAACATTATTTGAGCAAACATTTAACGTTATTATAACACTATTTTAACGTTAGTGAATGTGAATGCACATAGCTAGTTAAATATCACAACTCGTGTCGTTGTTCATCATTGGGGAAACTAGCCAATAGCTAACGTTATAGATAGGCTAGCTAGCATATAGCTAACGTTATGAATTGAAAACAAAGCTAATGTTAATATCCAGTTGACATTACAGACCATAATATCTACGATAACGTTAACGAAGTGAGAGTAGGGGTTAGGGAAACGTTGATGTAGTCAGAGTGTAGCGGGGACGGTAGACAGAGGCAGCACTTGATTTGCGTGTAACGTTAGCATAACATTGAGGAAGCTACATGACCAGCCCTTCGGCCCGGGAGTGTTAGGACTCAGAGAACACTCCCCTGTACTCTACTGTGGATTAATACAGGAAAAGGTCTTTATGGCTTTATAAGGCTGGTTACTATGAACACACAAATCCATTGTTTATAAAGTCTCATATTATGACATTTAATGATTTGGTTTACTGTAAAACTATGCAAATAATGTACAGAGCTAAAGCAAATGTACTCCCAGATGGGGTGCAAAGGTTTTTTTCAATACATGAAAGAAAATATGATTTGAGAGATATTTGAACATTTACTGTTCAAAAAGCTAAGAAAGGGATTAAAATGAGGTGTATTTCTATTATTGGGGTTAACTTGTGGAACAATGCTGATATACAGTTAAGAATGAGTAATTCGATTTTGGTTTTTAAGAAAAAGGTTTGTAAAGCTATTTTTGAAAACTACAAGGGTGAATAACACTGTTTTGTTAGCCTTTTTTTCTTTTAGAATACTGTTTTGGAATCTACATTTTTGTATTTTTTTGTAAAGCTAATTTTGAAAACTACAAGGGTGAATAATACTGTTTTGCTTGCTTTTTTTTCTTTAGAATACTGTTTTGGAGTCTAAATGTTTGTATTTTTTTTCGTAAGAATATAGGACAGGCACATATAAGCACTATGCTTCGGTCTGTACCTTTTCAGTCACTGTAAAAATCAAATATTGATAAATGATGGTGTATATTGTATTGTGTGAGATGATGACTGAAAAAATAAACTACTACTACTACTACTACTACATTGGGGGCTCGAGTCCGGGATATGAAAATAAATCCTGATTTCATCTGTGAGTTGTAAACTGTATGGAAACGTGAAGTTAGCTCATGCTACCCGGAAAACGGACGCCTCGTCATTAAAGGAATGATGACGCCCCTTTTATTTTACCGCGGATCTCGCGGTTGTCTGTTCCCCAATCGCGGGTGACTTGACACACCGCAGGATTGCGGTGATGCGGTTATCGCGACAGCCCTAGTAGTAATAGTAGCAGTAGTAATAGTAGTAGTAGTAATAGTAGTAGGAGTAGTAGTAGTAATAGTAGCAGTAGTAGTAATAATAGTAGTAGTAGTAGTAGTAGTAGTAGTAATAGTAGCAGTAGTAGTAATAATAGTAGTAGTAGTAGTAGTAGTAGTAGTAGTAGTAGTAGTAGTAGTAGTAGTAGTAGTAGTAGTAGTAGTAGTAGTAGTAGTAGTAGTAGTAGTAGTAGTAGTAGTAGTAGTAGTAGTAGTAGTAGAGTAGTAGTAGTAGTAGTAGTAGTAGTAGTAGTAGTAGTAGTAGTAGTAGTAGTAGTAGTAGTAGTAGTAGTAGTAGTATAGTAGCAGTAGTAATTCATTAATTAATTAACTAATAAACTAACCTACACTGTAACACTCAACACTTTGATGAACATTGTTACTCAGCTGATAGAGTTGTGCCCTTCCTGATGACTTGTCGTACAGAACTTGTAAGTCGCTTTGGATAAAAGCGTCAGCTAAATGACTAAATGTAAATGTAAATGTACTAATAGTAATACTATCACATAATATTCTACAGTAGTAGTAGTAGTAGTAGTAGTAGTAGTAGTAGTAATAGTAATACTATCACATAATATTCTACAGTAGTAGTAATAGTAATAGTAATAGTAGTTGTAACTGAGGGGTACAATTCCCTGACTGTATTGATAAGTATGGTATCATTAAACCACTACCGCTTTATGTACTTTAATTACTGGCCATACAGTACATGATATATAAATATAATGAACACTTCCCACAATGAACCGGTTCTACACAAAGCTGTCTTTAAGTATTTATTGCAGCAAAAGGTACATAATACTTCTCTATTATACTTTGAATGCACTTGTAAGGCAAAGGAATGTGCGTAGGCAAATCAACAATGAATGTCCATTCTCTGGTTACGCAGGAGGTAATTATACAACCTGAATCTTAGGGAATTATATCTATGGTACACTAGTAATATATAGCGGGAGATACTGGAAATCTGTCGGTAGTAGAGAGTCTGGTCAACGATGACTAAGGAGACTCCAAGTACAGGAGACGGTGCAATAGCCTCTTGATCCACAGACGAATACAGCTGTTCTCCGTAGACTGTAGCTCCACAGTGAAGAAAGCTAGCCGGCCTCAGGCTCTCTGAGGCGCGGACTCGACTTGGCTCCTCACAGGGTAAATCCAACACGTGCAGGCGTCGGCGATTCTCCGCTCCATAAATCACAGGACCAAAACAAATATAATCCAGCCGCAAAGGGCTATGTAGTCGTCGGGTAGATTAATCCAGTGTACATGTCCACACGGTTCTCGTCTAGGTCTCCTCGGGTGAAAGCGCCATGAAAGCAGCCCAGCCTGGATAAGAACTCTAGCTGGTACGAGGAAGCGTTGGTGATGCTGGTCACTGTAGAACTTTAGCCGCACGATACACTATACACAAATAGACTATTACTGACTTAATAGAAATATGTCGCACTCGACGGTATAGCACCAAACTCTGACAATTCAGTTATTAATTTGCACGCGGTCTCAATGCTCTATTCTGGGGCCAAACAGGCCATACTTCACCGCACGGAGTATCGTGGGTGAGGCTTCAACTTATTGGGTAACTCTTAGACTAAGCTGAACTACTTCTGTATTCACCTGCGCCATATTTATATGCACGGTGAACAAACTAGTGCCAACGACATTTCTGTCTCGTATCCCTGGGCAAAGCCGGTCATGCACAGACATGTCTTGACGGTGACTTTGAACCTGACTCCGGAGGCATGGCTCTGGCGCCTGTGGACCGCTGTCCAATAGGAGAATGAAATATTATGGTCTGGGCTAAAGGGATATTCCGTGTATATGTACAAGGAATATACAAGGGATATCAAACGATATACAAATACTATGCAATATATATCAATAAATAAATATATATATTCGGTTTAATCTGATCCTTTGTAACAGTAGTAATTGCAGTGAGATGCTAAATAATATTACCCCAGCTGCAATGCAATAATTGAAGATGAAAATGTAACATTTCCATGGCTACACTGCAGTGTTCTATACACTGCAAAGGCTGAAACAGTTTCAAAAGTTGGTTCTCTCACTGTGCTGCAGTGGGTCTGACCTTCTCACGTTAATCCACACGAGAGCAATGCTGTAAATGGTAAGTGGTGCATTCAAATAGCAGCTTTTATCCAAAGCGCTTTACAATTAGCTCCTCACATTCTACCCGTTCACTCACACATTCACACACCGACGGCGGAGGCGACCATGCAAGGTGCCGGCCTGCTCATCGGGAGCAGTTAGGGGTTAAGTGTCTTGCTCAAGGACACTTCGATACGCTGCCCGGGAGGAGTGGGAATTGAAGTGAGAGGCATTTACATTTACATTTAGTCATTTAGCTGACACTTTTATTCAAAGCGACTTACAAGAGAGAGAGAGAGAGAGTGAGAAGGGTTAAGTGAGGAAGGAAAGAGAGAGAGAGAGTGGGGAGGGTTAAGTGAGGAAAGAAAGAGAGAGTGAGAAGGGTTAAGTGAGGAAGGAAAGAGAGAGAGAGTGAGAAGGGTTAAGTGAGGAAGGAAAGAGAGAGAGTGAGAAGGGTTAAGTGGGGAAGGAAAGAGAGAGAGGGAGTGAGAAGGGTTAAGTGAGGAAGGAAAGAGAGAGAGTGAGAAGGGTTAAGTGAGGAAGGAAAGAGAGAGAGTGAGAAGGGTTAAGTGAGGAAGGAAAGAGAGAGAGAGTGAGAAGGGTTAAGTGAGGAAGGAAAGAGAGAGAGTGAGAAGGGTTAAGTGATGAAGGAAAGAGAGAGAGGGAGTGGGAAGGGTTAAGTGAGGAAGGAAAGAGAGAGAGAGTGAGAAGGGTTAAGTGAGGAAGGAGAGAGAGAGTGAGAAGGGTTAAGTGAGGAAGGAAAGAGAGAGAGTGAGAAGGGTTAAGTGAGGAAGGAAAGAGTGAGAGTGAGAAGGGTTAAGTGAGGAAGGAAAGAGAGAGAGTGAGAAGGGTTAAGTGAGGAAGGAAAGAGAGAGAGAGGGAGTGAGAAGGGTTAAGTGGGGAAGGAAAGAGAGAGAGGGAGTGGGAAGGGTTAAGTGGGGAAGGAAATAGAGAGAGAGTGAGAAGGGTTAAGTGGGGAAGGAAAGAGAGAGAGTGAGAAGGGTTAAGTGAGGAAGGAAAGAGAGAGAGGGAGTGAGAAGGGTTAAGTGAGGAAGGAAAGAGAGAGAGAGGGAGTGGGAAGGGTTAAGTGAGGAAGGAAAGAGAGAGAGGGAGTGGGAAGGGTTAAGTGAGGAAGGAAAGAGAGAGTGAGAAGGGTTAAGTGGGGAAGGAAAGAGAGAGAGAGTGAGAAGGGTTAAGTGAGGAAAGAGAGAGAGAGTGAGAAGGGTTAAGTGAGGAAGGAAAGAGAGAGAGAGTGAGAAGGGTTAAGTGAGGAAGGAAAGAGAGAGAGAGAGTGAGAAGGGTTAAGTGAGGAAGGAAAGAGAGAGAGTGAGAAGGGTTAAGTGAGGAAGGAAAGAGAGCGAGTGAGAAGGGTTAAGTGAGGAAGGAAAGAGAGAGAGAGTGAGAAGGGTTAAGTGAGGAAGGAAAGAGAGAGAGAGAGAGAGAGTGAGAAGGGTTAAGTGAGGAAGGAAAGAGAGAGAGTGAGAGAGTGAGAAGGGTTAAGTGAGGAAGGAAAGAGAGAGAGTGAGAAGGGTTAAGTGAGGAAGGAAAGAGAGAGAGAGAAGGGTTAAGTGAGGAAGGAAAGAGAGAGAGAGTGAGAAGGGTTAAGTGGGGAAGGAAAGAGAGAGAGTGAGAAGGGTTAAGTGAGGAAGGAAAGAGAGAGAGTGAGAAGGGTTAAGTGAGGAAGGAAGGAAAGAGAGAGAGAGTGAGAAGGGTTAAGTGAGGAAGGAAAGAGAGAGAGGGAGAAGTGTTAAGTGAGGAAGGAAAGAGAGAGAGTGAGAAGGGTTAAGTGAGGAAGGAAAGAGAGAGAGAGTGAGAAGGGTTAAGTGAGGAAGGAAAGACAGAGAGTGAGAAGGGTTAAGTGAGGAAGGAAAGAGAGAGGGAGTGGGAAGGGTTAAGTGATGAAGGAAAGAGAGAGAGTGAGTGAGAAGGGTTAAGTGAGGAAGGAAAGAGAGAGAGAGAGAGTGAGAAGGGTTAAGTGAGGAAGGAAAGAGAGAGAGTGAGTGAGAAGGGTTAAGTGAGGAAGGAAAGAGAGAGAGAGTGAGAAGGGTTAAGTGAGGAAGGAAAGAGAGAGAGTGAGAAGGGTTAAGTGAGGAAGGAAAGAGAGAGAGTGAGTGAGAAGGGTTAAGTGAGGAAGGAAAGAGAGAGAGTGAGTGAGAAGGGTTAAGTGAGGAAGGAAATAGAGAGAGGGAGAAGGGTTAAGTGAGGAAGGAAAGAGAGAGAGAGAAGGGTTAAGTGAGGAAGGAAAGAGAGAGAGAGAGTGAGAAGGGTTAAGTGAGGAAGGAAAGAGAGAGAGTGAGAAGGGTTAAGTGAGGAAGGAAGGAAAGAGAGAGAGAGTGAGAAGGGTTAAGTGAGGAAGGAAAGAGAGAGAGAGAAGGGTTAAGTGAGGAAGGAAAGAGAGAGAGGGAGAGGGTTAAGTGAGGAAGGAAAGAGTGAGAGTGAGAAGGGTTAAGTGAGGAAGGAAAGAGAGAGAGGGAGAAGTGTTAAGTGAGGAAGGAAAGAGAGAGAGAGAGTGAGAAGGGTTAAGTGAGGAAGGAAAGACAGAGAGTGAGAAGGGTTAAGTGAGGAAGGAAAGAGAGAGGGAGTGGGAAGGGGTAGGTGATGAAGGAAAGAGAGAGAGTGAGTGAGAAGGGTTAAGTGAGGAAGGAAAGAGAGAGAGAGAGTGAGAAGGGTTAAGTGAGGAAGGAAAGAGAGAGAGTGAGTGAGTGAGAAGGGTTAAGTGAGGAAGGAAAGAGAGAGAGAGTGAGAAGGGTTAAGTGAGGAAGGAAAGAGAGAGAGTGAGAAGGGTTAAGTGAGGAAGGAAAGAGAGAGAGTGAGTGAGAAGGGTTAAGTGAGGAAGGAAAGAGAGAGAGTGAGTGAGAAGGGTTAAGTGAGGAAGGAAAGAGAGAGAGTGAGAAGGGTTAAGTGAGGAAGGAAATATAGAGAGGGAGAAGGGTTAAGTGGGTGAAATAGAGATAGAGAGAGTGAGAAGGGTTAAGTGAGGAAGGAAAGAGAGAGAGAGAGTGAGAAGGGTTAAGTGAGGAAGGAAAGAGAGAGAGTGAGAAGGGTTAAGTGAGGAAGGAAAGAGAGAGAGTGAGTGAGAAGGGTTAAGTGAGTGAAATAGAGAGAGAGTGAGTGAGAAGGGTTAAGTGAGGAAGGAAAGAGAGAGAGAGTGAGAAGGGTTAAGTGAGGAAGGAAAGAGAGAGAGTGAGAAGGGTTAAGTGAGGAAGGAAAGAGAGAGTGAGTGAGAAGGGTTAAGTGAGGAAGGAAAGAGAGAGAGTGAGAAGGGTTAAGTGAGGAAGGAAAGAGAGAGAGTGAGTGAGAAGGGTTAAGTGAGGAAGGAAAGAGAGAGAGTGAGAAGGGTTAAGTGAGGAAGGAAAGAGAGAGAGAGTGAGAAGGGTTAAGTGAGGAAGGAAAGAGAGAGTGAGAAGGGTTAAGTGAGGAAGGAAAGAGAGAGAGTGAGTGAGAAGGGTTAAGTGAGGAAGGAAAGAGAGAGAGTGAGAAGGGTTAAGTGAGGAAGGAAATAGAGAGATGGAGAAGGGTTAAGTGAGTGAAATAGAGAGAGAGAGAGTGAGAAGGGTTAAGTGAGGAAGGAAAGAGAGAGAAAGTGAGAAGGGTTAAGTAATGAAGGAAAGAGAGAGAGTGAGAAGGGTTAAGTGAGGAAGGAAAGAGAGAGAGTGAGAATGGTTAAGTGAGGAAACAAAGAGAGAGAGAGTGAGAAGGGTTAAGTGAGGAAGGAAAGAGAGAGAGTGAGAAGGGTTAAGTGAGGAAGGAAAGAGAGAGTGAGAAGGGTTAAGTGAGGAAGGAAAGAGAGAGAGTGAGAAGGGTTAAGTGAGGAAGGAAAGAGAGAGAGTGAGAAGGGTTAAGTGAGGAAAGAAAGAGCGAGAGAGAGAGTGAGAAGGGTTAAGGCTGCAGTTTTGGGTGGGAAATGCTTTATAAAAAAAACTCAGAACATTAGCAGAACATTATTTCAATGCTAATTAGAAATTAACAAGCATGTCATTTTGCAATAAGCTGCCAAATTGTCTCATGGAAACCACCCTTTTCTCCCCTCCGTTACTGTATTGGTATCTCCCTCCTGAGTCTAACTTCATACTGTGTTGGTATGTCCCTCCTGAGTCTAACTTCATTACTGTGTTGGTATCTCCCTCCTGAGTCTAACTTCATACTGTGTTGGTATGTCCCTCCTGAGTCTAACTTCATACTGTGTTGGTATGTCCCTCCTGAGTCTAACTTCATACTGTGTTGGTATGTCCCTCCTGAGTCTAACTTCATACTGTGTTGGTATGTCCCTCCTGAGTCTAACTTCATTACTGGTATGTCCCTCCTGAGTCCACGATACTGGAACGTCACTCATAATTAATATGACGGTTGTCATGGTGATCCTTCTGAGGATGTATTATCGCTATAGGAACAGTGGGTGATCCTGCTATAATCCCCCGGTGATACTATATCCATAATAATAAACACAAACAACTGCTAAGGCACACAGCCTACACACTCCATGGTCCACTTATCTACGCGGTGCCTTTACACCGTATTACACTGTATTTATCACAGAGCCTGTGAGCTTTAGCAGGGCACCAGTCGGAACGGGGGTGTGAAGGATGACATGAGGAGAAGCAAGGAGATGGAGAGAAGCCGCTAAAAGGGAATTCTGCACATTTCCACGTGCAGCGCCCCCTGCTGGGAGACGCTGAGAGACGCTACAAGGAAACCCTGGGCTCCCTGACCAGATGTGACACTGGCCGTATGCACAGTATGCACATCTGGCCGTACAATAAGCAATATGAGATACCAAATGTAGAGATATTATGCTTTCATTTGGTACGGTACCAAATTATCACACACTCTGGTATCATACTATCTTCTGGCACAGGGTAACCCTTGCCAAAAAGCATTTTCGGGGGAATTAATTATATATTATAATTATATTCAGGCAACTTGCACTCAAGACTTTATAGGGAGCTCATTGTAATACCAGGGTGTGTGAGCAGTAGCCTAACTGTGCCAAATGTTGGACCGATAAGATCGCTTAGCTGAGCAACTACTGACATACCCTTATACACAAATTAATAGTCAAAAGGCTTGATCGTTCTAAGTCTGGTGATATACAGGATAGTTCGTTAAAGAAAAACATTTCACTTGTATCATTTTCAAAAGCCCTCTGAATGTATGGCATGCGTTTTACGTAGGTTTGTACAGATAGTGTTGTATGCTAGTGTTTATATGGTAGTGTTGTGTATGGTAGTGTTGTATGGTAGCGTTGTATGATAGTGCTGTATGGTAGTGTTTATATGGTAGTGTTGTGTATGGTATTGTTGTATGGTAGCGTTGTATGATAGTGCTGTATGGTAGTGTTGTATGATAGTGTTGTGTATGATAATGTTGCATGATAGTGTTGTATGATAGTGTTGTTTGATAGTGTTGTGTATGATAGTGTTGTATGATAGCGTTGTATGATAGTGTTGCATGATAGTGCTGTATGATAGCGCTGTATGATAGTGTTGTATGGTAGCGTTGTTTGATAGCGCTGTATGATAGCGTTCTTTTATAGTGGGTGCGCGTATCTTTTCACAGAGATAACAATCAAACAAGTAATACTTTTATCTTTAGACTTGTCCAGCTTGGATTACTGGATTACAGTCTGGTCTAGTGCTTTGAAACAAGAGCTCAGTGAGATCCAGCTCCCTCAGAATAGAGCTGCATGTCCTGCTATTCACTGCCCAGCGAGGGACCGTGTGGAGGGGATGCAGGCCGGGCTGTCATGGGTGAGGGTGGAAGAGAGACCGGCATACGGCCTGATCCAATGGATGAGGGTGGAAGAGAGACCGACATACGGCCTGATCCAATGGATGAGGGTGGAAGAGAGACCGACATACGGCCTGATCCAATGGATGAGGGTAGAAGAGAGACCGGCATACGGCCTGATCCAATGGATGAGGGTGGAAGAGAGACTGACATATGGTCTGATCCAATGGATGAGGGTAGAAGAGAGACTGGCATACCAATGGAAGAGAGACTGGCATACAGCCTGATCCAATGGAAGAGAGACTGACAATGTGACTGAAACATTTGTGTCTCAAGAGAACCTACATGCTTGTATACAAAGATAACACACACAGATAACACACACAGATAACACACACAGATGATAGACATAATTATGATACGAGACACCCTTTAACAAAACGCTTAATGTAAATAAATAAAATGCTGCATTTATATAACAGCTTTTATCCAAAGTGCTTTACAATTTTGTTCCCCACATTCACCCGTTCACTCACACATTCACACACCGATGGCGGAGGCAACCATGCAAGGTGCCAACCTGCTCATCGGGAGCAATTAGGGGTTAAGTGTCTTGCTCAAGGACACTTCGACACGCTGCCCGGGAGGAGCGGGAATCGAACTGGGAACTGTCGCCCCCATGTTATGTCATGTTACCCTTAACCTAAAACCAACGCTTTAAAGAAAACTATAATGTATAGAACTGGAACACCAATGTTTTTAACCCAGATTACAAGTAAGATCGTTTCTTAATTAAGAAATTAAGAATTATTCAGAAAGAAATCAGTTTGGTCTATATTATGATGTGATATTCTCTGAGGCTGACTATAATTGTGGTGCTTAAGCATACGTTCAAATGTTCTTTTCTTCTTTTATTTTTTTTAATTTCATTTCAATTGTTTTTTATTGATAATTGTAACGGTGTGAATGTACGACCCCAGGAAGAATGGTTGTTTTGAAAGCAGAGACTAACGGGGATGCTGAATAAACATAAACATATCCCCATTACATAACAGGTATCTCAAAACAGATTTACATTTAGCTGACACTTTGGGCGCTGCAGTGTTGAGTGCAGAGCAGTAGAGACATATTAGAATAGTATAGGTAGTAATATAGACGAGGACGAGTATTTAGTGGAAGAGTCCATGATAGCAGAAGACAGTAAGAAGGTTTTTTTCTTTTATTTCTTAGCATTTCTTAGCTTAGCATTGTATTTTGGCGTTGTATTTTATTCTTATTACTTTTTATCATGTCTATTCTATTTTATTATTTGTATTTTTGCACAATCGAGGCGGGCATGGCCACCTTCATTTCACTACATGTCTCGTGTGTGTATGTATGTGACAAAAAAAACTCTTGAATCTTGAATCTTCTTTAATTTCTTCGTTTGATATATATCTACCCCAAATGTTGATGTCCAAAAAGATCAGATCTTAGCTGTAACCCCTAGTAACCACCACGACGTGACTGAAACGACGGCGCTCCGTCCTGGGATAAAATAAAACCCTCTCAGGGGGGCCCTCCTGAGAACGTGCAGGATTTCACGGGGCAAGCTGGGACACATTACTCACACGCTCGGTGTTGGACGCGATGCAATTTATAGAGGAGCTTAGGTGATAAATTCAGTGGCGGGACCTCTGGTAATACTAATGCTGTCCAAGGAGGGCTTCGGGGAGGGAAGCAGGTGCGACAACAGGGACGCGGTCGCCTCCACGAGCGCCCCGTGACTGACGGGGATAATATGTGACCCAGCGCTAAGAGTCTGGAAGTCAGGTCTTTTTTTCCCATATTATCACAGTTTGTACATCCCTGGCCTATTCTTATTATTCTTCTTCTTCTTCTTCTTCTTCTTCTTCTTCTTCTTCTTCTTCTTCTTCTTCTTCTTCTTCTTCTTCTTCTTCTTCTTCTTCTTCTTCTTCTTCTTCTTCTTCTTCTTCTTCTTCTTCTTCTTCTTCTTCTTCTTCTTCTTCTTCTTCTTCTTCTTCTTCTTCTTCTTCTTATTTTTATTTTTTTTTTTTTTTTTGTACTTATAATTGTACTAAGTACTACGGAAGCGTATTGCTGCCACACCAGAAACAAACAAAAAAATCCGTATCACGTTATAACATAAAAGTTTCACGTTATAACATAAAGGTTTCACGTTATAACATAAAGGTTTCACGTTATAACATAAAGGTTTCACGTTATAACATAAAGGTTTCACGTTATAACATACAGGTTTCACGTTATAACATAAAGGTTTCACGTTATAACATAAAAGTTTCACGTTATAACATACAAGTTTCACATTATAACATAAAGGTTTCACGTTATAACATAAAAGTTTCACGTTTATGTTATAACGTGAAACCTTTATGTTATAACGTGAAACCTTTATGTTATAACGTGAAACCTTTATGTTATAACGTGATACGGATATTTTTTGTTTGTTTCTGGTGTGGCAGCAATGTGAAACCTTTATGTTATAATGTGAAACCTTTATGTTATAACGTGAAACCTTTATGTTATAACGTGAAACCTTTATGTTATAACGTGATAAGAAGTTATCACGTTATAACGTGAAACGTTTTATGTTAAAACAAGAAGTTATCACGTTATAACGTGAAACGTTTTATGTTAAAACAAGAAGTTATCACGTTATAACGTGAAACCTTTATGTTATAACGTGATACGGATATTTCTTTTTTTCTGGTGTGGCAGCAATACGCTTCCGTAAATATTCTATTGTGCTATATCCAGTGTTGGGACTAACGCGTTACAAAGTAACGCGTTACAGAAACGAAGTTACTTTTTGCCGCAACTAGTACTCTAACGCATTACTTTTGAAATTCAGTAACGCTACTTACGTTACTGAATGGTTCGTCACTGCGTTATTTGCGTTATATACGGCGTAGATTGATAGCGAGCGGTAGTGATTATTATTATTATTATTATTATCCTCATCCCCACCCGCGTAGAATGATACGAGGCGAGTCTGGCCACTGGCCAATCAGAAGTGCGCAAGAAATGCGGCTACGGAAAGAAATAGACCCTCTCTATTGTAAACAAAACAAACGCTCGCTATGAATCTACATACAAATAATGCAGTAACAAACTAACAAACCATTTAGCAACTACTTGGAGAGATAATTAATATACAACATGGAAACGAGATAAAGAACATGTTTGAGGCGCTGCTGGAGTCAACTGGACTAACGTAACGTTATTACATCTCAACCACCGCAGACTTTGGTGAGTGAAACTCAAGTTGATCAACGGATTTTGACTGTACGAAATCTGCCAGGGAATCTCATATAATACTAACCAAACAATATAAATATAGTCCTTTCATGCACAATTGATATCCTAACTATTCTAACGTTGCAATGCTTTGATTGATATCTTAAACAACGTTGCAACTTGCAAGATGGTGAATGAATGAATGAATGAAAACTTTATTTAACAGATTGCAGAATGGGTACATTACAGTACGGCTCAATACATACAATTGTTAAGGGGATGCAGACCAGAGAAAGACGTTTGTCTTGTTTCCATCAGGGTCCCCCATTTTCAATTCATATAGACATTTATGACATACACAACATACATGACATTTATGGCATAGGGACATATAGGTATTTAGTACTGATACATTTGTGACATAAACGGTATTCAAATATACAGTACTGTTACCGCTAGCTTTGGGTAGGGCGTTCCACATTGTTGTGGCATAATTGCGAAACGTGTTTAGTCCCTTGTTTGAGCCGAATCTGGGTTTTACATGATTTGTTGAGCTTCCTCTGGTGTAGTGGTTGTGGTATTCACTGACCTTTGGGAAGTATTTTGACATGTACATGGGTACCCCGGTCGTATAGTGTATCTTGTAGACCAGGCCCATTGCAAGTTGCTGTACTCTGTCGTCTACTCTAAGCCATCCTAGGTTGTCAAAGTGGGCAGGGGTGAGGTGGGTTCTGGGGTTCAGGTCAAGTAGTAGTCTGACCAGTTTGTTTTGTGATGTTTGTAATTTTGTTTTAAGCGCCTTTGAGGTGCTTTGGTACCATGAGGTGCAAGCATAGTCGTAGTACCCTTGAATTATAATGGTTATAATGAAACGCTCCGGCGACATCAAGGCTGTTCCTTCAACCGGCGCACTTCTTATTATATGACTCGGGACAACATTTGTTTGTGTCAGATTTGTGTTTGTATCTAGACCACATTGCTTAGCAGAGTTCGGTGATGTGAATGGAAACTGTCAAGTTGATCAACCGATTTTGAGTACTATAGGGCATGGGACTCGGGAGCAATCTTTTTTTTTAATCTTTTTTTTAAATAACTAAATAGTTACTTTTCACAGTAACTCATTACTTTTGGGTGTAAGTAACTAGTACAGTAACGAAGTTACTTTGAAATGAAGTAACTAGTAAAGTAACTGAGTTACTATTTTTCAGTAACTAGCACAACACTGGCTATATCTAATTTAGTTTATATCCCATTTTATTTTATTCAACCTCTTTACAGTTGTACAGCCCTGGCCAATATTTTATTTCATAATTATATTCTATTCTATTGTGCTTAACTTAGTTCATATTTTAATCCACCTCTTTATTTTATTATCTGTCTGTTATTGTCTGTCTTTTAATGTCGCACCAAAAACGACCAAAGCTAATTCCTTGTATGTGAAAACTACTTGGCAATAAAGACCTTTCTGTTTCTGATTCTGATTGAATGTTTTAAGAACATATTTACTGTCACAGCTAACAGTTATAGTATCTATAAATCTTAAAAAAGGCAGTTTGTGACACCTAGTACCTGACTGCCAAGGTGTTAAAAATGCAGCCAAACTTTAGATTGGATTTTCTCTTGTTTTTCTCTGCTCTGAGACTTGAGGCAAGACATAAGCACATCTTCTTCACATATTTTCAAAATGTCCGAGGGAGACTTGTGCCACAAACTGCTGGGCTCGGTCACATACTGTATAGCCTCAGTTAGCTATTTCAATTAGTTGATTCTAAATCTAAATCTAAAGCGATCGTAAATCCTTTGGAAAAACAACAATAAATGTGCTTTTCCGAGACGGGAAGCTCAGGGTGTGTTCTCACCGGTCTCAGTATGTGCTCAGTATGAAATGTGTGAAATGTTGTATGCAACATTTGTACATGCTTGGCACGGCGCGGACATAAGCATTCCCCCCAGGTGCTTGTTTTCTGCTCCTGCAGGGTACTGTGTGTCAGGAGGGGGCGGGAGGCAAATGGAGCTGTTTTTTCAACATTCAAATTGTGATGCATTATCACAGGAGAGCACACCGAGACCGGTGAGAACAAAAGCACATGTGTCGTTGTTTTTGCAAAGGCTTTAATGATCGCCCCATTGTCTGCTATTGTAGCCCAGTGATGAAACTGGAGCTATAGTCAACACTGGACCAATCAGTGAAATGATGGTCTCTCTGTGTGTCAGGTACAAGGTGGACAGGCCGCAAACATTTTGTCATTGAATTTGCAAAAGGATTTACGATTGTTATGACCTGTTATTATTGCCCAGTGAGAGCCTGCAGGGAGACTGTAGCTCGGCTCAGTACTGGAGCGATCAGTGGAATGATCA
>NC_140165.1:309602167-309617036 GCF_963971535.1 Notolepis coatsorum | reverse complement strand
AAAAGGATTTACGATTGTTATGACCTGTTATTATTGCCCAGTGAGAGCCTGCAGGGAGACTGTAGCTCGGCTCAGTACTGGAGCGATCAGTGGAATGATCATGTGACAGATCCATAGTAGACAGAACATGGAATATGGATCTGTGGTCCAAAATATGGAAGTTATCCTTTAATATCTCATTGCTTTTATCCCCTCCTCTCTGTGCTCATATCCCTCTGGCTCTTTCCCTCATCTCTCTCCCTCCCTCCTTTATCTCTCTCATCTCTCGTCTCTCTCTCTCTCTCTCTCTCTCTCTCTAAGTCCTCCTCTCTCTCTCTCTCTGAGCGGGGCAAGAGCACTGCTAAACGACTGAAGTGGCACGTTTAGAGTTGATGCAATGATAGTCATCGCTCACACAGAATGTTCTACTTGTAAACACTTGGACCCTCTCTCTCTCTCTGTCAACACACACACACACACACACACACATACATACACACACACATACACACATGGAAACACCAGACATGCATACGCAAACACACACACACACATGCATGCCCATATGCACACACACACACACACAGGCGCGCACATACACACAAATGAAGACAGACATGCATACAGTACGCACACACACACACATGCGCGCACATACGCACACACACTTGAAAACACAGACATGCAGACGCCACACACACGCCATTATGCTCGATGCAGTATTCCAGAAGTGCCCATTAAACACACACACACACACACACACACCACACACACACACACACACACACACACACACACACACACCACACACACCACACACACACACACACACACACACACACACACACACACACACACACACACACACACACACACACACACTACACACACACACACACCACACCACACACAACCACACAGAGGTGATTTGGAACTATCCTGTCTGCCATTACAAGCTGATGAGCTGTTTTATATGGCTTTATAAAAAGGAGAATCACAGCTCTGGTTTTCTACTAGAGAATCCTACAGTCAGTGAGCTGGAGTTTACATCAGGACAGCATCCAGCTTCAAATGCCAGGAGGACGATGACCTCTAACCTCTCTTCCAGCATCGACAATATTTCATCTGTGTAGATTGCTTGGCCTTGGTGAAAGCATTGTGTGAGCACTCTGAGACTGGAGATTGAGAAGCATATAGATGGATACACAGAGCATCTGGTACTGTTCTGAACCACTGGGTACATGGTGTCACAGGTTAGTTAGAGAGCAGAAGAAGAAGAAGATGATGATGAGGATGATGATGATGATTTTGTCAAGTTTCCTTGTTTTAGTTGTGATTGGCAGACAGGGTGGTTCAAGGGTATGATTTGCATAGGTAAATAAGGCTGTCCAGAGAGAGAGAGAGAGAGAGAGAGAGAGAGAGCGAGGGATCAAGTGTGGTTGTGAGAGATCCACCGCTAAAGGCCGCCTCCTGGGGAATCTATTGGAAGTAGGGATGCTCGATATTGGCTTTTTTACCGATACCGATATACCGATATTGTCCACTCTTAATTTACGATACCGATATCAACCGATATCAACCGATACCGATATATGCAGGGTTTCCCCCCCCCCCCCCCCCCCGTTTGTTTGGTGTTGCACTGAATGTCAATTCTGAATGTTCGGGGGGGGCCTGTGTGGTGGACACTAGATGGAGGTGTCTCACTTCAGAATGGACACTGATTGAGTGACAGGAGGGAGTTGATTAAGGGTGTGGCTGTACCTTGGTTCTGTTGGATTTGTTTGGAAGTAAAGTTCAGAGACTCGATACTCCGTCTGCTCGTCTCATTGATTCACTTCACAATACCGATATTGTCCAACTCTTAATTTCCGATACCGATATCAACCGATATAAAACGATACCGATATATGCAGTGTTTCCCCCCCCAAAAAATTGAATAATTTCAGGTAATTAACATTACATATCTCTTGTTGTGGAATTAACACAACATTATGCATACTTTTGACAATAAATAAAATCAGAATTTGTTCTTACTTGCTTGCCTGGGTAAATAAAGGTTATAGAAATGTTTAAAAAAAAAAAAAAACGATATTTTCCGATATCACATTTTAATGCCGATATCGGCCGATATCGGACATCCCTAATTGGAATACTTTCCCTCCTTATTCACGAGCATAACACACACACTGAAATGTAGCTTCTGTGCCCCGGACTCCTGCAATGTACCTTAACCCTTTCACTTCCCCACTACCAAAGAGTTAACCCTTTCACTGCGACAATACGGAAGGTTAACCATTTCACTACCACACTACCAAAGGGTTAACCCTTTCACTGCGACAATACAGAAGGTTAACCATTTCACTGCCACACTACTGTACCAAAGGGTTAACCCTTTCACTGCGACAGCATAGAAAGTTAACCCTTTCACTACCACACTACAGAGGGTTAACCGTCTGTAGTGTGGTAGTGAAAGGTTAACCTTCTGTCGTGTGGTAGTGAAAGGGTTAAAACCAAATGCATCAGTGTCCTTTGGTCCTTAATGACCGACCGTTTCACCCCAGTGTGCAGTTGTTTTTAATTGTTCTACTGATTGACTTTCTTGTTTTTAATTTGTGCTCTGTGTTCACGACATCGTTGGAAATGAGAGTTTACGCTCAATCTTTTCGAGACCAAGAGAAGATTGAATTAATGAATTTGCACAAACGTGTGTTGATTGCAGGTGCTTAGCCTTTTTCATGTCGAGGATAACATGTCGTCCCAGGGACCCTGATCTGAGAACATCTGTGATTTTCATACTGTAGTTGAGGGGATCACAGTCGAGAGAGTGAAATCTATGATCCGAATAGTCATTATTATACATTATATAGAATAGAAGAATAGAATATCTTATCGATGGCTGAAACGCAAAAACCTCCTATCTGCAATATTTTGGATTTTCTGATTTCACCTTGGATGATGAGAAACATCATATCTGCACTTATTCAGTCTGTCTGCAGCTATTTTCCAATAGCCAGACGCAGTGTATTGTATTGGGTATCCTTAAGAAATAGCATTCTGCAAGAAAAGAAGGAACATTTTCAGATTGCGTTTCAGCCATCGTTATATTTATCAAGCACCTTTTACATATACCACGGAAATTAATCCTCTGTATTGAACCCATCCCAACCAGTTAGGACTAGTTAGGAGCAGTGAGCAGCCATAGTTCAACCAGTTAGGACTAGTTAGGAGCAGTGAGCAGCCATAGTCCAACCGGTTAGGACTAGTTAGGAGCAGTGAGCAGCCATAGTTCAACCAGTTAGGACTAGTTAGGAGCAGTGAGCAGCCATAGTTCAACAGGTTAGGACTAGTTAGGAGCAGTGAGCAGCCATAGTTCAACCAGTTAGGACTAGTTAGGAGCAGTGAGCAGCCATAGTCCAACCGGTTAGGACTAGTTAGGAGCAGTGGGCAGCCATAGTCCAACCGGTTAGGACTAGTTAGGAGCAGTTTAACCATAGTCCAACCAGTTAGGACTAGTTAGGAGCAGTGGGCAGCCATAGTCCAACCAGTTAGGACTAGTTAGGAGCAGTGGGCAGCCATAGTCTAACCAGTTAGGACTAGTTAGGAGCAGTGGGCAGCCATAGTCCAACCAGTTAGGACTAGTTAGGAGCAGTGAGCAGCCATAGTCTAACCAGTTAGGACTAGTTAGGAGCAGTGGGCAGCCATAGTTCAACCAGTTAGGACTAGTTAGGAGCAGTGGGCAGCCATAGTTCAACCAGTTAGGACTAGTTAGGAGCAGTGGGCAGCCATAGTCCAACCAGTTAGGACTAGTTAGGAGCAGTGGGCAGCCATAGTTCAACTGGTTAGGACTAGTTAGGAGCAGTGGGCAGCCATAGTCCAACCAGTTAGGACTAGTTAGGAGCAGTAAGCAGCCATAGTCCAACCGGTTAGGACTAGTTAGGAGCAGTGAGCAGCCATAGTTCAACCAGTTAGGACTAGTTAGGAGCAGTGGGCAGCCATAGTTCAACCGGTTAGGACTAGTTAGGAGCAGTGGGCAGCCATAGTTCAACCAGTTAGGACTAGTTAGGAGCAGTGGGCAGCCATAGTTCAACCGGTTAGGACTAGTTAGGAGCAGTGAGCAGCCATAGTCCAACCAGTTAGGACTAGTTAGGAGCAGTGGGCAGCCATAGTTCAACCAGTTAGGACTAGTTAGGAGCAGTGGGCAGCCATAGTCCAACCAGTTAGGACTAGTTAGGAGCAGTGGGCAGCCATAGTTCAACCGGTTAGGACTAGTTAGGAGCAGTGGGCAGCCATAGTCCAACCAGTTAGGACTAGTTAGGAGCAGTGAGCAGCCATAGTTCAACCAGTTAGGACTAGTTAGGAGCAGTGGGCAGCCATAGTCCAACCAGTTAGGACTAGTTAGGAGCAGTTTAACCATAGTTCAACCGGTTAGGACTAGTTAGGAGCAGTTTAACCATAGTTCAACCAGTTAGGACTAGTTAGGAGCAGTGGGCAGCCATAGTTCAACCGGTTAGGACTAGTTAGGAGCAGTTTAACCATAGTTCAACCGGTTAGGACTAGTTAGGAGCAGTTTAACCATAGTTCAACCAGTTAGGACTAGTTAGGAGCAGTGGGCAGCCATAGTCTAACCAGTTAGGACTAGTTAGGAGCAGTGGGCAGCCATAGTTCAACCGGTTAGGACTAGTTAGGAGCAGTGGGCAGCCATAGTCCAACCAGTTAGGACTAGTTAGGAGCAGTGGGCAGCCATAGTTCAACCGGTTAGGACTAGTTAGGAGCAGTGAGCAGCCATAGTCCAACCAGTTAGGACTAGTTAGGAGCAGTGGGCAGCCATAGTTCAACCGGTTAGGACTAGTTAGGAGCAGTGGGCAGCCATAGTTCAACCGGTTAGGACTAGTTAGGAGCAGTGGGCAGCCATAGTCCAACCAGTTAGGACTAGTTAGGAGCAGTGGGCAGCCATAGTCCAACCAGTTAGGACTAGTTAGGAGCAGTGGGCAGCCATAGTCCAACCAGTTAGGACTAGTTAGGAGCAGTGGGCAGCCATAGTTCAACCGGTTAGGACTAGTTAGGAGCAGTGGGCAGCCATAGTCCAACCGGTTAGGACTAGTTAGGAGCAGTGGGCAGCCATAGTCCAACCAGTTAGGACTAGTTAGGAGCAGTGGGCAGCCATAGTTCAACCGGTTAGGACTAGTTAGGAGCAGTGGGCAGCCATAGTCCAACCAGTTAGGACTAGTTAGGAGCAGTTTAACCATAGTCCAACCAGTTAGGACTAGTTAGGAGCAGTGGGCAGCCATAGTCCAACCAGTTAGGACTAGTTAGGAGCAGTGGGCAGCCATAGTCCAACCAGTTAGGACTAGTTAGGAGCAGTGGGCAGTCATAGTCCAACCGGTTAGGACTAGTTAGGAGCAGTGGGCAGCCATAGTCCAACCAGTTAGGACTAGTTAGGAGCAGTGGGCAGCCATAGTCCAACCAGTTAGGACTAGTTAGGAGCAGTGGGCAGCCATAGTTCAACCGGTTAGGACTAGTTAGGAGCAGTGAGCAGCCATAGTCCAACCAGTTAGGACTAGTTAGGAGCAGTGGGCAGCCATAGTTCAACCAGTTAGGACTAGTTAGGAGCAGTGGGCAGCCATAGTTCAACCGGTTAGGACTAGTTAGGAGCAGTGAGCAGCCATAGTTCAACCGGTTAGGACTAGTTAGGAGCAGTGAGCAGCCATAGTCCAACCAGTTAGGACTAGTTAGGAGCAGTGAGCAGCCATAGTTCAACCAGTTAGGACTAGTTAGGAGCAGTGGGCAGCCATAGTCCAACCAGTTAGGACTAGTTAGGAGCAGTGAGCAGCCATAGTTCAACCAGTTAGGACTAGTTAGGAGCAGTGAGCAGCCATAGTTCAACCAGTTAGGACTAGTTAGGAGCAGTGAGCAGCCATAGTTCAACCAGTTAGGACTAGTTAGGAGCAGTGGGCAGCCATAGTTCAACCAGTTAGGACTAGTTAGGAGCAGTGGGCAGCCATAGTCCAACCGGTTAGGACTAGTTAGGAGCAGTGGGCAGCCATAGTTCAACCGGTTAGGACTAGTTAGGAGCAGTGGGCAGCCATAGTTCAACCGGTTAGGACTAGTTAGGAGCAGTGGGCAGCCGTAGTCCAACCAGTTAGGACTAGTTAGGAGCAGTGGGCAGCCATAGTCCAACCAGTTAGGACTAGTTAGGAGCAGTGGGCAGCCATAGTTCAACCGGTTAGGACTAGTTAGGAGCAGTGAGCAGCCATAGTCCAACCAGTTAGGACTAGTTAGGAGCAGTGGGCAGCCATAGTTCAACCAGTTAGGACTAGTTAGGAGCAGTGGGCAGCCATAGTTCAACCGGTTAGGACTAGTTAGGAGCAGTGAGCAGCCATAGTTCAACCGGTTAGGACTAGTTAGGAGCAGTGAGCAGCCATAGTCCAACCAGTTAGGACTAGTTAGGAGCAGTGAGCAGCCATAGTTCAACCAGTTAGGACTAGTTAGGAGCAGTGGGCAGCCATAGTCCAACCAGTTAGGACTAGTTAGGAGCAGTGAGCAGCCATAGTTCAACCAGTTAGGACTAGTTAGGAGCAGTGAGCAGCCATAGTTCAACCAGTTAGGACTAGTTAGGAGCAGTGAGCAGCCATAGTTCAACCAGTTAGGACTAGTTAGGAGCAGTGGGCAGCCATAGTTCAACCAGTTAGGACTAGTTAGGAGCAGTGGGCAGCCATAGTCCAACCGGTTAGGACTAGTTAGGAGCAGTGGGCAGCCATAGTTCAACCGGTTAGGACTAGTTAGGAGCAGTGGGCAGCCATAGTTCAACCGGTTAGGACTAGTTAGGAGCAGTGGGCAGCCGTAGTCCAACCAGTTAGGACTAGTTAGGAGCAGTGGGCAGCCATTGTCCAACCGGTTAGGACTAGTTAGGAGCAGTGGGCAGCCATAGTCCAACCAGTTCGGACTAGTTAGGAGCAGTGGGCAGCCATAGTCCAACCGGTTAGGACTAGTTAGGAGCAGTGGGCAGCCATAGTTCAACCAGTTAGGACTAGTTAGGAGCAGTGAGCAGCCATAGTCCAACCAGTTAGGACTAGTTAGGAGCAGTGAGCAGCCATAGTTCAACCAGTTAGGACTAGTTAGGAGCAGTGGGCAGCCATAGTTCAACCAGTTAGGACTAGTTAGGAGCAGTGGGCAGCCATAGTTCAACCAGTTAGGACTAGTTAGGAGCAGTGGGCAGCCATAGTTCAACCAGTTAGGACTAGTTAGGAGCAGTGGGCAGCCATAGTCCAACCAGTTAGGACTAGTTAGGAGCAGTGGGCAGCCATAGTTCAACCAGTTAGGACTAGTTAGGAGCAGTGGGCAGCCATAGTCCAACCAGTTAGGACTAGTTAGGAGCAGTGGGCAGCCATAGTCCAACCAGTTAGGACTAGTTAGGAGCAGTGAGCAGCCATAGTCCAACCAGTTAGGACTAGTTAGGAGCAGTGGGCAGCCATAGTCCAACCAGTTAGGACTAGTTAGGAGCAGTGGGCAGCCATAGTTCAACCAGTTAGGACTAGTTAGGAGCAGTGGGCAGCCATAGTTCAACCGGTTAGGACTAGTTAGGAGCAGTTTAACCATAGTCCAACCAGTTAGGACTAGTTAGGAGCAGAGGGCAGCCATAGTTCAACCGGTTAGGACTAGTTAGGAGCAGTTTAACCATAGTCCAACCAGTTAGGACTAGTTAGGAGCAGTGAGCAGCCATAGTTCAACCAGTTAGGACTAGTTAGGAGCAGTGAGCAGCCATAGTCCAACCAGTTAGGACTAGTTAGGAGCAGTGGGGAGCCATCGTTCAACCAGTTAGGACTAGTTAGGAGCAGTGAGCAGCCATAGTTCAACCGGTTAGGACTAGTTAGGAGCAGTGGGCAGCCATAGTCCAACCAGTTAGGACTAGTTAGGAGCAGTGGGCAGCCATAGTCCAACCGGTTAGGACTAGTTAGGAGCAGTGGGCAGCCATAGTTCAACCGGTTAGGACTAGTTAGGAGCAGTGGGCAGCCATAGTTCAACCGGTTAGGACTAGTTAGGAGCAGTGGGCAGCCATAGTTCAACCGGTTAGGACTAGTTAGGAGCAGTGGGCAGCCATAGTTCAACCAGTTAGGACTAGTTAGGAGCAGTGAGCAGCCATAGTCCAACCAGTTAGGACTAGTTAGGAGCAGTGGGCAGCCATAGTCCAACCGGTTAGGACTAGTTAGGAGCAGTGGGCAGCCATAGTTCAACCAGTTAGGACTAGTTAGGAGCAGTGGGCAGCCATAGTCTGGTGCCTGGGGACCGACTCCAGCTGCATGTACTGTGACAACCCCATCCCGCTCCTACAGGTTGACTAAGGGATATACCTGGCTATTCAATGAACCTGTCTGTCATTCACAGCCTGGCAATCAGGAGGAGGAGTCACACCTGTGTAAAAGGACGGGCTCCTCCATTTTGGCTGTATCTCTCCTCCAAGCTGGTCACGACATTTTGTTTTGTTTGGTTTGTTTGGTTTTCTCATCTTATCATTTACACCCACACCACACACTGACTCATCCATGCACTACATTACTGATATTACTTGATCCACTCATTCTTTAATTCCTTTGTTGTAAATAGTTTTATAGCTTAATTAAATTACTTTTCTTTAAAATCCTCAAGTACTTGTTTTGTCTGTACCCTGAGCACGGTTCATGACAGCACCTGGCGTGCACGTGTTCTTGATGTGGGAGGGAACTGGAGGACTCGGAGAAAACCCACAGTCACACGGGGAGGACATGCAACCTCCACGCAGAGAGGACTTCCACCGGGGGTTCGAAACCCAGGGGACCGAGGGCGCCCCCCTTGAACCCCCCCCCAATGACCCCTGGGGGAGTGAGCCAATTATGTTTGGGCCCTGACACACACACACACACACACACACACACACACACACACACACACACACACACACACACACACACACACACACACACACACACACACACACACACACACAAAAGCGAGTTAAATACACAAGCTACTTAAATATTAATTTGTCTAATAAATCATTATCGTCACCACCACCACCACTGAGATCTCAGGTGGGTTTGGTTTTCCCCGAGGGACTGGTCTTGAAGAGATGGAGGGAGAGAGCAAGAGAGAGAGAGAGACAGAGAGACAGAGAGCGAGAGGGGGGGGGCAGAGAGAGCGAGAGAGACAGAGACAGAGAGAGTGAGAAAGAGAGAGAGAAAGAGAGAGAGAGAGAGAGAGAGAGAGAGAGAGAGAGAGGGACTTAGAGCATATAGGGAAGGAGCTATATGTAGATGAGATCATCCACTCACTCAGTCTTAGTTAACCCTTTCACTACCACACTACAGAAGGTTAACTCTTTCACTACCACACTACAGAATAACCCTTTCACTACCACACTACAGAAGGTTAACCTTTCACTACCTCACTACAGACGGTTAACCCTTTCACTACCACACTACAGAAGGTTAACATTTTCACTACCACATTACAGAAGGTTAACCCTTTCACTACCACACTACAGAAGGTTAACCTTTCACTACCACACTACAGAAGGTTAACCTTTCACTACCACACTACAGAAGGTTAACCTTTCACTACCACACTACAGTCCTAAATCCTTAAAGGTCCTTTATTAGGCTCCTTCATCGAGCTCCTGTTCAGAGGGTCTGTTTAGGTGCAGCCAGAGCATCATGCAGCCAGGGCCTCCCTCCTTCATTAGCGGGTGAGATAATGAGACAGACGCTGGTTAGCTGCCACGGCCGGCTGGGGCCTCCATGACATCAGGGCTGTGCCCCATAGTTTAACAGCCATCGATTGGCTCAGCACCTCACCTCTCCTGGCCTCCTAATGGTCGATGCAGAGGGGGCGGGGGGGGGGGGGGGGCTGTAGGTGGTCTAATTGAGGCTAAATAGGAAAGGATAGAGATTACTGTTGTTGAGAGAGCGTGAGAGAGAGAGAGAGAGAGAGAGAGAGAGAGAGAGAGAGAGAGAGAGAGCGAGAGGAGAGGAGAGAGGAAACTGGGAAGGAATCAAATCAAAATCAAATCAAATTTATTTATAGGGCCCGACAACACACGTTAATGTCCCCATGGGCCGTACAGGTCTTCTTTAAACAAGTCAAGAAGAAAACATAACAATAAGTCAAGAACAGAACAAGAACACCATAAGGTCCAAACATTTTTAGATGAATGCAAATAAATGAAAGAATGCAAGCACTCCCAGACATACCCCACGCGAAGGTAAGGAAAAACTCACTAAAACCTAACAATAGGGAAAAAAGCTCCACAGGCAGTGTGGAGGAGAGAAACCTTAGAAGGGCCATTCAAGGGGGGATCTCCCTTCTTAGATGTTGGTGATAGTAGTGTTACAGACGGACAGTTGGTAAGCATGCACTCATGTGTGTAGTGAAACACAGATGAGTGCATGCAATAGCAACTGAACATTTTGAAAGATTAAAGATAGAGCTAATAGCGATAGCAACTGAACATTTTGAAAGAGGAAGGAGAAGAGAGGGGAGATAGAGAGAGAGAGAAGAAAGATGAGATAGAGGGGGGATATATTGAGAGAGAAGAAAGAGCGAGAACGCTAAGGAGGCATAAGTAGAGGATGAATCAAACATAACACAGTTAGTGTTAGTTAGTTAGTTATTGATTGGTGTAATTCATAATCCCCAGGCATGCAGTATGTGCCATTACGTGGCCAACAGAGCGTATTCTACATTTTAAAATGTCAACACATCAACAATAGCGTTTCTGGTAGCCCACTGCAGTAGTACAACGTTGTGTACTCCACATGTTGTATTGTTGGCCAGACCTTGTACAGCATTGTGCCTCTTATTCATGCATATGGGTGGCGGGTAGGGATGTCCGATATTATCGGCCTACCGATATTATCGGCCGATATCGGCATTAAAATGTGATATCGGAAAATATCGGTATCGGTTTAAATTTTTTTTTCTTTTTTTTACATTTCTATAAAATGTATTTACCCAGGCAAGCAAGTAAGAACAAATTCTGATTTTATTTATTGTCAAAAGTATGCATAATGTTGTGTTAATTCCACAACAAGAGATATGTAATGTTAATTACCTTAAATTATTCCATTTTTTGGGGGGGGAAACCCTGCATATATCGGTATCGTTTTATATCGGTTGATATCGGTATCGGAAATTAAGAGTTGGACAATATCGGTATTGTGGAAGTGAATCAATGAGACGAGCAGACGGAGTATCGAGTCTCTGAACTTTACTTCCAAACAAATCCAACAGAACCAAGGTACAGCCACACCCTTAAGTCAACTCCCTCCTGTCACTCAATCAGTGTCCATTCTGAAGTGAGACACCTCCATCTAGTGTCCACCACACAGGCCCCCCCCGAACATTCAGAATTGACATTCAGTGCAACACCAAACAAACGGAACTGAACACAACAAACCCCCAAAAACAGTGCACCCAGTGTCTTCAGTCTCTTTTAGGAGGTCTGACCACGCGGCCATAACGACTGTATTTAACAGTCACAGGGAACGTGGAAGGGGAAAGGGTAAGGGTAGGGGCAGGGGGCCGTCCCCGCCGCCGCCGAGGCTTCGTCGGTGGAAAGGTAGGGGTAACAACGGCCGGAGGGCATGGGACAGGGGAAAACTTGGGTGGCCGGCCCCGGCGCCGGGGCTGAGCCAGCTCCACCGGCCCATTTGGGACCACATGAGCAGGCTTAAGACGATCGACTGAGATCTGCTCCTTATTCCCCCCCATGTCCACCACAAAGTACTTGGGGCCCGGCTCGACTCCGTCATAGGGAGCCTGCAGTGGAGAACGGTGGGCATCATGACGGATGAACACATACCTCGCAGTCATCAGGTCCTTAGGAATGTAGGACTGGGGAAGGCAGTGATGTGTGGGAACTGGGGCAAACACCCTCGCTGCGTCCTGGAAGGCAGATCGGTGAGCTGTAGTGGACCAAGGGGCAGAGGAACCAGGAAGGAACTCCCCTGGGACCCTCAGCGGTTGACCAAAAACCAATTCGGCTGAAGAGGCCTGCAGGTCTTCTTTAGGGGCAGTACGCAGGCCCAACATGACCCACGGAAGACGGTCAACCCAGTTGCTGTCTGTGAGCGTGGCCCGGAGAGCGGCCTTCATGGATCTGTGAAAACGCTCACACATGCCGTTGGCCTTTGGGTTGTATGCTGTGGTACGATGGAGTTTCACCCCAAGTCTCTCAGCCACGGTGCTCCACAGCTCAGAAGTGAACTGGGATCCCCTGTCCGAAGTCAGGTCCAATGGCGTGCCAAACCGAGTGACCCAGCCGAAGATAAACGCCCGAGCCACCTCCGCAGCCGTTGTTGATGACAGGGGAACAACCTCCGGCCACCTGGTGGTCCTGTCCACCATAGTGAGGAGGTGTGTGAAACCCTGAGACGGGGGAAGTGGGCCCACCAGGTCCACGTGGACATGGTCAAACCGCCTCTCTGGAATGAGAAACGGCTCCAGGGGGGCCTTAGTGTGACGATGTACCTTGGCACGCTGGCACGCCACACATACTTTGACGTCCTTCCTAAGGCCCGGCCAGACGAACTTGGCCACTACCAGCTTGACCGACGCCTTTACCCCAGGGTGTGAAAGGGCATGAATGGTGTCAAATACCCGGTGGCGCCAGTCAGTTGGAACCATGGGGCGGGGCTGGCCAGTGGAGACGTCACAGAGGAGCGTGGCGCCGCAGTCGTGAAACACCACATCCTCAAGTCGAAGTCCTGTCACAGCCGTCCTGAACGCCTGAAGGTCTGAGTCGGTGAGCTGGTCAGCAGCCATGGCAACATAGTCGATGCCCAGGTGCACAGGACTGACGCGCGCCCGGGAGAGGCAGTCCGCCACCTGGTTGTCTTTACCGGCTACATGCTGGATGTCGGTAGTGAACTCCGATATGGCGGAAAGTTGGCGCTGCTGCCGCCCCGACCATGGCTCCGTGGTCTTGGCCATGGCAAACGTTAGGGGCTTGTGGTCGACAAAAACTGTGAACTTGCGGCTCTCCAGCAAGAACCTGAAGTGACGTATGGCGAGGAAGAGGGCCAGGAGCTCCCTGTCGAATGTACTATACTTCCTCTCGTTGTCTCGCAGCTTCCTACTGAAGAAGGCCAGAGGCTGCCAGGCGCCAGCCACCCACTGCTCGCACACCGCACCTACTGCATAATCGGAGGCATCGGTGGTGAGGGCTATAGGAGCAGCAGGAGATGGGTGTGCCAGCATGGCAGCGTTGGCAAGGGCAGCCTTAGAGCCCTCAAATGCCTGGACCCGCTCCGGGGACCAGCCCACGTCATCGTTGGCTCTCTTCCCCTTCAACGCCTCGTACAGAGGTCTCATCAGGTGAGCCGCATGGGCTATAAACCTATTGTAAAAATTAACCATCCCCAGGAACTCCTGGAGAGGTTTGATGGTGAGGGGGCGGGGGAAAGCAGCAATTGCCTCCACCTTGGCGGGTAGAGGAACAGCCCCCTGGGAAGAGACATGGTGGCCCAGGAAATCCATGGCCGGCAGGCCAAACTGACATTTGGCCGGGTTCACGATCAGCCCATGCTCGTTGAGCCGCTCGAACAGTTGACGGAGATGTCCCCGATGCTCCTCCACCGATGCACTGGCTACCAGGATGTCGTCCAGATAAATAAACAAAAATGACAGGCCTCGCAGCACAGAGTCCATCAGCCGCTGGAATGTTTGCGCTGCCCCTTTAAGGCCGAATGGCATGCGCAGGAATTCAAACAGTCCAAACGGGGTGATAATGGCAGTCTTGGGCACGTCGAGCGGATGGACCGGTACCTGGTGGTAGCCACGCACCAAATCTATTTTAGAAAAAATGGTGGCGCCCGCCAGGTGGGCAGAGAAATCCTGGATATGTGGCACTGGGTACCGGTCATGAGTGGTGATGTTATTTAGGCGACGGAAATCACCACACGGACGCCACTTCCCGTCCGCCTTGGGGACCATGTGTAGTGGGGAGGCCCAAGGACTGTTGGACCGGCGCACAATGCCGAGCCGTTCCATTGTGGCAAACTCCTCCCTGGCTATTGCCAGTTTAGCAGCATCCAGGAGGCGCGCCCGTGCATATTTAAATATATTAAAACCCATATACTAATATATACTAATACTAATAGAGATGATGACAGGGTTCGGTATTGGGACCCAAGTTATTTATACTTTATTTAAATGACATTTTGACAGTATCGAATATTTTGAAAATTCGTACGTTTACTGATGATACTAATTGACTTTGTTCAGGGGAGGACATAAAATAATTATTGAAAACAGTAGAAAGGGAATTGATAAAGTTAAAGAAATGGTTTGATAGGAATAAGTTGTCTCTTAATGAAAACAAAACTAAATGTATGGTATTTGGTGCATGTGTTCCTACCGTCTGTGAAATTAAACTGAATTTAAATGGAACTGAAATTGAAAAAGTATATGAAACAAAATTCTTAGGTGTGATTATAGATCACAAACTCTGTTGGAAGCCACATATACAATATATCAAATGTAAATTTGCCAAATCTGTTGGCATTCTGTACAAAACAAGGGAGCTGTTAAATCAGAAATGTTTACATATATTGTATTTTTCACTTGTTGTACCATACATGTCATATTGTGTTGAGGTCTGGGGGAATGTTTATAAAACAAATATAGATCCTATTATTAAACGACAGAAAAGAGCTATTAGAATAATAAACAAAGCTAGTTACCTTGAATCGACAAATCCATTATTCATAAAGTCCTGCACATTAAAATGTGTAGATGGTTTACATAAAAACCTTGGAAATCATTTTTCGTGCTAAGAGTAAAAGCCTACCAGTTTGTATTCAATGTCTCTTTCAACCAAGAGAAGGAAAGTATAATTTAAGAGGGTTGTGTATTCTTA
>NC_140165.1:309594667-309597167 GCF_963971535.1 Notolepis coatsorum | reverse complement strand
GAGCTTCTGTGCGTGTGTGTGTGTGTGTGTGTGTGTGTGTGTGTGTGTGTGTGTGTGTGTGTGTGTGTGTGTGTGTGTGTGTGTGTGTGTGTGTGTGTGTGTGTGTGTGTGTGTGTGTGTGTGTCAGTGTTGTAGTACTCGAGTCCTGGACTGATTTTCGGAACTCGTGACTCGACTTGGACTTGGACTCGAGCATTGACTGCATTCGGACTCGGAAGGTGCAGACTCAGACATGAACTTGTTAATTGATAAATACAGTTATTTATTTTAAATATTCTGTTGTAATAGGCCCTAATTATTTGGTATACGATATTGATGGCTAGTGCATTTGTTTGGCTATTGTGTTACAAAGTGAATAAACTCCCTTTGAAATGGTGACCCCTGTGTCATTTATGTTTAATGTAGACATTTCTTTATTTGTATGTCAGCTCTTTGACTGCCAGAGTGGAGTGGACTCAACCTTGATGACTTGGACTCGGACTCGGACTAGGGTAATGGGGACTCGACTCAGGCTCTTCTTTGGTGACTCGGACTTGTAAGTAACTAAGTACTGTATGTGTATGTGTTTCCGTGTGTGCATGTGCACAAGTACTGTGTGTGTATGTGTGTGTGTGTGTGTGTGTGTGTGTGTGTGTGTGTGTGTGTGTGTGTGTGTGTGTGTGTGTGTGTGTGTGTGTGTGTGTGTGTGTGTGTGTGTGTGTGTGTGTGTGTGTGTGTGTGCGTGCGTGCGTGCGTGTGTGTGTGTGTGTGTGTGTGTCGTATCTAGGGCACTCACACATTCACAAAGCATGTGTTGGAGGTTTGTAGCGCTGTTCTCGACTGAAAACATCGATAGTCAAGTCATATCCAGGAACTATCTATCATGTGTGAAATGTTTATTACATTTGTTTATTTAATCGATGAGTCTGTAGAATTGTCCCACATGCAGCCGTGCAGATGGACCTCATTAAACGGAGTGCTTACCAGAGATGCACATATCATTTTTCAGGATAGAAATTACACACAAAAAAAGACTAATCGCCCTAAACGTCTTGGTCGACAGAGAAGGGAATCTCCACAAGCAGCATTTGTTTATGTGTTTTTTATGACGTACATGTGAGGGGACAGGCGCTCTAATTTGATTCAACGCCGCAGTCTCCACCAGGCCTGTACGCTGCGCGGAAATACATGTTGAAAACCAAATCCATTCATAATTATGTTAAATTATGTGATCTCTTCATTCCGGTGGACCGGGGCGAAATTTCCTGATTGAAGGCGATGGATATTATGTTGCCTCGTAGGCTACAGGTCCTATTAATCCATTTGTCATTTCAAGGAAAGAAAATGGTGATTTATATCAATAGGCTACAATCATTTTGTTTTTCACCTCTGACTTCTGGTACTGACCCGTAGTATTCCGATGGCGAGGCACAACGCCACAGTTGGTAGGTAGGACCTAGTGTAGGACCTTATATAGTCCTACATCGTTATGGATTAAACAAAGTTGTTCTTTATTTATTGTCCCAGGCAGCCAGTGACCAAATTACTAGATAGAATTCAAACCAACAGTGATTATCTGCATTTATGAAACGGCAATTATTTCCCTTTTTTTTTAATAAGAAAAACACTGAGACTCATCTCCGCTGTAGTCGCAGCCGGCGTGGATTGCTAAATAAACGCTGCAGTGATGCTTACATGTTGCGTACTGTTGAATAATCCCTGTGGGTTGTTTTTAAATTGTCTAATGTGTACTTATTTATATTTGTATTTACTTATTTGTACTTGTGTTATTGCACATACCGCAGACAGTTTATTGTATATTATAAATAGCTGCTTTTTTTATTCTGTTAATTGTCTGTTAATTAATTGTATTCCTTTATGCTGTGGAGCAAACAGAGAGTAAGAATGCCATTGTACTTGTTGCTTATGGCAAATAAAATAAAATCTGATCTGATCCAAACAATAGCTTAATTCACACCTAGCTGAGAGGCCAAAGTCCACGGCCACCACCCCTCTCTCTACTTAAGATCATTGTCTCCTTCTCTCCTCTTCAGTGTCTCCTAGCTGGCCACGATGAGAGCACTCTTCTCAGCCAAAGCTCATGTAACCTACATGTAATTGTTGTTACTATTAAACCTATATTTTGATCAGAAGATGAGTCTACGATATAATCGAACCACACAGTATGTTGTTGATCTGACTCTAGTCGACGTCGAGCCCCAGTTTGACGAAACCGACCGATTCATTGACTGAAGAGAGAGAGGGGGGGGGGGGGGGGGGGTGGCAGCCATATATGTTATGTTATGTTGAATGTTATGCGAGAGCAGCTGACTCAGGATCAGCTCTGACAGTAAATGCGCTAATAGGCAAATGTCGTGGCTGCTAAATGAGTTAAGCCCGATCGATGTCAGCCCCGCCGCAGGGATGTATATATTTATTTCAAACGAGACCTCGACTGACACCAATAAAACGAGTCATCTGTTACCGTCCCGTGTGCAGAGATGGGGGATGTGTGTGTGTG
>NC_140165.1:309587451-309592451 GCF_963971535.1 Notolepis coatsorum | reverse complement strand
CGAATGTCAGCCCTACTGCTCACAACATCTACACACACATCTACGCACTCGCTGACAGACGCAACCGATCACATAATCCCTGGTGGAGGTAATGAAGTGCAAAACAAACAGAGTACACTATACTGTAGCTCCTGTGTATGTAAACTCTGCATTCTTTGATAATAGCAGGCACACTGCTGAAAGTCTATACAGTAGGTGAAGTGGTATCCATGCCTGCTATAATAGCGTATACATCCTCATCTCTTAGCATCCTGTAGTCAAGGCCATTTTCTCGACTCAAAACCTCATTAATATTCATGACGATAACCACCGACTGCTACAAATATTTATTTCTGCCGCTATAAGTTCATCTGGAGAGGCACAACATGGAGCTTTGAGGCTATGGGTTGACTTAACGGCACCACCTTGTGACACATAGACAGAGGCTGACCTGACCCTCCATGCTTACCGTAGCTCCACATTTATCATTTACGCATTGGCGAAGGTTTCTGTCATCTCCACGATAACAAAAAACAGACCAAGCCCCCGACTGTTATGTTCGTCTGTTCTGCCGATGTCCCCCCCCCCCCCCCCCCCCCGTCAACATGTCAGCCACAGCCACAAACCAAGGTGAAACCAGGAGGTTTAATCTGACCGTATCTCGGAAAAAGAGGGGGATGCCGGTATCTCCGTGTTATGTAACACGCCGGTGGCATCATCGTCATTAAAACCGCCACTCAGAGAGATGCCACGCCCCCACGCGGCAGGACACTTTGACCCCGTGAACCCCACCCGCAGAGATGAACGAGTAGCTAGAGTGAGCCGACGGACTCATTATAATACCATGTGGTCTCCGAGTCGACCTTGTGTCGACCTCGCCCGCGTCCCCCACCTAGCATCCCTCAGTCAGAGAACGCTTCCTGGCCGCAATCTTGGACCTTAGTACTCTCTTCTATACGCCCAATGGATAAAACATTGACCTCAATCATTACCATCAATCTTTGATCGATTTGAAATGAATGTAATGGTCCTTGGCTGACTGTGAACTTGTGAACCAAGTCTGAACTAAATCACGTAATGTACATGCTATTACAGTTAGACACACACACGCGCTCGCACACACGCACGCACGCACGCACGCACGCACACACACACACACACACACACGCACGCACACACAAACGCACGCCATGCACAGACGAACACATGATTAGAATACAAACAATAATAACTGCAACACAATCATCATCATCGCTATAATCATCACCGCAATCATTGCCATCACCACATAATATCACGGTCATAATGCAGTGTTGGTAGCGTGATGATGAAGTTATGATATTGAAGGGGGGTCACAATGTGTTACATTAACCTCTTAATGCATTTGCCCTCGTTTTAGTGTCTCTGAAGAACCGATACACCGGTTGAAAGCTAAGATGGCCACCGATTGACACCCTACCCGGCCTATCACGTGCTTCCAATTTCGGGTATTAAGACCAAACGAGTGTCAGTTTAAAAAAATAGAGACCACCTCCCGGTGACCGGAGGACCAATCACCTCTGACGGTGAAAATTATTGATTTTGTAGCCAATGGAATTCTGAAAAACGACGATATCTCACACGAGGGATATTTACCAGGATATATATGTTTTTTTCTCTGCCGAAAAGTCCTAGCATGTGTAAGACACATCAACTTTGGACCTGTGCTAGATAAGACTTCAGGCTATATGGCCCCATTGTGTTTTCCAGCTCATACCTCTCAGCTGGAACCTGTAAAGAGGCATCTGTTTTGCAAAATAATTCAGCTTTTATTATTTTATTAAACTTTTATTTCAGTGTGTTCAAACCTCTGTGACTCTATTACAGTAGCACTCAGAGAACATTCTGAATGTTTCCTTTTAAAAGAGGCCAAACTCATGCATGTGCTATAAATGGTTCAAGAAAAGCTTTCAAATTACTTTGGGTATGCAATCGACGGGCGTTTTATGTGGAGGTTAATAACACACCCTTCCTGGACTATTATATTTGCACAAAATATACTCAAAACTGTGAGAATCTGAACATGACACTGTTCATATTTGTTGCACAATACTGCACAATTGTACAGCCCTGTCCTATATTCTATTTTATTACATGGCGTTTTCACATTCGCCGAAATGCTTGATTGTGATTGGTCAATAGCCCCTGACAGCGGTGAATTATTTTTCGATAACTGACCGCTGCCATGGGCAATGCGCAATAATCACCGGTGATTATTGCTTTTCGCAGCTGTAGCAATCAAGCCCACTGACACACACTGCATCAGTGCAATCAGACACACCTGCCGGCTGCCGGCGATAATAATAATCACTTTATTTGGGCTGACAGAGCCACAGAACAACTACGTCTGCATTTGATCTCGTCTTGTCGATGGTGTAAAATGAATTAAGTATATTGTTAGTAAGTTAGCCATGTAATAAGCAGGATAATGTATAGCTATACTCGGTCATTGTCGCAAAATAATTGACCTTCACTGACGTTTAGAACACCTCGGCGAGGCGCCTCGGTGTTCTAAACTCTGTGTCGGTCAATTATTTTGCGACAATGACCTCGTAGCTATACATTATCCCTTACCTATTGTATTTGTATTCTAATTTAGTGTATATATAATTCTACAACAATGAACGAGATAGAAAAAGAGAGTGTGTATATATGTGTGTATAAATGTGTGTGTGTGTGTGTCCGTGTGTGTGTGTCCGTGTCACTTTTTCATTAAAACTAAAAGTCAAACTTGTTCGAACCTGATGGAACATTAACCCTTTCACTACATTTACATTTACATTTACATTTAGTCATTTAGCTGACGCTTTTATCCAAAGCGACTTACAAGTTCTGTACGACAAGCCATCAGGAAGGGCACAACTCTATCAGCTGAGCAACAATGTTCATCAAAGTGTTGAGTGCTACAGTGTAGGTTAGTTTATTAGGACAAGTGCATGACAGTACGGTTAGTTAGGGTTAGATTTTTTTATTGTTTTTTTTTTTTTTTTTTTTTTCAGATAATGGTTGAAGAAGTGCGTCTTTAGTCGACGGCGAAAGATTGGACGTGATTCGGCTGTCCTAACTGGGGTGGGTAGTTCATTCCACCATTGTGGGGCAAGGACTGAGAATAGGCGACTTCTCTTTGATGACCCTCCCGGAGCTTGGATAGGAGTAGGTCTGAGGCGGCCAGAAGATGCAGAGCGTAGGGGTCTTGAGGGTGTGTAGTTAGAGACCATTGACCGGAGGTAGGCGGGAGCGGTTCCCTTTGCCGCACGGTATGCTAGGTCGAGGGCCTTGAAGCGGATTCGTGCAGCAATGGGGAGCCAGTGCAGGTCCCTAAGAAGTGGGGTGACATGGGCCGACTTCGGTAGGTTTGAGATCAGGCGGGCCGCTGCGTTCTGAATGAGTTGAAGAGGCTTAGTGGCAGTGGCCGGGAGGCCAGCGAGCAGTGCATTGCAGTAGTCGAGGCGGGAGATGACTGTTGATTGGACGAGGAGTTGGGTGGCTTCTTTTGTCAGGAAGGGGCGTATCCTTCTGACGTTGCTCAGGAGGAATCGGCAGGTTCTGGTCGTCGCTGCGATGTGAGCAGAGAAGTTCAACTGGTCGTCGAGGACAACACCAAGGTTCTTGGCGGTCGGGGACGCAGTCACAGCTGTATTCTCGACTGTGATTGAAAGGTCGGTTAGGGGGGAGGATTTGGCCGGCAGGTGGAGCAATTCTGTTTTGCTTAGGTTCAGTTTGAGGTGGTTGGACGTCATCCAGGCTGAGATGTCGGACAGACAGGCCGAGATCCGCTCAGAGACGTGGATATCTGAGGGAGGGAAGGAGAGGAAGAGTTGAGTATCGTCGGCATAACAATGGTAGGAGAAGCCATGAGACGTGATAATGTTACCCAGTGATTTAGTGTAGAGGGAGAAGAGAAGGGGTCCTAAAACCGAGCCCTGGGGGACACCCGTCCGCAGGGGGCGGGTGGCCGACAGGGTCCCTCTCCATGACACTTGGTAGGAGCGGTCATTGAGGTATGATGACAGCCATGTCAGCGCAGAGCCAGCCACTCCCATTCCTGCGAGGGCCGCAAGGAGGATCTGGTGGTTGACTGTGTCGAAGGCTGCAGATAGATCTAGGAGAATCAGGACAGAGGAGAGGCCTTTCGCTTTTGCTAAGTGAAGTGCCTCTGTGACCGCAATGAGGGCTGTCTCTGTGGAGTGACCAGTCCTGAAGCCTGACTGATTAGGGTCTAGGAGGTCATTCTGTAAGAGATAAGCAGTAAGTTGGTTGGATACAGCACGTTCAAGTGTTTTAGAAAGGAAGGAGAGAAGAGAGACAGGACGGTAGTTGCCTATGACGGTAGGGTTCAGGGTTGGTTTTTTTATGAGCGGCGTGACTCTGGCTTGTTTTAGGGAGGTGGGGACCACCCCCGAGTTGAGTGAGGAGTTGATGGTTGCAGTTAGGAATGGGAGGATGTCTGGTGCTATGGTCTGGAGGAGTGGGGAGGGTAGCTGGTCCAGCTGGCAAGTAGTCGGACGGTTTGACGTTACCAGTGTCAGGGTCTCTGCTTCTGTAATGGGAGAGAAAGATGACAGAGTGAAGGATGAGGTTCTCGATTCAGCATTTGGAATGGGTGGGGGTTGGGAGAAGGAGCTGCGGATGTTCTCCACTTTTTCCTCAAAGAAGATCGCAAAGTCTTCGGCAGAGAAAGATGAGGGAGGGGGGGGGTGGGGGGGGGAGTGAGGAGGGAGGACATGGTAGCATGCAGTTTGCGAAGATTCTTGGCAGAGGCCTCGATCCTATGGTGGAAGAAAGAAGCTTTGGCATTAGTGATGGTTTTGGAGAATGTTAACAAGAGGTTGTGATATGTGTCGATGTCAGCAGTGAGGCGTGACTTTCTATACTTCCTTTCAGCTGCTCTCAGGACCTGTCTTTGTTCTCTCACTGGATCTGTCAGCCATGGACTGGGTGGGGAACGGCGGGCAGGTTTCTCAACGAGGGGACAGAGCTTG
>NC_140165.1:309572451-309582451 GCF_963971535.1 Notolepis coatsorum | reverse complement strand
ACGGATTTACAAACGGTTTGGTTTATTACAAGCATTATTAACGTGGCTATGATTCAAGCGGTTTGTAAAAAAAAAACATCTTTAACATTTTATTTTTTATAAGTATGCAGTATCATAACTACATCTTTGATGTTTATAGCAAACCAACCCGTTTGTAAATCCGTCAATATTTCAGCGAGTTATGAGTATTTTTGTCTGTGCAGCTCACTCACTCTCACTCAAGGCTGACCCTCACAAGATGGCGGCGGTTCAGTGACGCTGGTGACTCCGCCTTAAGCTATCTAGTGTTCTATAGATATCTATGGTGCGAGGTGCCGACCCGCTCACAGGGAGGAGGGCCTTACGATTACCGGACGACCGCTCTACCTCCTGATCCACTGTCGCCCCCATGGATGGAAGCACTCCTCTCAGCCAAAGCTCCTTAACCTACATGTACCTTTGTATACAGTATGTGTTTCACTATTAAACCTATATTAATCATGAAGATCCGTCTATGACCATAATTGACGCGTCCAGTTCCGCTACAAATTGGCGTCACTCGCGTTATTTATTTCTATTTTTATTTCTTTATTTCGCACCAATTCAGAAAAAACTGAAAAAACATTGAAATGACAGAAAGTATATAAAGGTGGGCGGCTGATTGGCGCAGTGGGCAAGGCGCTCGCCACTAACGCAGGAGACGCTGGGTTCGAGCCCAGCTCTCGGCGTTGCTACCGGCTGGCCGGTCGTTCATACTAATACAATTGGCAAGTGGGAAAGCCGGTGGGTGGGGATTGGACGTTGTGGACAGCCACTCCTACAGGTCGGTTTGGTGACGCCGGTGCGGCGGAAGCAGGAAGTAGCGGGGGCAGCGTGAGCCTCCCACGCGTTACTCCTCGCCACTGGCATAGTCTAGCAACGTTCAAGACAGGGGAGGGAAGAATTGGATAATACGAAATTGGGATGGGAGAAAAATAGAAAATGGGGAGAAAAAGCGGATAATTTTTTTTTAATAAAAAGTATATAAAGGTGCTGAGTAGAGGCAAGACACCCAGATGGGCCTATACGGGGCCTCAACTCATTAAATCATTGGATTAAAAAAAATAAACAAGAACAAAAGTAAAGTGAAATAAGTAATAAAACAATTTTCATAATATTAAGATAATAATAAGATTCAGAGATTCAGAGTTTTATTTGCCACATGGAATCAATACAATCAGAGTTCTTCATACACAATCATAAATATCATACCATGGACAAAAGGAGCAGGAAGAAGAATAAATCTTATAGTTACCTGCCCCTTATTCCTAAACTAAACAAGTATTTACTTGATGGTCGGCGTACAACCTAATTTACACAAAAGAATAATTTATACCATATACAAGAAACAAACAATCCACAGTTTAAACAAGAAAAAATTTAATAATAATAATAATAAAGAATAAAGAATAAAAGAAAGAAAAAAAGAAAATATCTCACTATTCAGATCACATTTGACTTTCATACTGACTAAATTTTTTTTTTTATATAATTATTTTTGAATTGACAAACACTATTACATCCCTTAAGCTCACTATGGAGAGAATTCCACAACTTTACACCAATAACTGAAGGACACATCTGTTTAAGTGTGGTACGTGCAAACTGATGTTTAAATTTTTATTTTCTCCTACTAAACTCACTTTTTAAATGAAAAAGATTTTGTAGTTTTTCTGGCAGTGTATTATTTCTTGCCCTAAACATAATTAACATTGTTTGAAACTTAACCATGTCTTCAAGTTTAATAATTCTAGATTTAATAAATAATGTGTTTGTGTGTTCTCGATAATTCACTTTATGTGTGATTCTTACAGCCCTCTTCTGTAGTATATATAATGGTCTTATATTGGTCCCATAAGTATTCCCCCATACTTCAACACAATAACTGAGATAAGGTGAGATGAGTGAACAGTAGAGTGTTCTCATTGCCTCATACTCTAACACATCCTTTACTTTATTCATAACAAAAATACTCTTGGACATCTTTTTTTTAACATGTGCTATGTGAGGTTTCCATGTTAATTTATCATCCATAATCACACCAAGAAAACGAAATTCTTAACTCTCTCTATATCAACTCCATCTATGGTCAGTACTATATTTTCATCTAGTTTTCGATTGCCAAAAATCATAAATTTCGTTTTTTTCAGATTCAGTAATAGCTTATTTACATCAAACCATTTCTTTAGCTTTGTCATTTCATACACAATATATTCAGCTAGTTCCTTTAAATTATTTCCAGAGCAAAAACAATTGGTATCATCAGCAAACAAGACAAACTGTAATAGTTTTGAAACATTACAAATATCATGAAAGAGTTTGGGTCCCAAAACCGAACCTTGCGGTACCCCACATTCAATTTTCATGAGCTCAGATTTGACATCTGCCAACTGCACATATTGTTGCCTATTGTGGAGATAACTACTCAACCATTCAAGAACCATTCCTCTCACACCATATGAACGTAATTTAGAAATTAAAATATTATGATCTAAGCTAAGGTATCAAATGCCTTTTTTAAATCAATAAACACCCCTATTGTTAATTTCCTTGTATCTGTTGCTGTTGTTATTTCTTCAATAATATTCATTAAGGCAGTCGCTGTTGATCTGTTTTGCCTAAAGCCACTGGCTTCCACAGTTTGTTCTTTTCCACAAAACCATCTAACTTATGCGAAAACAGTTTTTCAAGCACTTTCGAGAACTGTGAGAGCAATGACACTGGTCTATAGTTAGTAAAGCTGTGCTTATCTCCTACTTTGTAAAGTGGGATCACTTTTGCTACCTTCATCCTGTCTGGAAAAATACCTGTCTGAAAAGAAAGATTACAAATATAACAGAGAGGTTTGATTATACAATCAATTGTCTTCTTCACTATAAGCATATCTATCCCATCACTGTCAATGGATGTCTTATTCTTTGACTTTGATACAATGGATATGATTTCTGCTTCACTGACATTTCCCAAAAACATAGACTGCAGTACTTTACTATCTCCTCTCCATCCTTCCTGTAATGGTTCATCGTGTTTTTGAATGGCATCTGCCAGATTTGGCCCCACATTTACAAAAAAATAGATAATAATGATAACAATAATAATCAAAGTAATAATAATAAAAATAACAAAAACAACAACATTAATAATTAGTCTAACAAATTAACATGAAACTGTAAAACAAAGTGACAATAATGGTTTTATGAGATTGAAACTATTCATTTAATAATGTATATTTAAGCTTGGATTTGGACATCAGAACCTGCTGCTTTATTCCGTCCTTGTTAAGAGTAAAGGTAAAATGTCCTCAGTTGTGCTATTATGTGCTATATTATATATATATATATATATATATATATATATATATATATATATATATATATATATATATATATATATATATCAATGTGTTCTCTGTATATATCATAAGTGCAGTAATGTTGTTGTAACACTATGGGGCGCTCTAACTAAAGGTAGAGGCACACATCTGTTCCAGGTACTGAGCCTATAAAAGGGGTGTGTCCACCTGCTCAGCTCTCTTCTCTCTCTCATCCTCTCAGCTGCACCTTGAAGTAGCAGGTGCACGCTGCAACAATGTTTATGACCAATGTGAAATAAACAAAGCCAAAAAGGCTAAAGAGTTCATCGTCTCTCATCGATTCCTTTCCTCCGAATGCAACGCGAAGATAAGCTGCAGTCATTATCTCAACAGTCCTGTTGTTGCAGAAATGGGGGCATGGTCGACAAATATTCAGAGGTAAGGAAATTCCAGTTTTTCTGCAAGAACATGATGAAATTGTATTGGCAGACAGTCACAGAGCCTGCGGCTGGGAATTAATCTGTATACAATCTGTATTCACACCTGAATAACCATCGCAGCCTGTTTTGTGAGAAGAGCAAGTTGCTCGCGTAAATCTTGGACGTGCAATAGACGGTGGCAGGTTTAGTTGAAGGGCGGCTTATGCCAAACCTGTGTTATGAGGACAAAACCGGTGTATAATGGTGTAGGCCTACCGGTGTATTATGCTAAGTTAAATGGAATGTGCCGTTGGCAATCCATGTGGACAGAGCGACCGAACTAGGGCTTATGTTAAGCTAGAAGGACTGTGATCTATGTCTGTGTGTCTATTCTGGTCACTGAATGGACATTTCACATTTCACCCACCCACCTCTCCTAATGTACAGTCTCCTCCCCATCATATGTATATATTCTCTGTTAGGATCTATGGGTAACAGTACTGTATATTTGCATATCGTATATGTCACAAATGTAACAGTACTATATACCTGTATGTCATGTATGTCCCTATGCCATAAATGTCATGATGTCATGTATGTTGTGTATGTCATAAATGTCACTATGAATTGAAAATGGGGGACCCTGATGATGTAAACAAGACAAACGTCTTTCTCTGGTCTGCATCCCCTTAACAATTGTGTGTATTGAGCCGTACTGTATTGTACCCATTCTGCAATCTGTTAAATAAAGTTTACATTCATTCATTAATTCATTCATTCATTCATTCATTCATTCACAACCGGTGCACAAGCTCACAGTAGTGAGAAAGAACGGTATGAAATTCCAACATAACCTTCCCGCCAAACAATAACTGTTACTTTGAGTATATCTATGACACTGACACTCTGAAAACAACCACCTAACACTTTATAGACCAGGATGAAGGACAGCCGTGACCGTCTTATCAAGGAAATGTCTCCGCTGGGCCACAAAATGCACATTAAAGTAAACAACTCGCTCCTAAAAGCCTTTCGTCTTCACAGCTGCGATGAAGAGTGAGCTCTGCCTGAAGGAGGAGACGTCACGTTGGAGGAACCGCACGATAATAACTGACATCTATTGGATTTGATTTGATTTATTGACAAAAACATATAACAAAATTGACAAATCAACATGTGTATTTGCCTCGTCAGGGACAGAACGAAAAGTCCTGGGGACTTATTTCCCTCGTCGTCCCTGTTATTTCAAGTTCAAGTGGCACGTCGGGGTCTGTTTGAAGTGCATCGAGCATTCTTAGTGAATAGTCTCAAATGCATTAGTAGTAGTAGTATTCATGTTTCAATTTAAAAAAAAAATGCATTAAGAGCATCATCATTCATGGTTCATTGGTGCATTAAAGGCAATAATTACTTTCAACAATAAAGTGCATAGAGACAGTACTCGTGGTTCAACAGAGGTTCAGCACATAATATACAGTCGCACCAACGTTACAGTGGCAGGTTGCTAAGCAGCTGCTTCCTTATCCTGGATTTGAACACTGCAGCACTCTCTCGGTTTCCTTGATATTGAGTGGTAGTTTGTTCCACTGCACCTCTATATCTAAATGACAATTCACCTGTGTTCCTGTTGTGCGTACAGGGGACTACATTTCCCAGGCTTCCTCTTGTGTTGTGTGTGTGGGTGTGTGTGTGTGTGTGTGTGTGTGTGTGTGCGTGTGTGTGTGTGTGTGTGTGTGTGTGTGTGTGCGTGTGTGTGTGTGTGTGTGTGTGTGTGTGTGTGTGTGTGTGTGTGTGTGTGTGTGTGTGTGTGTGTGTGGGTGTGTGTGTGCAATCCTTTCAAAGTGGTTGTAGATAAAATATGTTGGGGCTCTCCTGTTTATAATCTTCTGGACCATCCCTATAGTTGTAACTGTGTGGCTCTAGCTCTATAGACAGATAGTTCGTCTTGTTGTTGGCCCCCAATTATCACCCTGGCAGCTGCCGCAACATCAAAACAACGGGAGGAGGACCTCCACCCACCCTCCTGTCGGAGATTCCTTTGAAATTTTCATTTAGTTTCCTTTAAAAACCTTTATTTAAACTTGAAAGGCAACTGAGGTACCCTTCATTTACAGTCACGTCGAGTGTACATAGAGACATAAGGAAAAGAAAAGGCATATAAAATCACACAGCATATAAAATCATAACAATGAGACAACAAGGCGAGGCAAAAGTAAGGATAACAAATCAATTAGAACACGTACAACTTGATTGACAATGGTTGGAGATCAAGGTTTTAAACTCTGCAACAGAGGGGAGAATCTAAAGCTTTAAGGACTGTTGGAGTTCATTCTATGAGCTGGAGGGGCATCATAGCAAAATGCAGATTTACCCTGTTCAGAGCAAACTCAGGGGACCTCAAGGACCAGCCAGTCACTAGAACGGGTTCGATTGGTTCCAAAATTCCATTCCAATAATGATGTAGTTTAAGGAGGTAGCTTACCAATAATGATGTAGTGTAAGGAGGTATCTTATCAATAATGATGTAGTATAAGGAGGTAGCTTAACAATAATGATGTAGTATAAGGAGGTAGCTTACCAATAATGATGTAGTGTAAGGAGGTAGCTTAACAATAATGATGTAGTTTAAGGAGGTAGCTTACCAATAATGATGTAGTGTAAGGAGGTAGCTTACCAATAATGATGTAGTATAAGGAGGTAGCTTACCAATAATGATGTAGTGTAAGGAGGTAGCTTAACAATAATGATGTAGTTTAAGGAGGTAGCTTAACAATAATGATGTAGTGTAAGGAGGTAGCTTACCAATAATGATGTAGTATAAGGAGGTAGCTTACCAATAATGATGTAGTATAAGGAGGTAGCTTACCAATAATGATGTAGTGTAAGGAGGTAGCTTACCAATAATGATGTAGTTTAAGGAGGTAGCTTAACAATAATGATGTAGTGTAAGGAGGTAGCTTACCAATAATGATGTAGTATAAGGAGGTAGCTTAACAATAATGATGTAGTGTAAGGAGGTAGCTTAACAATAATGATGTAGTTTAAGGAGGTAGCTTACCAATAATGATGTAGTTTAAGGAGGTAGCTTAACAATAATGATGTAGTGTAAGGAGGTAGCTTAACAATAATGATATAGTATAAGGAGGTAGCTTAACAATAATGATGTAGTATAAGGAGGTAGCTTACCAATAATGATGTAGTTTAAGGAGGTAGCTAAACAATAATGATGTAGTTTAAGGAGGTAGCTTACCAATAATGATGTAGTTTAAGGAGGTAGCTTAACAATAATGATGTAGTTTAAGGAGGTAGCTTAACAATAATGATGTAGTTTAAGGAGGTAGCTTACCAATAATGATGTAGTTTAAGGAGGTAGCTAAACAATAATGATGTAGTACAAGGAGGTAGCTTATCAATAATGATGTAGTATAAGGAGGTATCTTATCAATAATGATGTAGTATAAGGAGGTATCTTATCAATAATGATGTAGTATAAGGAGGTAGCTAAACAATAATGATGTAGTATAAGGAGGTATCTTATCAATAATGATGTAGTATAAGGAGGTATCTTATCAATAATGATGTAGTATAAGGAGGTAGCTTACCAATAAGGGCCTTAAAAATGACCAAATACCAGTGTTTGTTGCGCCTCTCCGTCAGAGAGGACAAACCAACCTTCTCATAAAGGACACAGTGATGAGTGTCGTATCTATCATTAGTGAAATGCCTTTTCCAGAGCACAGTTATGTTAGTCTACAAGAATCACCCTTTGTTAAACCTTCGATTGAGAGAAGGAAGGAAGATACTGTAAAGAGAGCCTGGAGGCTGCCCAGGAGGAACTGACTGAAGCAGTGAGGAAGGGTGAGTGAACAAAGGGCATCATGAGAGAGAGTGGGCAGGCAGACATGATGGGTTCAGGTCCAGGTGAAAGAGGAACCTTCTTTTGAAACTGTGTTGAATAATAATAACCTAACCATGTGAATTTCTTTCCACAGTGACACATAATGAAGGTGGTATATACGGGGAGATAATGGTATTAGATAATATAACCCAACATGTGCGTTTTTCCCACAGTAATGATAATAATCATGGTACAGTACCTATATGAGGGGATTGAGCAAACAAGTAGGCGCACCGTGATCCTTGTGTAAGCAGAGAGCAGAGAATTGAAAAGGCAAAAATGGGCTATGTGATAACAATCTACTGGATAGCGGTGGGGCTGGGCGATTCTTGGTAAAATGTGAATCACAATTTTTCTCTCTAAGAATTGAGATCACGATTCTCTCACACAATTCTTATTTTTTCAATAAAATCATTTATTGCACTCTTTCTTAAACAGACAACATAACATATATGAAAGTGCTTGACTTAAACTTAAAAGTCTCCTGTAATATACAAAATAACTCAAGTCAGAATCGTCATCATTTAAAAAAGTAAAGTAAAAAGTAAAAAAGATAAAAAATCGTCATCATTTAGAAATGAGATTGCATAGGTCTATGAATCGAGATCGCGATTTTTTTTCGATTAATTGCCCAACCCTAGATTGCGGTCTACCGGACCGTGACGGATAACATCTACTGGATACGCTTTATCTCTTCCCAACACCTGTTACTTCAGAGGCCCGGCATAAAAATGCCAAGAGAAAAGCTCAGTTAGGACAAAGGAATCAACCTTGTCAGTCTCAACACACTATACTATACTAAGGTTTTGGATCATATCACGTGTAATTCAACCTACCAAACCTACCAAAGTCAGCCCATGCTACCCTACTTCTTAGAGAGCTGCACTGGCTCTCCTCCAGGTCCTTGACCTGCATATCGTGCAGCGAAGGGAACGCCTCCCTCCTACCTCCGGTCAACCGTATTTCTCGACATCATTGTAAACGAGAACTTGCTTTCAATGATCCTTCCAGATTAAATAAAGATTGAATGAATTAATGAATACATTTTATTTTGTGTGACTAAAATTTGAAATGTCCAGTTCATTTGAATGGGGAAAATAGTTGTCATTTATGTCTATTGATTTCAAGGTATGTTAGGGGTGATTTCAGAATATATGTTTTCTATTCATGTCTATTCTCAGGTTAATTTATGGTGAATTCTAACTTTCAATCTAATTCTATATTGTATATTGATGACTTGATGCAATGAGTACACAATGAATGCCAGTGTTTTTTTTAAACTCTTGACACACACCTTGTTCCTACAACCTGATTAGCTTAGTCAACAGGGTTCAAACATCAATGACTCACACCATTGCACAGGGTGTCCTTTGTCCCCACAGCCATCAGACTGTTCAACACCATCTCTCTCTCTCTCTCTCTCTCTCTCTCTCTCTCTCTCTCTCTCTCTCTCTCTCTCTCTCTCTCTCTCTCTCTCTCTCTCTCTCTCTCTCTCTCTCTCTCTCTCTCTTCTCCTCTCTCTCTCTCTCAATTCTATATAGCAATATTTACTCAACACTGTGCAATAGTGCTCACTATTTATTTATTTATTCATTGGAACTTTTTTAAAGTTCAGCGCTGACCTTTTTATCGCTTTTTATTGTCGGTCAACTGCACTGAGCTACCGGATACCTGAATTTCCCCAAGGGGATGAATAAAGTAACTATCTATCTATCTATATATATCTGTCTGTCTGTCTGTCTGTCTGTCTGTCTGTCTGTCTGTCTGTCTGTCTGTCTGTCTGTCTGTCTGTCTGTCTGTCTGTCTGTCTGTCTGTCTGTCTGTCTGTCTGTCTGTCTGTCTGTCTCTCTATCTATCTATGATACAATGACAAAACAGTCATGGATGACCTTCCCCTACTTTTCTTACTAACCTTGTAAGTAAACGGTTATCTTCATCATCTCTCTCCTCACACATGAGCGATGATTAAAGCAGCATGTTAGCGATTATCAACTCATCGGACGGTGTGATGTGATAGATTGGTCCAAAATAGACTAATCAAGCCTTGAACGGGGTTAATCAACTCCAGTGTGGCCGGCAAGAACTTGCAGTCACATCAAATACTGGAAGGATTAATGAGTGAAAAGGTACTTGGGGGGAGCGGCCAATATGTCTCGAAGAAAACTGAATGGTTACTCTGGAGTCTATGTTCTATATGGATCACATCTATATAATCGCATGAGAAAAAAAAATAAGCTGATTAAATGCTGACGCTTCCGGTTAGAAATGTCCAAAATGGAAGATTGATGATGAAAAGAAAAAAAACCTGCATGCAATCTCTGTTACCTTCGTTCCTCTTTCCTTAAATCATTA
>NC_140165.1:309562451-309567451 GCF_963971535.1 Notolepis coatsorum | reverse complement strand
TTATTTATTTATAAAACAGATTCTCCTTCATTTCAGATTATATCTTACTGTGTTCTACTATCATGCACTCTTCCACTAAGAAGGTCGAAACACGACCAATCTTTCTCCGTCGACTAAAAATATTATTGTTTGAAGAAGTGTGTTTTTGGACGACCGGCGAAAGATTGGTCTTGTTTCGGCTGTCCTAACTGGGGTGGGAAGTTCGTTCCACCATTGTGGAGCGAGGACCGAGAATAGGTGGCTTCTCTATGATTTGTACCGTAAAGTAGCTTTAGGACGGTGACGGTCTGACGGTGAGCACTGACGACCGTTAGAGAGAATCTGGGGAGCAGTGGTCCTCATCTGCAGTCTGTACTCAACGGACATCAAAGACTTTATATCAAGGGCCGAAGGGCAAAACCTCCTATCTGCATAAAGAACGTGGGAAAAACCTCCTTTCTGCACTTTGCGAGGTACTAATAATGCCTGGTCCGTATTGTTAACACATAAAATAGTAATATAGTCCAAACACAGTGTATTGTATTGGGTATCCTTATTTTATTTTTATTCTTTTTTTTAACACATTTTTAAGATGTTTTTCTCTTCAGCCATTGATATGCAGTTTGTAAGCAGGCTGAGCCCACAATAAAGTCCCAAAGACTTAAAACTTCCTAATGTCACATTCAGTGTGAATATTGGCAGGTTTAACCAACCAACCAACAAGTAATCAACCACCGACCGACCAACCAACCAACCGACCGACCGACCGACCGACTGACCGACCGACCGACCAACCGACCAACCAACCAACCAAGTAATCAACCAACCGACCAACCAACCAACCAACCAACCGACCAACCAACCAACCGACCAACCAACCAACCAACCAACCAACCAACCAACCAACCAACCAACCAAGTAATCAACAAACCGACCAACCAACCGACCAACCAACCAACCAACCAACCAACCAACCAACCAACCAACCAACCAACCAACCAACCAACCAACCAACCAACCAACCAACCACCAACCAACCAATCAACCAACCAACCAACCAACTAACCAACCAACCAAGTAATCAACCAACCAACCAACCAACCAACCAACTAACCAACCAACCAACTAACCAACCAACCAACCAACCTACCAACCAACCAACCAACCAACCAACCAACCAACCTACCAACCAACCAACCAACCAACCAACCTACCAACCAACCAACCAACCAACAAACAAACAAGTAATCAACCAGCCAACCATACATCCAACCAACTGACACAATCACCTATAGAGCTGCTGGTTGCAGCTACAAAGTCTCAGGTTGGGCACATCTAAGCCCCCCTCAGAACCAACCACTTTCATCATGGGCTTCCTCCCTGGGCCGAATGAAAGAGCTCAGCCGTCCCTCCAGCATCGCAATGACCTTATTTGGTAACGTATGGGGATTATTTGTATTGGATAGAGTAGCCTTTGGGCAGGATGATCGTCTTAATGACCTTATGTGGTCATTTATGGGGATTATTTTGTATTGGATAGAGTAGTAGCCTTGGGCAGGAAAGAGACAAGGGGCCCAGCGTGCTAAATCTGCCCTCATAGTGTCCAAAGCAATGATCATTCATGCATTCGTTCATAAAGATATTAGCACATCATCAGCATAGAGAGTCATTTCATGTGCGTTCTCCCAACTTGGATACCAGGAATAAGTGTAGTCTGTCTCTCAGCCAATGCCTCTACTATGGCAAGAACAAACAGCAACAGGCTGGGTCCCCTTGTTTCCACAGTTCAGTGGGAGGCAGCTCCCTCTCATTCCACCACTTAAAACTGCAGCTGTCGTGGTAAACTTGACACATTTGATCAAATTATCAACCAAAATTAAGACCGACATGTTGACAAACAAACAATTAGAAACACGCTGACAGACGGCCAACGCGCTGCATGGAGAATGTGGTTATTTTTAGTGCGTGCGTGTTAAAATCGTTTAATTAACATTACAGAGGGGATAATATACTATATATATGCAGCTCTCTCTCTTCACCTATAACCTCGAGGTTTTAATTTGACAACAGCGACAATAAGGCATTCCAGACAGATACCGTAGGAAAATAATACAATGAAAATCTTTATAGGCGAAGGCAACATCAACAAGCTTTTGAACTCTCTATACCGAGGATGAGAGGGAGGAGGCGGGGCTGTGTGAGATAGCAGGATGAATCTGCAGTCCTAGAGCTTGCCTCCCACACACACACATACCCGCACACATACTGTACACAACACATACTGTACACACACATACTGTACACACACACACACACACACACACACGACGACACCGTTTGTGTTGCAGAGCTGCGTTGCAGAGCACCACAACAGACAACTGTTCCTTTTGTTATTCCCGTCGCTCATCTGTTTAACCCCAGAATGGCTTCCTGTCATGTTCTGCCGCTACTATAATACAAACATATTTAATCATAGAGGCAAAGTCACAGGGAGAAGTGGTGTGTAGGTACAGTGTGTGTGTGTGTGTGTGTGTGTGTGTGTGTGTGTGTGTGTGTGTGTGTGTGTGTGTGTGTGTGTGTGTGTGTGTGTGCGCGTGCGGTCCCTCGCCAGACAGGCTGCACAGATGTCAACGCGCCTGGAAGAAGGTGCCAGTCAGGAGTCAGAGAGAGAGAGAGAGAGAGAGAGAGAGAGGGGCCGGGGGCCAGGGGCCAGACGGTGGCTGGGGGCCAGGCAAGCTCAGGGGAGGCGGAGGAGGCTGCTGCCAGGAAGCTCGGTTAGACGGGGACAGATGGATGTTTTCACACAGACGCTCCGATCCATCTCTCTCATTCACTCGCCCTATCTGTCAGCCAGCAGGCTACCAGCTGCGTGTGTGTGTGTGTCTGTGTGTGCGCCTCTGTGTGTGTGTGTGTCTTGTGTGTGCATGTGTACTGTATGTGTGTGCGTGTGTGTACGCGTGTGCTCATGTGGTGTGTGTGGCGTCTCTGGTCGACACTGTCCACTGTCTCAGAGTCGTACTGTTCTTGTGAATGTTCTCGCTCCTCCATTCAGCTCCAGCCAACAGGGCTTCAGGCCAACAGAGTGTTGTCACAGAGTGTTGTCCTGTGTATCACAGTGAGACTGCAGTAACAAGCAGGGATGCTCGATATTGGCTTTTTACCGATACCGATATACCGATATTGTCCAACTCTTAATTTCCAATACCGATATCAACCGATACCGATATATGGAGTTGTCAGAGGCCAAACGGCGCTACAGGGATAAAATTGAACTCCAGTTTGAACAAGCTGACTCTAGAGCTATGTGGCAGGGGCTCAAAACGATGACAGACTACAAAGGCGCCTCCCTCAAACTGAACAGTGACATCTCCTTAGCAAATGACCTCAATACCTTCTATGCAAGGTTTGATGCTGGTAATAACAACACCAGCTCACAAGCCACGGCAATGGGGGGGGGGGGGGGGGGTCGGCTGCTGATGGAGGCGCAGTGTTCAGGGTAACAGAGCATGAGGTGAGGCGGACCTTTAAAAAAGTGAATATCAGGAAGGCAGCAGGTCCGGACAGCATCCCGGCCGCGTCCTAAAAGTCTGTGCCGACCAACTGGCCCCAGTATTCACTGACATATTTAACCTGTCCTTAGAACAGGCTGTCATCCCCACCTGCCTGAAGAAGTCCACTATTATCCCTGTACCCAAAAAATCCAAGCCTGCTTGCCTCAACGACTACCGCCCTGTAGCTCTCACCTCCATAGCCATGAAGTGCTTTGAGAAGCTAGTAAAGGGCTACATCTGCTCCTCCCTCCCCATCAACATGGACCCCCTGCAATTTGCATACCGCCCCAACAGGTCCACGGAGGACGCCATAGCCCATGTGCTGCACACAGCAGCATCACACCTGGACAAGAGGCAGGGGAACTATGTGAGAATGCTATTCATCGACTACAGCTCGGCATTCAATACCATAGTCCCCTCCATACTCATAGCCAAGCTCAGGGACCTGGGCTTGAACTATGACCTCTGCCAGTGGGTCTTGGACTTCCTGACTGGCAGACCCCAGGTGGTGAGAGCAGGCAACTGCACCTCCTCATCCATCACCCTCAACATAGGGGCCCCCCAGGGCTGTGTTCTGAGTCCCCTCCTCTACTCCCTGTACACACACGACTGTGTGGCTCAGCGGAGTAGCAATACAATCATCAAATTTGCTGACGACACAGTGGTGGTGGGCCTGATCTCTGCCAACGACGAGAGGGCCTACCTGGAAGAGGTCAAGGTCCTGGCGGGATGGTGCCAGGAAAACAGCCTCTCCCTGAACGTCAGCAAAACAAAGGAGATGATTGTGGACTTTCAGGAGGTCGGGGGTCAAGGACTACAGCCCCCTCAGCATCGACGGGTCACCGGTTGAGAGAGTCAACAGCTTTAAGTACCTCGGAGCCTACATATCCGAGGACTTGACATGGACCACACACATTGACAGTGTTGTGAAGAAGGCACGACAACGCCTCTACTTCCTCAGGCGCCTAAGGAAGTTCCAAGTCAGTCAGAAGATCCTTAAGAACTTCTACTCATGTACAATAGAGAGCATCTTGACCGGCAACATCACCTCCTGGTTTGGGAATAGCACTGCACAAGACCGAAGCAGACTACAAAGAGTGACACGTTCAGCCGAACGCACAATTGGAGGGGGGCTCCCCACCCTCCAGAACATTTACAACAAGCGTTGCAAGGGCAAGGCTAAGAGAATCATTAAAGACTCCAGTCACCCGAACAACTGCCTCTTTGAACTGCTGCGGTCAGGCAAGCGATACCGGAGTCTCAAGGCGAGCACAGAAAGACTCAGAAGAAGCTTCTATCCCCAGGCCATCAGGCTGCTAAACGAACAATGAACACTACACAACAACAACCACCAAACGCACATAGCACACACATCCACACGCACACACTCACTTTAAACAAACACACTGTAGCACCCACTCCACACACTTATAGCACACACCCACTTTAAACAAACACACTGTAGCACCC
>NC_140165.1:309539520-309562251 GCF_963971535.1 Notolepis coatsorum | reverse complement strand
GAGAGAGTGAGATGGAGGGAGAGAGGAGAGACGTTCGCTGTCCATGGTGCTGAAAATAAATACTTTTCTACTTCAGTTCCAAACCACTGTTGAATGATGAAGTTGTCATCATACTGTACACATATTTTGTCGCCTGCATGCCTCTCTCGGTCACGGGCTGTTCGTCGCGCTTGTTTGTTCCCCAACTTTCCCATCGTGAGAGAAATGCTCCTCCGACACTGAATCATGACATCACCGCGCTATAGAGAGATATAATGCTCAACCGGTCCAACAAACACCCCCAACACACTATATAGACACCAGGAAACACTGCATGTGAAGAAGGATAACAACGATATATACACACGCGAATCCAATCAAGGTAGACAAACATATGTTTAGAGATTGGACGGGTGGGGGGGGGGGGGGGCTGCTTACCTGGTTATTGATGCACAGCGCAAGGTGTTTCCTCTCCCGGGCGCTGGACGCCACACTCCCGGCGCGCTGCCTCGCGTCCTCTCCCTGGTGCATCATGGCTCTATATAGAGAACGACATGGAGCCCAAGTTAGACATTTAATCAAACTGTAGATATGAAGAAGAGGAGATCAACACGTAACAAACAGGCAACACCTATCTCTGCTATACTCAGAGCCGTAGTATACAGGATTCCATCACTCCGAAGCAGGCTATTATAATACCGGAGCTTATCAGTTATTATTATCCTATGCAGGCAATATAGTCGCTTCTTTGTGGTTGATGTTGTGGTGTTTGGCTTGTTGTGACACTAACCTATAACTAGTACCGTTCCTCAGCATCGTGTGGTCTCTCTCTGTCTCTCTGCGCTACAGACTACAGACTGAAGTGAAGTGAACACTTGGAGACGGGAGCAGCAGCCGGAGAGACCTGAGACTTGTGTGGAGAAATGCTCGTAGCCAATGAAATGCCGCGCTGGTGCGTGATTTATACCGCGTGCCTGTGTGCGTGTGCGTGTGTGTCACATTGTGTGTGTGTGTGTGTGTGTGTGTGTGTGTGTGTGTGTGTGTGTGTGCGTGTCAGACAGTGTGTGTGTAAATGGCGCATTTATAGCAGCTTTCATCCAAAGCGCTTTACAGTTTGTTCCTCATACATTCACTGTATACATGAGTCTGACCCATTCACTCACGTGACACCGACCATGCAAGGTGCCCACCTGCTCATCGGGAGCAGTTTTTTCTTTTAGGGGGTTAAGCGTTTTGCTCAAGGACACTTCGATCGACCGCTGCCCGGGAGAAGCGGGAATCAAACTGGGGGATCCTCTCTGGATTACCACCAGACGACTGCTCTACTATATATATATCTCGCGAGCCACTGTCGCCCCCCACTGTGTGTGTGTGTGTGTGTGTGTGTGTGTGTGTGTGTGTGTGTGTGTGTGTGTGTGTGTGTTCGTGTGTGTGTGTGTGTGTGTGTGTGTGTGTGTGTGTGTGTGTGTGTGTGTGTGTGTGTGTGTGTGTGTGTGTGTGTGTGTGGGGTCATGATTTAACTTCACAACAAGTAAAGGTATAATAATCACAATGTGAGAATTGTATATGCTGCTCCCTTCATGGGAAAGGGACCAACATGACACGCGCGTATTATCAATATATCATAGGACCTGCATTATATATTCCTGGTGGTGGTGGTAATGATTAATACATCCGCGCGTGTCTGTTTGCTCATATCCGAGATAATGCCATTGTGCGCCGTATCGTATGCACCATATAGGTCAGTGCTATATAACAGGTGTGAACTGTGTGGACACTGGACAGGAGAAACAACCAAGCCACTCGGTCCTTTCGGACTGCAGGTGAACGAACACACACGGATCCTTGGCTTTGTGCGCCCCGTATAAATGGTGCATGATTTATATAGAGCTTTTATCCTATTTGTTCCTCGCATTTCACCTGTTCACTCACACAGGCGACCATGCAAGGTGCCGACCTGCACATCGGGAGAAGTTTAAGGGGTTAAGTGTCTTGCTCAAGGAACACTTCGACACGCTGCGGGAGGCGCGGGAATCGAACAGGGAACCTCCGGATTACCAGACGACTGCTGCGCTACTATCTCATCCCCCCGGTTCTGGGGCTATAATAAGCAATATACGCTGTTGTGCCAATCAAGTGGTATAGAGACGGGCGGCAGACTATAGGAATAGTGCCAGAGTGAGTGTCGAGACTCGGGGAGGAGGATGCAGGACGAGTCGGCCCCCCCGTCATCATGCTCCGTGTCGGAGACCTACAAGTGGCTCTTCCTCCTGTTGACCTACAGCCTGGTGTTCCTGCTGGGCCTGGCTCTCAACGGGGCCCTGCTGGTGTCCGTGTGCCGCTGCTGCTCCCGGAGGAGTCCCCGGACCAACATGGTCGTCTACCTGACCAACCTCGCCGTGGCCGACCTCCTGTACGCGCTGGCCTTCCCGCCGCTCATCGTCAGCTTCGCCCGGAGCGGCAGCGAGTGGCTCTTCGGCGACCTCCTCTGCAAGGCCGTGCGCTTCCTCCTGCTGGCCAACCTGCACGGCAGCATGGTGTTCCTCTGCTGCGTCGGCGCGCACCGGTTCCTCGGCGTGTGCTTCCCCATCGCCTCGCTGCGCATCAGGACCAAGAGGCGGCTCGCCGTGTTCGTCTCCGGCGCCGTGTGGGTGGCGGTGACGGTGGGGGTGCTGCCCACCCTGGTGTACGCGCGCACGGGTTCCAGGAACAACGTGACGGTGTGTTTCGAAATGACCGACCCGGCGCAGATGGGCGCTTACCTCCCCTATGGGGTGTTTCTGACCATAGTTGGCTTCCTGCTGCCCTTCCTCGTCACCATCACCTGCTACTGCGCCATGGTACGGACGCTGTGTTGCCGCAGCAGCAGCAGCAGGGCCACCGCCGGGGTCATCATCACCGGGAGGACCGCGAAGATGCGCAACAAGTCTTTACGCACGATCCTCGCCGTGTGTCTTATATTCGTGCTGTGTTTCGTGCCCTACCACGTGGCGCAGACCGTGTACATGTTCGTGAGGGTTTACATGGCCGGCCACTGTCGGCTTCTGCACGCGGTGCGGATCTCCTACGAGGTGTGGAAGCCTCTCGTCAACCTCAACTGCTGCGCCAACCCTCTGCTTTACTTCCTGGGCTCCGAGCGGCACCGCGAGAGGCTCCGCGCCTGGCTGCGCCTGCGGGGGAAGAAGAGCCCTGTAGCGGTGCATCCAGAGGTGTGTCTGGTGGAAACGACCACCAGCACCACGCGGCCAGCAGTAGGATCCGGTCCGGAGGAGGAGGAGTAGAGGTGACCTAAAGGTTAGAGAAGCCGCGGGTTTGTCACCGGAAGGTCGCCGGTTCGATCCCCCCGGGACCGGCAGGGGAAATCTGCCGCTGAAGTGGCCTTGAGCAAAGCACTTAACCAGTGGAGTTGCTCAGTGCTGGCGACCAATGGTATTGGTGTCAGACTGTCTGTGGTTGTACTGGGCAGCTCCCAGGTGTGAATGGAACTGTGTGAATAGGAAGCAGCTGGGCGTAGCTGGAAAAAGAGCATCTGTGCTCAGTGAACCTATACCCTGGGTAAATAAAGGCAAAACCTTTAAGTACAGGTGAATTTAGCCCGTTTCTAGAGGGGAAATAATGGGCTCCCATCCGCAGGGGCCGAACAAAACATTGTAATGCATTTTGCATTTAAAAAAAAAAGTTAGCATTTTGTACTTTAGTTTGTATATTGTATTAATTTGTATAGTGTGTTTGGACTTTATTATTTTTACTGGCTTTACTGTATGATGCACAATCTCAGGGGCTCATACAGAACCAAGCATTTCATTGTAATGTACCCGTACCTTATGTGACAAACAAAACTTGAACTTGAACTAATGTTCATGATAATGTACTTTCAATAAAAGGAAACGGCAGGAACTATTAGGCTAGCTACAGGATTGTATAGTGTTCAGAGTATATAGGCTATACGAGCAGTGGCGGAAGAAGTATAGGCTACACAGAGTTACTTTACTTAAGTAAAAGTAGAACTACTGAAATAAAATAGTACACGTTTGTAACATACTTGTGTGAAGGTAGAATGCATTGGATGTGCTTAAGGATCAAAAGTAAAAGTACTCATTATACACAACGTTGTGTTCAACCTTGAACCATTGACTTAAAGGTTATGTTGTACAGTGCTAGCATAACTCAGGTTTCTCTTTTTGGTTATGCTACATATAATAATAATAATGACTTGGATTTATATAGCGCTCTTCACTGACCCAGAGCGCTTCACAGAGTCCATTATTCGTTCATACACAGTCATACCGGTACATAGCATAACTGTACAACATACTTCTCATAACCTTTAAGGGATTTTGTCGTTTTCTTGGGGTGTATACTGAAATACTGACCTATTTCACCTTTTTTATGCAAACAAAGGTAAGGCAACGTTTTGGCTAGTTTTTACATTTTCAAATGTAATCATGATTACATCCTTTGAAGTTGTCAGGCTTCAAATTAGAAAAACGGAATATAATACATAATCTTCTTAAATTCTGCCATGTTTGGCAAGCCATCTTTGACACCTGCTCTAAGATATTTGGAAAGATAGTGGAGCCATGTCCATATATTGCCATATTCAATATTCAGTGGCCCCAACGGACATCCACTGGGAATCTACAATGTTGTTGGCCTTTTGTTCACTCCTGGCCAGAAGACTAATACTGTTCAAATGGAAAGACCCAAGTCCACCTGTGTACGGCCACTGGATGAGAGAAGTCATGTATCATATTAAACTGGAGAAGATCAGGGTATACTGTCAAGAGGTTGTACGGAAAAATTCCACAATATTTGGGATCCTTTCCTGCCTTTTCTTTGAGGATATGGAAGCGGATAATGTTACAGAGGCGATTTGACTGCAGGCCTTCCTCTTTTCTTAGTTTCTTATTCTTTTGTGTTCTTATTTTTCTCTTTCTCTATCTGCAGAATGCAAGAGATGTATATAAGATAAGATATTCCTTTATTGATCCCCTTGGGGAAATTCAGGCATCATAGCAGCATGGGGGAGGGGGGGGGTGGTACAGGTAGTAAAAACAACACAGGCAGTGTAAACAAATAGGTCAATATAATTTACTATCTAACTAGCTGAAAAAAATATTCACAGTATTCACAGTGTCACATAAGGTGCAGTATGCATAAGGTAGTGTTATAATTTACTATCTACTGAGTATGCATTATTCACAGTATCCACTGAAATATACATTGTTCACAGTATCCACATAAGGTGCAGTATGCCTAAGGTAGTGTAAGTTGTCCTCCTTGGGTTCCTATAAGTCCCAGGTCAATGTCTGGTAGCAGTCGCTGCCCCCTGTTGTGGAGCCTGGAGGCTGCTAGTCGCTGCCCACTAGGCCTGCCGCGATAAGCAATAAATCGATTAATTGCCGCGATAATTAAAATGAATGCAATGATTTTGACGGGCGCGATTAATTGCTATTTGCGCGTTTGTTTTAATGAGGCGGAACCAGTGCCCCTTGTCAGTCACTGTCCGTGTTGGGAGGCGGGCCGCTGGCTTTACTACAGCACAGCACAGGATCTCCGTGGGGCAACACCACATAGCTTAACTACATTTCTCAATAGTGTTGCTCCTTTTAACCAAGTAGCGTTATTTGTAGTGTAACGTTAGAATAACACAGAATAACCTTAATACAATTACATGCATCATTGTTTACAATGAACGGGTGGGGCTAGTCAAAGGACTGGAGACGGGGACAAGTTAAACATGAATTAATTTATTATAGCAGGTCGTTTTCGAGTCGTGCTGCAGTGCCTACGCACCACAGCTATTCTATTATAATACTGCTTTGACGCTTCCTCTTCATCGTTGATTGCCTGTAGTAGCTGCATCTAACGTTAGTAGCTAACGTTAAAACTAAAAAACACAACCGGACGAGACAAGTTGTCGGCTAGGATAATCGCAACAATACTTCCGGTCCGGTCGGTGGGCTTCAAAATAAAAGTCTTAAACACCGGAAAAGACGGAGCGGTGGGCTTCAAAATAAAAGTTTTGGGAAATAAATTTCTCAAAAAAATTCTCTAACCGGTCGCAATAATATCGCTTATCGCGATATTTTCGGGGGCAATTAATCGCCCAGCAAAATGTGTTATCGTGGCAGGCCTACTGCCCACTGTTGTGGAGCCTGATGGCCGCTGGTATGAAGGACTGTCCGAGGCGGTTAGTTGAGTGTCGGGGGGGTATGAGTCTGTGGCTGAACAAGCTTCTCATCTTGACTAGCTCGTCGTAGAGGGGGTGGTAGGGGTTCTCCATGATGGCAGCCAGCTTCCTTATCATCCCCCTCTCTGCCATCACCTCTAGTCTATAGGTAGCTCGACTCCCACCACAGAGCTAGCCTTCCTCACCAGCTTGTTGAGTTTGTTGGTGTCCCTTGAGTTGATGTAGCCTCCCCAGCATGCCACAGCATAGAAGAGGACGCTGGCCACTACAGACTGGTAAAATGACTGCAGCAGTCTGTTGCACACGTTGAAGGACCTGAGTCCTTCAACAGTATCCACTACTGTCTGGTGATTTAAAAGGAAAAACAATGTTTAAGAAATGCTTGAAAGTGTGATTGTGCCATTTTTGTGGGTTAGGATTTTTTTTTTGTGATTCACGCCATATCCGGATCGCATGAGTAATTATGGGGCCAAATTTTCGTTCACAGTGCTTGATTGGTAGTTTAGTGTATGCTATGTCCTTCAGTCTATGTGGGGCTACTATGTTTTCTTCTATTTTTCTCCAGGATGCTAATGCTTGGGAGTCAAACCATGTTGTCAATGGACTTAATGTGTACGCCTTAAAATATAGGAAAAAATCTGGAAATGCCATGCCACCATCTGCTTTATTTCTCTGTGCGGTGGATCTTTTTATACGTGGTGGTTTGTTATTCCAAATAAATTTGTATGTGGAGGAGTGTAATCTTTTCCAGTAACCCTCTGGAGGGGGTAACGGTAGCATTGAACTGAAGAAGTTGATTTTAGGTAGTACATCGATCTTAACTATTGATATCCGTGCTTGTACTGTGTTTTTAAGTTTTGCCCATCTATCAAGGTCGTCTTTGATTTTGTTTTGGATTTTTGTGTAGTTGTGCTTCACCGTTTGTCTTATGGTAGGGAATATTTCCACTCCCAAGCATCTGAAATGTTTTACCATCGGTATCTGTCCTGGGAGGGTTGTATCTTTTTTTGCAGGGGTGTTAAGTGGAAGGAAAGCCGACTTCGGCCAATTTATCTTAAATCCCGATAAATCACCAAAGTCCTCAATCAACTTGAGCAGATGAGGCAATGTGGTGTTGGGGTTTTTCATGAACAATATTACATCGTCCGCATATAAACACATTTTTTGTTGTGTGCCCTTGATTACGATTGGTTCTATGGATTGGGATTGTCTTATATATTGTGCTAAAGGCTCTAATGATAGATTGAACAGTCCGGGACTAAGAGGACAACCCTGTCTGGCAGAGCGTGATACCGGAAATATTTGGGAGATGATTGTGCCTGTTGTAATCATGGCCGATGGGTCTTTGTATAATACTTTAATCATATCGATGAATCCTTTTCCTAACCCCATCCTTTCTAGCACTGCCCACAGATACGACCATTCCAGCCTGTCAAAGGCCTTCATAGCATCCAGGGACAGCATCGCCTTAGGTATGGTGTCCTCCTTGTCGGCATCAAGTACGTGCAGTATACGTCTTATGTTCTCAGTGATCAGGCGGCCTCCTATGAAGCCAGTTTGGTCCGGGTGAACTAAAGACGTCATATGCTTTTGTAATCTGATGGCTAATACCTTAGAGTACAGTTTGATATCTGTTCCGAGGAGGCTTAAAGGTCTATAACTACCGCACTCGTTGGGGTCTTTGTCTTTTTTAAGGAGGACTGTTATGAGTGCAATATTGTCATTTTTATGGAAGTTCCCCTCCTTGACTGAGTATAAGATCATATTTAGTAATAAGGGGCCAATTATGTCCCAACAAGAAAGGTACATTTCTGATGGGAAACCGTCTCTTCCAGGAGCCTTACCACTTTTCATTGCGGTTATGGCCTTCTTGAGTTCCTCTAGTGTGATCGGTGTTTCTAACTGTTTAGCGTCATCCTCTGAAAGTTTAGGGAGAATAATTTGATTAAGAAATGTGTCCATTTTGTTTTGATCGAAGGTCATTTCTGATTTATATAAGTCGGAGTAGAATACTTTGAATGTATCGTTTATTTTTACAGGATCTGTTACAAGTACTTGTTGTGCTCTAATGGTAGTTATATCTGCAAATGTTGCATTAATTCTTAATCGCATGGCTAATAGGTGGCTGGGTTTGGAACCATGGGAGTACTGCTGTTGTCTTGTGCTGCGTATTTGTATTTCCGATTGTTGTCTGTATATGGCATTGATCTCTATTTTTAGTACGTTAACTTGATTTTCTAGTCGAGTTGAGTTGTTGTATTTCAGAGAATTAAATAACGTTGAGTAAAGCGTTTCCAGCTCATCCAGTTTTGTGCTTTGATTCTTGCGCATTTTGGAGGAAAAGCTATCCGTGAAGTCTTTGATCATTCCCTTTACCGACATCCATATTATTCTGGGGTCTTGCACCAAGTTTGCATTCTCCCGTTGGAATACCATAAGAGCTTCTTTGAGTTGTGTAATGAATTCCTTGTTATTAAGCAGCAACGAGTTAAATCGCCATCTTGGGGCTCGGGAGGATAGTATACCAAATGTACCTTTAAGGAGTAAATAACAGTGATCTGATAGTGCGTTGGGTATCATTTCCACTTCATAATTATCAAATAGTCTCTGTGATGCAAAGACATAATCTATTCTGGATAGTGTATTATGTCTCGCAGATCGACAAGAGTACTTTCGGGTCGTGGGATTGGCATTGGTTAATGTAGTGAAGAAATCTTCTTCGTACAAATTTGGGGCGTATACCGCTATCAACGCTATTTTCCTGTTCTTATGTTCAATCTTAGCTATAGTTATCCGACCTTCTACATCAGACCATACTCCCTTTAGTACAATATTCAACTTACGTTTAACGACTATTGCTACACCCCGAGTTCTCGTACCAATAGAGGAGTGACTGATATTATGGTATATGTTGTCCGCTAATTTATCTATGTCTTTTCCTAGAATGTGCGTTTCGCTTAGCAGAACAATGTCCACATGTTCTTTTTTCATCAGTGTGAGCACGCTTTTGCGTTTGAGTTGGTTATTTATTCCCCCGGTGTTCCATATCATTATATTCAAACTAGCCATGTTGCATTGTAATTTTTGGTAATGCTTCTAGAGTGCGAGGCAATAATAGATATACATCCCACTAGTGAGGTCCCGTTGAGAGCCGAGCTTAAAAACATACATATATACAAATAAAAATCCCCTACCCTTCCCTCCCACCGAGAGTCGTACAGGATTGTGTTCCATGAACACAACCTTTGCGTATGACTCCCTCCCTTGCACCACCGGATATCCCAGAATGATCCAATTATCCTTAACATTCCTATGTATACCATAGGATCTAACACTCTAAATTCTACCATAAGTAGAATGTCGACTGTGGCTTGGCCACTTTCCCGTAAAAAATAAATAAATAAAAATTTAAACGAGATAAACTAAAAATAAAGACCAAAAATAAGCTTCAATTGTCATGCCCTAATCACTTACATTTTATATGAACTTGTGTAATTTATAGTAACCCATGAATAATATGAAGGTATTGAACTGAAGAGAGAGCCTCAATAAATCAGAGAGAGCGGATGAAAAAGAAAAAAAACAAGTAAAAGGAAGAGAACATTAACTTAGATCTTAAAAGAGCATTGCTATGCTTAAACATCTAAAGTATAAATTGGAGAAGTAGTGGAATTATTTCCCATTAATAAAAACAGTTTTTAAATACGTATATGCAGCATTTCCCCTGACCGGGGTGGGCGATGATCGTTGTGTAGAGTGATATTTCTGCCGGCCGGCTATGATGGCTCTGTGGTTCTGCATCTAGATAGCTGTTGATTATTCCCCCGAGGGGCTTCTGGTAGAGGGAATGACCACGTATTGCTGATATTCCAGAATGTTCCATATATCAAAGAATGCTTCGATGTTCTAGATTATTCCAATATGTCATTTTTACATTGTTTGAATGTTCCAGTATGTTCTGGAGTGTTCCAATCTTGAATCCAATATGTCCGCAATAATATAAACACGTCGGGGAAAGCATTCAAAAACTCTGAGCACGTAGGTCTCTCTGTCCCAAATCCTCGGTTATTAAAGATTGTACTATATGGTGACCTTGCATAACTGAGATTAAAAGGCCATTTATACACTATTCTGCGTGTTGTTCAGACAGGAATTTGGCTGCATCTTCAGGCGAGTTGAGGAGAACCCTTGCTCCTTGTTTGTCGACAATGCGAAGTATTGCAGGGTATATTAGTAGGGGTCTGTATTTCTCCAGGTATAGTTGAGACATCACCGTCTTGAACTTGGCACGCAGTTCCACTACATCATGACAATAATCTTCAAAGCAGTGTATTGGTACCTCCATGTATTTCAGATTGCCTTTCATCCTGCGAGTTTCACGAATAATCATTTCTTTTATTCTGACTTGGCGCAGTATAACCAATATCACTCTGGGCTTAGCGTTATTGCCAATGGAGCGGGTCCCCAATCTGAAGCACTGATCCACCTCCGGTATTTTAGGAAGGATGGCACAATCATACTCCCTTATTCAATAACAATGCACTCTTAATTGGAAAACGACCTATAAGATTCCCTATATGGGAAAAGCAAGGCATACACTCATTAGGGGATGTTTTTAACAAACAGGGTTTTTGTAGTGATAAAGAAATACGCAAAAAATTTAATCTCACCAAGTCCACATGGCTTTTTCACAAACAGTTAGAGCTATGTTTGAAGTCTCACGGTGTTCCATTAGACAGACCAATTGAACACCACAGATACCACAAATTCTTCTACGCAAGAGAGACATCGAGAGGTTTTGTTTCAGAATTTTATCATCAATTACTAACGTCCTCGTATGAAACCCTCCAACTTGACTCTGTCTGGAGGAGGGATATACCAGACCTGGAAAATGACTTTGATTGGCAAGGAGCCTGGGCAAATGTCCGACTTACATCAAGGAACCCGGATCATCAACAAATCAATCTTAACTATATTCACAGGACATACTTGACTCCTATAAGACTGTGCCGAATGGGGCTTAAACAAGATTCCAAATGCACCCAATGTGCAAATGGAGACGAAGGGACATTTATGCACATGTATTGGGACTGCTCACCAGTTAAGGCATTCTGGAAAGATGTGACCCAACAAATATCAAAACTCGTATCTTGGAATATACCTGTACACCCCTCGGTATTATTATTGAATGATGTTTTTGAAAAAAAAAATTGCCGTAAAGTTTGGTTTCTTACATATCTCGATGTAATTTACCATGAAATATCTACAGCAAGAATTCTGGGTCTCAATGAATCCAAAATGTCAATGTGGTTAGAAGTGGTGGAGAGAATAAAAGCTAGCTTATAATGGTAGTGTCTGGTTAGGTGCGAGGGATAGTGGAGGTACTTCTCAAGGTGGGGTCCGGGAGGGGGGGGTTCGAGCTGAGCATATGTGTGTAGGTTTTTTTAGATAACAGGTATTAGGGGTATATCTTATATAAGACAACTAACTAAAATGTGATCTCATTGGATGTGCCCTGACAATTAATGCTTGTATATCTTATCGTGTGTTGTCATGTTTGTTTATATGTTTGTTTAAAAAACAATAAAAAAAAAAATACAAAAAAAAAAAAAATGCTTGAAAGTGTTTAATTAATGATTATATGTCTGGTATAGGGGTGGGAGGGTTTTATTTTACTTGTTCTTTCTTTTGGCCCATGTGGGCCTAACTGTAAAAAATAATCTTCAAATAAAAAAACCTTGATCGGGAAAAAAAACTCTGCCATGTTTTTTCTATGAAAAATATATATAAGTAACTAGTGACTCATGAGTTCAGGTGAATGTAGTGGAGTAAAAGGTACCCTACAATATATCCTTCGAAATGTAGTGGAGTAAAAGACAAATGAAAATACTAAAGTAAAGTACAAGTGCCTCGAACTTGTACTCAGGTACAACACTCGAGTACAAATACTTAAGTTACTTTCCACCAGTGCCCACGAGTCAAGATGTCAACAAATATCGTGAATGGAGGCGTCACCTTTATTCCTCTCCCTTCGACCAGGTCAGGCTGTTTTTATTACATTTGAATCAATTAATTAGACCATTTTAGTTTAGCCTACTCTGTCTATGTACGTGTGAAATATGATTTGAATATTAAGTCCATTTAAATCAAATGAATCAATAAAACACTGCATCAGCTCAATGGGCTACTTACACCCTCATTACACTCCTAATGGATTGATTCTCCTCTGCGTGTCATGCGTTTGTGATTAGGGAGGGCCATAATTACAGGAAGGGAATGTCATGTACAGTATTACTACCTACTATGCTAATAATGTCTTTACTACTATGCACTCAACACCGTTTGACAAACATCGTTACTCAGCCGAAAGAGTTGTACCCATCCTGCGGACCTGTCGTACAGAACTTGTCAGTTGCTTTGGATACAAGCGTTCAGCTAAATGACAAAATGTAAAATCTTGACGTCAATTGTTGCTCCCATTTGATTGATTGATTGAAAATGTTAACAGATTTCAGAATGGTACAATGTGGCTCAATGCAAACTGCTAAGGGGATGCAGACCAGAAAAAGACTTTCGTCTTGTTTACATCAGGGCTCCCCATTTTCAATTCATCAAGACATTTATGACATACAAATATACAGTAGGCCTACTGTGTGAGAAAAAGAGATCATAAAAAATATATACATCCGAAGGGGAAGAAACTGTAGAGGTGGAGGGGGTTGGACATTTACCGGGGGAAGTTTCTAATTGCAGCCACCCGTAGGTGCTCTTCGAGAGCGGTTTTGAAGGAGGGTAGGGATTCACATTCGTTTACGGCTGTGGATAGGGCGTTCCACATTATTGTGGCATAATTGCAAAACGTGTTTAGTCCCTTGTTTGAGCCGAAACTGGGTTGAACATGATTTGTGGAACTCCCTCTGGTGTTGTGGTCGTGGTATTCACTGACCTTTGGGAAGTATTTCGACATGTACATGGGTATCTTGGTGGTGTAGTGTATCTTGTAGACCAGGCCCATTGCAAGTTGCTGTAATCTGTCGTCTACTCTAAGCCATCCTAGGTTGGAAAAATGGGCAGGGGTAAGGTGGGTTTTAGGAGTAAGGCCAAGCAGTAGTCTGACCAGTTTGTTTTGTGATGTTTGTAGCGTTGTTTTTAGGGCCTTTAAGGTGCTTTGGTACCATGAGGTGCAAGCAGTCATAGTACCCTTGAATGAGTGCTCCTGTTAAGAGTCTTCAAGGTATTCTTGTTTACCAGAGAGGAGATCCGGTACAAGAATCTTGTTCATTGGTTGACTTTTCTTATTACATTGGTTGCCATTTTGTCACAGGAAAGATTTGCCTCTAGGATGGAACCCAGGTAGGTAATTCAAGTCAAGAGTTTTATTTGTCACGGCATACGAGTATACAATGAAATGCGGGTGGTCTTGCCCGCAACGATGTGCAATACAGTGGGTACAACATATAATAGAATCCAATACAAAAAACATTGTGCAATAACAGGTAACATGGTGTGACATCTCGGTATCTGTACATAGTTATTTACAGAGCATATAATTTCATCTTTTCTTGTGACAATAATGTCACCCACTGTAACAGAGAAGCCGTTGGCCTTGCTGAGTTTGCTATTTGATCCAAAGATGTAATGATAGTTTGTTATCAGCGAGCCAGGTGCAGATTTTGCGGAGTTCAGAGCTGAGGGCTTTTCAACCTGCAACTTGTCCCTGTCAGAGCAGGGCTGAGTCGTCCGCGAACAGGAACAAGTTGCAGTCACAAGCTGATGACATGTCATTTGCATAAATTAGGAACAGTAAAGGTCCTAGTATACTTCCTTGTGGAACACCACAGCTCACTGGGAGGGGGGGGGGACAGTGTACCGTTCACCTCCACCATCTGTTCTCTCCCCATTTCATGTGCATATGAAGTGTGGCAAAGCCAAACAGCTTGGAATATAGCTGTAAATAAAATGTTCTCAATTTGATGTAAAAACTAGCCAAATGTGTTTGTTGCTCAAACAAATAAGCTTCTTGGTTTAAGCAGTTAGGTCACACTCCATTAATCGCAGAGTCCCATGTCAGCTTATTCCCAGAGCTGGTGACAAAACTAAAAGTCTTTATTTGTAATTTCATGCAGCAACACACACAGGAATACACATTATGCATTGGGTCGCAGATTAAATGCCTCTCTGTGCTTGACCCATCCCGACATCCCATATATATATATATATATATATATATATATATATATATCTATGGAGCCGCGCCCGGGGATCAATCCAAGTGCTCCTGTCCGTCTTCGTCAGGGAAGCGACAGCGCCAGCGATCAGTCCTGCATGTTTCCCTTTGGGTTTATCTCGGTGTATAGGTAGCTATGAGTTATTCATTATGAATTGAAAATGGGGGACCCTGATGTAAACAAGACGAAAGTCTTTCTCTGGTCTGCATCCCCTTAACAATTGTGTGTATTGAGCTGTACTGTATTGTATCCATTCTGCAATCCATTAATAACATGTTCAATCAATCAATAAATCCCACATCTCGGTTCCTCTCCACTTCCGCTTTCCCATTAGTGCCGCAGGAAGGTGTGCGTTCTCGGCTTCTCGCATTTTTATTTTTTATTCCCCCCCCCCCCCCGGGTGTTTGTGACTTGGGTTCTAGAGTTGATTGAATGCACCTGTTGACGGAACAGCAGTCCTGTGAGTTTGACCATATCAGCAGCAACGGGGACCACTCCTCACTTGTTGTTACTCTCAAAGATGTGATCCTAGTTCTTATGATGCAGGACCTCTTTAGGGGGGTCTTTATTCGGCATGCAACGAACTGGACATGCAATTGGAGCGGCACACACACACCGGGATACACACACACGCATTGTCTTTTTCTCAGTCGCCGATGCGATGAGTCTCTGCACTTGACCCATCCCGTCGTCCTTCCCCCCATGGGCAGCCGGGAGCAGATAGGGCGTCAACGTGAGCTGTGCCCCGGGGACCGATCCAAGTGCTCCTGCCCGTCTTCGTCAAGGACGCCACAGCGTTAGCAATCTGTTGTTGTGCATGTTTTTCCATTGGGTTTTATCTTATCGGGGGGGGGGAAACACTTGCGAGCACGGGGAGAACATGCAAACTCCACACAGAAAGGCCTGGGAGATCACCCACCTGGGTACCTGGCACCATGGAAACCTGGTCCCCAAGCGGGAATCAAACCCTGGACCTTCTTGCTGTGAGGCGACAGTGTTAACCACTACACCACCGTAAGCATTCAATGTTGTGTTTGTCATATTTAAAATAATTGTTCTATAACCCATTATATAGTTAGCCTCATACGATAATTGCCTAAGAGTAATATTTTTTTGCCAAATTGAGATTTCTGCCTAACTGTACTCTCCTCACACCTGGCTCAGTGCCTATGTCCTCAGCCAATCAGAACGCTTGTTACGTTAAAAAAAAATCCCCATCAGCCGAACTCACTCGTGTGACCTGTGACCTGTGACTGACTTCCGGGGCTCTTTTGCAACAATCTTGAAAAAATGACTTAGGCAATTATCGTATGAGGCTAACGAATGCACAACAATGATACAATCATTATATATATATTTTTTTTAAACCTCATCTCATAGGCCTACCAGGCGGCAGTGGCTCAGGAGGTAAAGCGGTTGTCTGGTAATCTGAAGGTCCCCTGTTCAATTATGGCTCTTCCCAGCTGCGTGTCGACGTGACCTTGATTGAGACACTTAACCTAATGAGCAGGTGGGCACCTTGCATGGAGCAGGTGGGCACCTTGCATGGTTGCCTCCGCCGTCTGTGTGTGAAATTAATGTGCGAGTGAATGGGTGAATTTAATTTGTATCCACTTTTTCTCCTTATTTTTTTTATTTTTTCTGCCATCCCAATTTCGCCTCGCCAATTCTCCCTTCAATTCTCCCCTCCCCTGTCTCGAACGTTGCTAGACCATGCCTCCCACTGGTCGGCTGCAGTGAGGACCAAGCCCTTGCATCACGTGTCCCCTCCGGTACACGAGGCAGCTGACGCATCTTTTCACCTGAACAGCGCAATCTCTCAGTGGCGAGGAGTGACGCGTGGGAGGGACACGCTGCCCCCGATACTTCCTGATTCTGCTGTACAGGCGCACCAACCGACCTGTAGGAGTCACTGTCCACAACGTCCAATCCCCACCCACCGGCTTTCCCACCCTCTAACACTGCCAACGACCAGCCAAGCCGGTAGCGACGCAGAGAGCTGGGCTCGATACCAGCATATCCTGCGTTAGTGGCGAGTGCCTTGCCCACTGCGCCACTCAGCCGCCCAGTGAATGGGTGAATTTGAGGCATAATTTGAGGCATAAGTTGTGAAGCGATTTGGATAAAAGCGCTAACGTTATATAAATGCAGTCCCAATGATTCCGAACTAGACCCACAGCATGGAACAGAGTTCAATGATATGTTATAACACTAACCGGACTAGACTATTCTACTTATTAGACTAGGAACAACTAGATGACTAAACAAAATTCTTAAACTCACTTAAGACAGGACGAACAAATACGTCAAACTTAATCACAGTGTGGTCAAATCACATTGAATATGCAGCGTTCCTTCAAACGATCGCCACTGGAAGAAATGCATTCATTATATAATGAAACCTGATTTATGTCACTAATTTGGCAACATTTAGAATATATTTACTGTTCAGAATCATCCATCCATGTCATCGTGGATCATATGGGGGGGGGGGGGGGGGGGGGGTGTAGAGGAATTATGGCTGCAAGTGACTTCAGTTTAATCATACCATCCCAACAAATTCCAACTTTCTAGAAGCTCTTAAATTGATAACATAAAACATTCTAAATGGACTACATTAGATATTAGCAAACACTGCAACACAAAATCAACTTGAGTCCATTTAGAGCAGTGACCATCACACAGCAGCCAACTTTACCTCTTACAGAGCTTTACACCAGCAGCTGAGGATATTACTGCCCTCTAGTGGCAGAACATGGTTAAATCAGCATCCAAGATGACAGTTTTAGTAGAACATGTACCCACAGTATGCCCAGTACCCAAGTGTGGGAGACAAAAAGAGTCTGAGATACAAGAATATGTTGTGCAAATAGTAGCTCTCTTCAAAATAAAACAAGCATCAAAGCATAGTTTACATGTCTTGTATAGAAAGAAACCAGAATAAATAACAGATAGATCAATAAACCCCATGGCATGCTGGGGGGAGTGACACATACAAAACCATGTTGAAGGCAAACCAGGCATACAGATATCAGTCTGATGAAGGACACTTTGGGTGTTTACTGAAAGACACAAAGAGCATAAGCTCAGGCCTACAGTGCTGATAGGAGCAGAGAGAGAGAGAGAGACAGAGAGAGACAGAGAGAGAGAGAGAGAGGAGTCTACATCACTTGAGTGAGAGAGAGAGAGACAGAGACGGAGACACAAGAGACATCACTTGAGCACACTCCTGTGGGCCAGAGAGGACAGGTGGGTACAGCAGTGGTCGGGAAGCTGGGAGAGGATGGAGGAGACGGAGAAATATAGTTTTAGTTGTGAAGTCTTTACAGGCGGGAGTTGATAAAAACGACACTAACACACCCTCCAAACTTCTTTCCAGAGGCAAGACGAGAGATATAACATGTTTCTATCTTCATAGATCATCAAGATAGATCTAACATGTTTCTATCTTTATGTATTATCAGAGATCTAACATGTTTCTATCTTTATGTATCATCTGAGATCTAACATGTTTCTATTAGTGCTGTCAGGCTATTAAAAAAAATGAATCTAATTAATTACAGGATTTGTAATTAATTAATCTAATTAATCGCATTTTAATCGCATAACCATTTTAGGCCTGATATTCTATATTCTATAATCATATTTCAAATGGCATGTGTCCGGATGGCAGAATTCAGTACTGTATCTACAAAACCTTCTGTTTAATAATCTTCCATTTATTCATTTGCTTAGATTTTTCAGGTCTAGTCAATTTGAGCATACTAGTGTTATTCACAGTCAAAGATACATTTTTATTTTATTGATATTCTCATTTGGTTCATTACAATTTACTCAAGCCTAGTAACAGACACAGTATTTCTGACACTGGGAATACATTCTCTGAGATCCAGATGTCCCTAGAATCAGATAGCAAGAACATGCAAATGGACCATATTAAAAAGTCTGTAAATGTGTATTCTACTAAAAATATATATATATATATATTTTTTTAATTAATTTTGAGTTAATTTTCCTAACGTGATAATTTGCTGTGTAAATTAATCTAATTAACGCGATAAACTGACAGCCCTAGTTTCTATCTTTATGTATCATCAGAGATCTAACATGTTTCTATCTTTATGTATCATCAGAGATCTAACATGTTTCTATCTTTATGCATCATCAGAGATCTAACATGTTTCTATCTTTATGTATTATCAGAGATCTAACATGTTTCCATCTTTATGTATCATCAGAGATCTAGCATGTTTCTATCTTCATGATTGATAAGAGAGATCTAACGTGTATATGTAATATCTGACATGTTACACACATGGCTCTTGGCATCTGATGTTTGTATCTGGAGATTCTAGGCCTGATATCCCGATAGCGGTACTAGTGCATTTCTACTCGAACCATCTAATCCTACAGTCAGCGTGTGTGTGTGTGTGTGTGTGTGTGTGTGTGTGTGTGTGTGTGTGTGTGTGTGTGTGTGTGTGTGTGTGTGTGTGTGTGTGCGCGTGCATGTACCTGTGTTCCTAGTCTGGAGAGGTAGCGGTTGCGCAGGCCAAAGGCAGACATGGGTCTCAGTCTTCTGAGATCCTCTTCCTGCTCAATGGGCCATTGAAGGCTCTTAATCCTGCAGGGATAGTGTTCGACATCTTCATCATAACCATTACTACTGGGATCACAATTATGCAAACAACATCACCACCAGCGGCAATGACAAGCTGTACACAGAGCAAGGTCGAACAGATGGGTAATCAGTAGGGATGGGCAAAACTCAACAAAATTACTCTTCGCTTACTAATAGAAAATTCCCCACCCCCACGTTAACATATTACTTTGTTTTTACTTAAAGGAACACGCCAATATTTTGGGAAATTAGCTTACAGTCTTCTCCAGAGAGAGACAAGCAGATAGATACCAGTTTCCTCTGTGTGTTCAGTAGAAAGCTATCTGGCTGCATGTTAGCCTAGCTTAGCACAATGAATGGAAGCGGACAGTGCCGGTTAGCCTTCGGGAGAGGTGTTAGTTGGACAATGCCTAGGCTAACCGGCACTGTCCGCTTCCATTCATTGTGCTAAGCTAGGCTAACGTGCAGCCAGATGGCTTTCTACTGAGCGCACAGAGAGGAAACTGGTATCCATCTTCTTGTCTCTCTCTGGAGAAGATGATAAGCTAATTTCCCCAAATGTTGATGTGTTCCTTTAATAGAGAACGTGACATAATGAAACAAGCGAGCTAGCCGGCTGCCGTCATTGCAATCAGCTAGATATGTACGAGTCACAGCAGGCTAATGTTATTTCCAGGAACAAAAGCATTCAGTCTGAAAGTTACATTGTTGATGTTTGAAATGTCTGAGCTTCCACATTAACGTATGGTTTTGCTTTTACTTAATAACGAACACGAGATAATCCAACAAAGCGAGCTAGCCGGCTGCTGTGTCATTGCTAACAGCTAACGCTAACGCAGCAAGCTAGCGTATTTACGGGAACTAAAGCGTTCCTTCTAAAAGTTGCATCACTGATGCTTGAAATGTGTTAGTGAAACAACACGGCAAACGTAGAAAACGTTGCTGCCATGTAACATCTCCAGTCTCTCTTTCATCTTTCTTTTCTGTTCTCCCAGCTGTTAACAGACCGTTATGCTACCTGGCTAGCAAGCTGTACTCAGTCAGCATGCCGTTTGGTGGTGTAATAGTTAATGGGGTGCCCTTTCAATACACTACACATTGTAGATGCTGGTAAAAAACAAGGGAAAATATGTTTCCATACAAAATCTTCGCATAAATTACGGTTTTTATTTGTATTTAACGACTAATCGATGCCCATCCCTAACGGGTAATCAGTAAAAAAAATAAAAAATGCTGCATCAAAGGTCTGCAAGAGATTTTATATTAGATAAATGGGTCAATAATTGATGAGAATTCAGGGTCATTTTTTACAACAACTTGTGTTTTAATTTGACGTCATTGAGTCAGAAATTATACAGTATAAAAAGGTTCAAATTGTCCCGGTAGAATAACTCAATCAGATGAAGTGGAGAGTGGATTATATCCACCGCTCTCCTAAGAAAACACTACCATTGTTGACTCTTTTCATCACGTTTAGTCAGTAACAGATTTCTTTCACTAGTGTTAAGGATGAACTTAATGATTCTTGATGACAGTTTGACCACAAGGGTTGTAAAATGTGGAAGTCTTAAAACGCATGCCCCGCCGTCACAAGACAATACCTACCACAGTGCAAATCAGCGACTGAGTGGACGTGGCAGTGGTGGAAGAAGTACACAGTTTCTTTACTTAAGTAAAAGTAGAAATACCCAGATGAATTATTATTACTCTGGTAAAAGTACAAGTCCTCCATTCAAGTAAAAGTAGAGAAGTACCGTACTTTTCGGACTATAAGCCGCGGCTTTTCCCCCCATTTTTCAACCCTGCAGCTTATATAACGGTGCAGCTTATATGTGGACAAAACCCGAAAATCAAAATATTGCTTTTTTTACTGCATTGAAATGTTATTTATCTGTTAACTCATTTACAAGTTGTATTAAGTAAATAAGGGAATTCTTGTTATTTGTCCGACAGTATTGTGTCCCAATGGGAGTCATTCTCTGTAGAGGTGGGAACTTAAAGCTCAATATAAGAACGGCCATGCACCACCACCCACAGAATCGAGAAAGTGCAATCAATCTGTCAATCTTTTCCATGTCCGGGCCGGGTGAGGTTTCCCGTGTTGAGTCAAATTAAGCCGCAGGCTCCACTCCTTACATATGGTAAATAAACATTAAAACACTTATGGCTTATAGTCCAGTGCGGCTTATATATGTACACATCATTCAATTTAGCTGCTGCAGCTTATAGTCAGGTGCGGCTTATAGTGCGAAAAGTACGGTATTTGCTTGCTTGGGAGCGTTCAATCCTGGATCCATTGACCTCTAAAAAGGTTAAAGTGGTGTTGTGGTCCAGTTATGCTTCAAATGTGAAAGTATATAATCTTCATACATTTGTGCCATGTTTTCTATGCAAAATCTTTTTCTTCAAAGTAACTAGTAACTGATGGGTTCAGATAAATGTAGTGGAGTAAAAAAAGTACAATATCTCCTTTGAAATGTAGTGGAGTAAAAGTATAAAGTTCCCTAAAAACGAAAATACTCGCGTAAAGTGCAAGTAGTTCGAAATTGTACTTAAGTACAATACTTGAGTAAAAATACTTACTTACTCCACCACTGGGAAGTGGCACATTAACATAGCAGCGTAATGCCCCGTTTTGGAATCGACAACGACAACACCCGTCTTTCTCTCTGTGGCGCAGTCGACAAAACTCTTGGATCTTTCCCCCGGACCTGTTCTAGTCCTCCAGCGCCTCGCTGGGAGATCACTGGGGGTGGGGGGGGGGGCGGAACGGGTCGAGGTGCCGTCGTACCGGAATAATAACAACGATCCAGAGTAGGGATGTCCGATATTGGCATTAAAATGTAATATCGGAGATTATCGGTATCGGTTTTCAAAACATTTTTATTAATTCTTTTACATTTATTTAACCTTTATTTACCCAGACAAGCAAGTAAGAACAAATTCTTATTTTATTTATTGTCAAAAGTATGCATAATGTTGTGTTAATTCCACGACAAGAGATATGTAATGTTAATTACCTGAAATTATTCTGTGTTTTGGGGGGGGGGGGGGGGGAACCCTGCATATATCGGTATCGGTTGATATCGGTATCGGAAATTAAGAGTTGGACAATATCGGTGTATCGGTATATCGGTAAAAAAGCCGATATCGAACATCCCTAATCCAGAGAGATGAAGTTCTCTCCACGTCACTCTTTTGAGCGGCAAAAAGTGCAAAACGTTCAGAGACATTTTCGAGGCAAACATTCAGATGAGATATGTGACACACAAAAAAACATCAATTTGACGAATCACTTAAACAAATCAAAGCAATTACCTGAGATCGATTCATTAAAATCAACAAACCGTATACAATTTGTTCAGAGGTCTCGATTCTAAAAAAAGAGAATGTGCTCCCGCCGTGGACGTCATAACATCCTGCAAACACTTGGCACAGATCACAATGTCTTCCTTTCAAAAGGTCACGTCAAAATTTAAAAACGACACTTGTCGTTCCAACGTGGTTAAGTGCAATCAAACGTGTTCCTCTCTTCGTCCCGATCCTTTTTTCTTTTTACGACCGTAGCGACGCCCACGATTTGATGGCGTGACGGGAAATAAACTTTTATGCACCTCCGTGACCGGCGGAGAGAGCGGAGGAAGGGATTTAAGAAACGGAGGAATAGACCTGTCTCAAACCCTGCCCCTTTTCTTGATCCTCCAATCACAACT
>NC_140165.1:309529520-309534520 GCF_963971535.1 Notolepis coatsorum | reverse complement strand
AGAGCCAGCAACGAGGGTTGGGTAGCGTTCACATTTTAACCGATACCGGTATCCAGTACCAGTTCCTGGAATTCGGTATCGGTACCCAACGGTACCCTTTTTCGTTACTTAACTCTCTCTGTAATATGTGATTCGGTCAGTACCCTTAACACTTTGAGTGCCACAGACGTGTCATGTCGTCATTTCATGCCCCCCCCCGTTGAGTGCCACCGACGCGAATTGTCGTTTGATTTTTTTTATTAGCGATCTGAATTCATATTTCATCAACCGAGTCTCCCGTTGGTACAGCAGCCCCTCTAGGAGCTCCGATGGGAAAATACCGCCCCCTATCGTCTATCCCTGTGTAACTGCAGGCCATTCGATTATACTGGTGGATCTGTGTGGGGGGGGAGCCTCCTCGCTCCACTATGCTGGCGGCGAGGGATCTGATGAACAGGGAAGTGATCGCGAGACGGAAAGCAGCCTGGAATATATATTTACAGCAGCCAATAATCAATCAATAAACGCGATCTATATTTGGAATGGCGATCAGGAATTGGAATAATCTTTTTGGAGAACATCTGATCTGAGGTAAGGAGTCTCTGTTACCAGTTTTAGGATAATCAGAGCTGTATTCACTGAGATAACAGCGTGTCCCGTATGTGTATATGTGTGTGTGTGTGTGTGTGTGTATATGTGTGTGTGTGTGTGCTGTTGAGGAAATGAGAATCGATTTTTCAGCCCGCTTCTATAGCGTGCATAAGTACACATATACTATCGATAATCTAGCGTTTATTTGAAAACGATTCATAAATAGGCCGACAAATGACAACGTGTCTAGTGTATTGGAGAATATTCCAATAAATGCCGTTTATGAGGGAATCTTTCTATTTTCCGGACATTTTCGAGAAAACGATAGCTTTTCGAAATGATATAAAAAGGATATGAACCGATTAAAAAACAATCCGTTTTCGACAATGTTGACTGCAAACAAGTCATTGATAAGCGACGGGGCAGATTAGACACATAGCCATAATTTAAAACATAGATTATGCGTTTTTAACGCCATCATTGAAGTGGATGCTGGCATCCAAGGACATTAATCAACGTTATGGCACTGAAAGTGTTCAAAGTAGGGAGTTCGATATCCAACCCTACCAGCAGCCCTCTCTCTCTCTCTCTCTCTCTCTCTTACCTCGGACATAATCCACAAAGTACAGCATCACCACAGCTACCAGCGAAACTGCGAGAGAGAGAGAGAGAGAGAGAGAGAGAGAGAGAGAGAGAGAGAGAGAGAGAGAGACAGACATTTGTTTTATTTCATATTGATTATTCTTGTTTGATTTTTATATGTTTGTATCCAGACCCCAGGAAGAATAGTCGCTGCTGAGGCAGTGACTAATGGGGATCTGAAATAAAGAAATAAAGAAATAAAGAGAGAGAATGATTGATTCAGTCACTCAAAAGGGCCAGAGAAGAGGTTCAAAGCTATCGAATGCTCACAAATACACTTGTACTTGTCCAGTAACACATGCGGAGACACACACACACACACAGACAGACACACACACACACACACACACACACACACACAGACACAGACACACAGACACACACACACAGGTTACTGACGGCAGACACAGGCGCAGAAGAAGACTTCCAGGAAGAGGTATCCTCTGGTGTCCAAGATGGATCCTGCTGCCATGGAGATGAGAGCCAGGCCCAAGTTCTGGATGGACTGCATGCTGGAGGACGGCAGGGGAACAAACGATGAACAATCAAACTGAAAACTCAATAAAAGACAATATCAACGACCAATTACAATAACATCTATAATAAAAATTTAAGGAATTAAAGGGGAACTATTTTACTATTTCTTTCACTATTTGGGCACTTTTACACAATTCCTGTGAGTTTATGGAACACCTCTGTAATTATATATTTTTTTTAATTCATTGTTTTGTATTTCTAATAAAGTCTTCAAAAACAGCATTTTTCTACCTCAAGATCTTAAGCCGTTTTGAGCCTGGGCTCCAACCACAATGGTAAACCGCTGCGGGACATGATGATTATCATGCAGCGGTGTCTCTCTGACATCACAAATCATCACATTTTCAGATGACTCAGTTCAGTGAGGGTGAATATTGTGAGGGGAGAATTGGAAGAATGCGCCAATATGAGAATTAGAGACATAGATCATATTAATATAAGTCCACATAGCTAGGAAACAATGCTAAACACTGAAAAAGGCCATTTATAAGATAGTTCCCCTTTAAATCATCATCAGGCCAGTGGAGGTTCACAATGTTAATAATGGTCATCAGACCGAGAGTCCCAGGTGTGATTAGAGCTGTCCCCGAATCCTGTTTTTGGGCTTCGAACTTCATCAGGGTTTATTTCGAACGGACGTTCGAACCTTCGTTTTTAATTTAAAAAAAAAGAAACATAAAAAAAAAAAAAAAAAAAAAAATTATTGGGTGAGGGTTACATACAAGCCATAGGCGGTCCCCAGCTGGTGTTCTGGTACCACGAACGCCACCATGGGCCACAGAGCACAGGCCAACAGGGAGTAGGACACACCCAACAGGGACTGGAACACACACACCACAGCTACCATTACATATGTTCAATTTAGAGATCGAATAAATCAATATATACAAAAATATTTGATAAAAAATTACTGCATGGATGCTTTGGAACATTTCATTGGTGTGACAGTTAAATGTTCCAAAGCGTCTAGGCCAGGGGTCAGCAACCTTTACTATCAGAAGAGCCACTTGTCCCCCGTCCCACAAAATAAAATGCTCAGGGAGCCGCACAACCTATTTACCCTTCAAATGAAGATAACACAGTGTATCCCCAAGCATACCCCACATTTAGCATAAAACGCCTGACAATTGCATACCCAAAGTAATTTGCGATTTATTATACTTTATACTTATAGCACACAGTTTGTTGCATTAATGGGATTATAAAGCAACAAAAAGAAAAGTGTTGACTTTTTATTGCTGTTTTTACCTGTTATAACAAAGGAAAACCTCAAACTCGTATGAAGAGGAGAAAAAATACTGGCTGTGTAGACCGACTTTGAAATAAAACACAGAAGAGGAGACAAAACACTGGTGTCTGTAGTCTGTAAATAAAACCCTGAACTATGCAGCTCTATTTGAGTCCTTCCCTTATTTGTGGAAAATCTATCAAATAAAAAGTAAATTTTTCGTTGTTCGCAAATTTCGCACCACATATCAGGCATACAGGTAAGCCTGCATTGTTAGTCGTGAAAGCAAATTAATCTGTCCATGCTGAATTAAACCCTCTATTTTCCTCAGATTTTTTTTTTGGGTTTATCCATGGTTAGCTTACTGGGGGGTCGTGTGACGTACTATATATTTTAGTTGATGAAATATTTTTGTTGACTAAATATCTTAGTTGATAAAATATTTTTTCATTTCAGTGTTACAGTATGACATCAATAAAAAAAACAAAAAAAGAAAATATGTTAAAAAAAGAATTTATTTCCATTTTTTTTTACTTTTTTTTGGGGGGGGGGGGGGAGCCGCAGCTGATTGGCTAAAAGAGCCGCATGCGGCCTCGGAGCCGCAGGTTGCCGACCCCTGGTCTAGTCTGATGGAACATTTAATTCAGAAGAAGAATTTAATTCAGAAGAAATAAGACAGTTAAATATGTCAAATATGCTGTTTAAGTTGCTCCATTTCAGTTTGCATTCATGGGAAAAATATAAAACGTCAGCAGTGATGGGAATAACGGCGTTATAAGTAACGGCGTTACTAACGGCGTTAGTTTTTTCAGTAACGAGTCATCTAACGGATTACTCTTCCAATCTTAATAACGTCGTTACTGCCAAAAAATGCGGCACGTTACTATGATTGAACCTGTTTCTTTCATCAGACAGATCTCTGCGCCGAGAGGCAATATTGTTCTTCCTTGTTTAGTGGGCAGTGCGCGATTGGCTGAGGTTGAGTAAAATGTCATGGTAAGCCAATCAGAGGTAGAGGTGGGCGGGTGTCTAAAGCATTCAGAGTCTGACACACAGCGCGACAACACAAGCGACTCAGTCAACGCGAGAGACCGCGGGTCCATGAGCATTTTTTGTTCACTCTTGTTGTGTTGCAACGCAGGACACTGCAGTAGTGGCTCTACTGCTGACAGCCTTATCAACATAGTGCTGCACTTCCTGGTTTAATAGCACAGTCTGGTGCTCAGAGATATATATATATCTGTATGTCATGCATGTCTTAAATGTCATGATTAGATTAGTTTAGATGATTAGATTAGATTCTTATATCTGTATGTTGTGTATGTCATAAATGTCATGAATTGAAAATGGGGGACCCTGATGTAAACAAGACGAAAGTGTTTCTCTGGTCTGCATTCCCTTAACAATTGTGTGTATTGAGCCGTACTGTACCCATTCTGCAATCTGTTAATTAAAATGTGCAATCAATCAGTATATATTTGTTATTTATTTTTGGTATAGTGCTTAACAAGCATAATTTAATGTTGCCCAGTTGTGGCCTGTTGAGGGGCAATACATATAAAAAGTTCCAAAACATCTATTGTATTTGTATGATCCACTATATAAACATAGTAATTATAATATCTACATACATGGCATTTGATTGGAGGCTAGTCTCACTTTGTCCCACAGCAACATTAAAATAGTTTAGATTTGTGTATGTTGTTTATGTAAAAAAAAAAGAAGAAAAAAAACTTGATAGTAACGCAAGTTACTTTCTGAAGTAACTAGTTACTTTTATAATTTGTAACAGAGTAAGTAATTTAGTTACTTTTTGGAAGAAGTAACTAGTAACTGTAACTAGTTACTTTTTAAAAGTAACTTGCCCAACACTGCACGTCAGTAAACTTAAATGTAGTTGTTCACAATGTTTTTTTTCTTTCGATGCACCGATTAAAAATCGACAAGATAATCTTTTGATTACTTACATAAACGTTTCTACTCTAGTTCAATTAGATATGTTCGATTACCTTCAATACCAACC
>NC_140165.1:309386776-309529320 GCF_963971535.1 Notolepis coatsorum | reverse complement strand
GTAAGCACTTCCCATTGACCTGTGCATGGTGTAATGCAGGGGTTCTCAAACTTTTTTATACCATGACCATTTTATTTAGTTTTATTTTTTTTTGCGACCCCACACTTAATGTATCGCGTAATTTCACTGTGGAATTAAGGAATATCAAAATAAAAGCACACGTTGTTGAACTTGATCATGCATATTTATTAGAAAATGTAATTACATCACTATGTTATCAATACACATTTATAAAACTAGGCATATTTAGACAAAATATGTTGCCAGAACATTAAAAAAAAAAATCTTTATTTTAATTTGTTTTACTTGCCAATGCGCCACTGTCACCTACCCACGACCCCACTTTGGGTCGCGACCCGTAGTTTGAGAACCGCTGGTGTAATGGATCTGTGTGTTTGTTACATGTTATCTCCACCCTGTTTATATGACACGTGCCAAAAAAAATTGAAAATGAAAGAGAACTAAAAGTCTAATAATAAAAATAATAATGAGAAAGTGAAATGTAAAAAAAAAAGAAAAATTATTAAAAAAATATACATTTAGTCAACTTGTGACCACAAAAAAGGTGCGGCTAGTATGATACTCACTGTCCCAGTCCGATGAAGGGGAAGATAGCCACATAGTAGCCGACACAGATGATGAAGATGAGCCACAGAGGGAAAGGGAAGTCCTTCACGTCCGTCAGCTTGATCACCTCCCCTACACACACACAAACACACACACACACACACAAGTTGGTTGGCACGTTTGTTTTCTATAGATAACCGGCATCTCCAACGATAGATAACAGGTATCTCTCAACGGCTCCATGCTATTGTACAACAGGGCTTCCCTGACCACTCAATATCACTCACTAAAACGACCCCTCCAGTCCTTCCCTGAGAAACCTACAGCACAGCCAGAAGAAACCCAGTGAACAAGAGGCTACACACCACTCTGGGAAGATAACGGCGAAAAACATGCTGAATCGATTAACCCTTTCAGTGCCACGGACGACATATCTCGTTTTATCAGCCCCCCGTTGAGTGCCCACGACGACAAATATCGTTTTATTGTTTTATTAGGGATCTGAAATCATATTTCATCAACCGAGTCTCCCGTTGGTACACCAGCCCCTACAGGAGCTCAGAATGGAAAAAAGCGCCCCCTATCGTCTATCCCTGTGTAACTGCAGGTCAGTCGCTTAGACTGACCTGGGATCTGTAGAGGCGGAGCCAGCTGGCTCCTTATGCTGGCAAGAAGTCTGATCAACATGGAAGTCATCGCGGGACGGGAATCAGTCTGGAATATATATACACAGCAGCCAATAATCAATCAATAAGCGTGATCGATATTTGGAATGGTATCAGGAATTGGAATGGTATCAGGAATTGGAATAATCTTTTTGGATAACATCTGATCTGAGGTAAGGAATCTATTTGACCAGTCTTGGGATAATCAGAGTTGTATTCGCTGAGATCTCAGCGTTTGCCCTATGTGTGATGTGTCTGTGTGTGCGCGATCGCTGATGAGGAAATAAGAGAATCCATTTTTCAGCTTGCGTCTATAGCGTGCATACGTACACATATACTATCGATAATCTAGCGTTTATTTGAAAACGATTCATAAATAGGCCGAAAAATTTCAACGTTTTTTTTTTGTATTCTAGAATATTCCAGTAAATGTCTTTTTATCATGGAATCTTTATATTTTCCTTGAAAACGAGGGCTTGTCAAAATGCTATAAAACGAAAATGAACCGATAAAAAAACAATCCGCTTCGACAATGTCGACTGCAAACGAGTCATTGATAAAGCGACGGGCAGATTAGACACATAGCCATAATTTAAAACATAGATTAGGCGTTTTTAACGCCAACATTGAAGTGGATGGTGGCATTCAACGGGTAAATCAAGGTTAAGCAAGGGCTCTGAAAGTGTTAAGTAACCTACTACTACGCAATTACTCGGCGACAACAAAAACATGCTGAATCCGTTAAGTAAACCACTACTCAATTAAAGGCTTAAGTGAGGAAACAACGGTAGATAGTGTAGCAGTAGATACTACATTCCACTGATACCAGCGAAGAGGCATTTCCAGGGAGTGTGAGAAATCCACACCGAGCTGCTGGAGCTTCTAGGTCACGGAAGAAGTCTGTTTCCTGAAGTTCTAGAGATTTTAGCATTAACCCGACAACAGTCCATGGTATATATAACCTTTTTTTTTATCACTTTATGTTGATGCCTTTTTTAACATCTTGGTCAGGGACTACAGAAGAAATCTAGCCTTCTGGCTAAATCTGGCGTATTTACATTTATTGTTGATTAATATGCACCGTCCCTTTTGCAAATAAGCTTTTTTTTGCAAATTATATCACGGCCACGGTTTATCGTCGGTCCAGAACACGCAACAGAAATCACTTTAGCCGTGTAATTTCCATATTTTTTTTAAACTTGCATTTGAAAACACATCTTTTAACTGTATTTAGTATTTTATTTTATAATAAATAATAATACACTTTTATTTATAAAGCACTTTTCATGCAATAAAAAGCAGCCCAGAGTGCTTTGACAAAACCAAAAATAAAAGGTACAAATACAAATGAATAATAAAATGCAGGACTCGATAGACAAATTGCATATCACAAGCAATATTATACAAGTCCTGCATTTTATTATTCATTTGTATTTGTACATTTTATTTGTGGTTTTGTCAAAGCACTCTGGGCTGCTTTTTATTGCATGAAAAGTGCTTTATAAATAAAAGTGTATCATTAATTATTATACATCAAGGCCTGGGGGCGGGTTATTGCTTTTAGAAGACGACGTTCTACGTCTGTAACATCACCTTTAAATCTATAAACCAAAAGAGAAGCAGTTCCTAAACCTGGCGAGTTCTTACCCCAACAGCAGTCGGAAACGCCCTAACGTCCATCTCAGCCTAACGCTGCAATACAGCCAAAGATGAAAGGTGATACGTTAACCGGCTAACTATCAGTGGGTTTATTCAGCCGACACGGTAGAAGACTCTCTTAAACCAGGTTGAGGTTGATCATCTTCAGGTAGCCACTGTACTGATGCGATTCATTACTTTTCCTGAACAGTATAGACTTAAGCCCATTAGCTTGGGGTTACTGCGGGAAAAAGACAGGAGATTGAAACGGAATCCATGACTTTTCAAGAATAAAAAAAATGCTTTCCTTTGATATCGATACTAGATTGGTATTGGGGGAAATGCGTGTTTCAGCTCGATATCGGCAGGACATCCTATTACCGGTATCCGTGTCGGCGCATCCATAACCGGGAACGGTGCCTACGGCTGGGAGTTTACACACACAGGTGTTGGATCATCTCACCAGTCTTGCCCTGCTCCTTGTTAAGGATCCTCTCTGCTCTCTTGTCCAAGAAGCCCAGGATCAGAGCACAGATCATAGAGAAGATACAGGTTACGCCAGCTAGAGAGAGAGAGAGAGAGAGAGAGAGAGAGAGAGAGAGAGAGAGAGAGAGAGAGAGATAGAGAGAGAGAGAGAGAGAGAGAGATAGAGATAGAGATAGAGATAGAGATAGAGATAGAGATAGAGATAGAGATAGAGATAGAGATAGGGATAGAGATAGAGATAGAGATAGAGATAGAGATAGAGATAGAGATAGAGATAGAGATAGAGATAGAGATAGAGATAGAGATAGGGATAGAGATAGAGATAGAGATAGAGAGAGAGAGAGAGAGATAGAGAGAGAGAGATAGAGAGAGAGACCAAGACAGAGACCAAAATGCAGAGAAAGAGAGGGATCAAATAAACACATTTATTTATGTTCAGATAACGTTATTTGGGACTTTAAGAATAGAAATCAACACACACACGCACGCACGTGTGTGAATGTGAGGCATAACTTTGTAAAGCGCTTTGGATAAAAGCTGCGATATTAAATGCAGTCCATTTACACAAGAGTGAAAGTGAAAGGAGGAAGCAGAGAGCGGCGAGGATGTGTGATTCATGACGAGCAGCGACCTCGTCTTCACTTCTCTTTCCGCACCACGCCGCTGGCCTGGTCACCTGAGAGCGTTCATGAACAGCATCGCTGCAGTCGGGACAAAACCTCATAACTCCATTTTTGAATTTTTTTTTTATTATATAAATCAACTCCGTAGATCATCCTCCATGTGTGTGTGGCTTTTACAAAGTTTAAACAATGGGAAAGCATTAAACCGATCATCTGTCTAAACCTCCTAACTCTATTCACCCTCAAATCTGTGTTCGTTTTTTTCATCTGCTGAAAAGTTGGGTTTTTGGAGTTATGAGGTTTTGTCCCGACAGCAGCGACTGCTTCCTCTGGGAGAGACCGTGTGTGTGAGCGGAGTCTGAATGTTTCCGAGACTGACACACACACACACACACTCCAGAGAGGATGTGGTGATATTATATACAGTGGACAGCATTTATGTAGAGCTTTTACCCAAAGCGCTTTACAATTTGTTCCTCACATTTTTTTACCCATTCACTCACACATTCGCACACAGACGGCAGAGGCAACCATGCAAGGTGCCAACCTGCTCATCGGGAGCAATTAGGGGTTAAGTGTCATGCTCAAGGACACGTCGACACACTGCACGAACCGGGAACCTTCCGATAACCAGATGACCACTCTCTACCTCCTGAGCCACTGTCACCCCCCAGGTGTTTTTTTTATTGCATAATATTGTCACACACAAAACAATTTCAATATCATATTTAACTTTTAAACCATTTAAGAAAGTGATTTTGTATCATTATCCTTATACATTATATATTATATAAAAGTTTCCATAACATGGGTCAAAATGGCAATACTCGTTTTATGTGCTGGACATATCTCAGTACAGCTCAATTTTGTCTCTAGCACCACCTATAGGTCACATGTACAGTATGTCCTCCTTATAGTAGATGTACAGTACAACTTGAAATTGGCACATTTACACACACACACACATTTACACACACACACACGCTGCTGCGCTGGACTTACAGTATATTGTACTGTGGCCCATAGGCGGCGCTACAGATTCCAAACATGTCTGCCTGTAATCATCCTGTAAATTGTTTTGTTGAGCATATAAAAGTAAGTTAAGCCAGTGTTTAAGTTTGTACGTCAAAGTGTCACACCTGCTGTATACGTCATTTACATTTAGTAATTTAGCTGACGCTTTTATCCAACAAGTTCTGTACGACAAGTCATCAGGAAGGGCACAAATCTATCAACTGAGTAACAATGTTCATCAAAGTGTTGAGTGCTACAGTGTAGGTTAGTATATTAGGACAAGTGCATGACAGTAAGGTTAGTTAGGGTTCGATTTTTGAAAATTCTTTTTCATTTCAGATAATGGTTGAAGAAGTGCGTCTTTAGTCGACGGCGAAAGATTGGACGGGTTTCGGCTGTCCTAACTGTGGTGGGCAGTCCATGTGGCCTATAGGTGGCGCTAGATGCTAATGTTTAGAAGCCATTGTACTGTATTGACGTGTTCGGCACAGACAAAACCACGGGACAGAGCCTGCCTGCACGTCGCATGCGGTCACCTCTTACCTATCATGAGCGATTCATACGGTCACCTCTTACCTATCATGAGCGATACAGATGGTCACCTCTTACCTATCATGAGCGATTCATACGGTCACCTCTTACCTATCATGAGCGATACATACGGTCACATCTTACCTATCATGAGCGATTCATACGGTCACCTCTTACCTATCATGAGCGATACAAATGGTCACCTCTTACCTATCATGAGCGATTCATACGGTCACCTCTTACCTATCATGAGCGATGCATACGGTCACATCTTACCTATCATGAGCGATACATAGTCACATCTTACCTATCATGAGCGATACATAGTCACATCTTACCCATCATGAGCGACACAGTCACATCTTACCTATCATGAGCGACACAGTCACATCTTACCTATCATGAGCGATACATAGTCACATCTTACCTATCATGAGCGATACATAGTCACATCTTACCTATCATGAGCGACACGCCCAGTGCAGTGTACCCTGTAGAGCCGACGGCGTCCGCCACGCTGCTGTACACCCAGCCCATGATGTTCATATTGACCGTGCTGCCCTGGAGGACGGGGAGAAGACAGAGGAGAGTGGACACTCGGGCGTGACGGGACAGGACAGAGGAACAGACACCCGGGCGTGACGGGACAAGACAGAGGAACAGACACTCTGGCGTGACGGGACAGGACAGAGGAACAGACACCCGGGCGTGACGGGACAAGACAGAGGAACAGACACCCGGGGGCGTGACGGGACAAGACAGAAGAACGGATACTCTGGCGTGACGGGACAAGACAGAATAACAGACACTCAGGCGTGACGGGACAAGACCGAAGAACAGACACCCGGGCGTGACGGGACAAGACAGAGAGTGGACACTCGGGCGTGACCGGACAAGACAGAAGAACAGACACCCAGGCGTGACGGGACAAGACAGAATAACAGACACTCGGGCGTGACGGGACAAGACAGAAGAACAGACACTCGGGCGTGACGGGACAGACAGACACTCGGGCGTGCAGGTAATAGTAGCGCCGTGTTGTCCGGACACAGCTCTCCAACGCGGCAACCGCACTGCAGACTAAATTGGACAGGATTTTTTGGTCGTTTTTTTTTGTCCTCCGTCGTGCGGTCGCCTCGTTGGATTCAGCTGGAGCAGTTACAGCCAACTTCAGCTGTTCACTCAAAATGGTCCGACTAATGAGACTTTGGTCAGAATCTATCAGTATGATGGGTATGTGCTTACCAGTCGAGCCATGCTGAGCTGCAGTCCAAACACCAGGTTGAGCTCCTTCCCCTTGAACCAGTTGACAGCATAGGTGTTCTGGGCCACAGCCAGGGACTCTCCTCCAATTCTACCCCGGGATAGAGCGTCAGTTAGGGGGCATTCTCAAGCGTCAGGTGGTCCTAAAACGACTTAGGAGCTTGATTATTATTATTTAAAAAAATTGTTTTATGTCAGATTAGAGTCTGGCACAAAATTGTAATTGCCTCTATAATTGTGCAAGTATTGTATTAAAATAAATAGATTGTATCCCGTCTAACCTTTTTCTTTCTTTTAGCAGGTGATGATAGTGGCGCTTATTTAATTTTTTTATTAAAAAAAAATTTAAAGCAAATTATTTTTGTTATATAATATAATACAATATAAACATCAAAATAAATTAATAATAAATCAATAAAAAATGGATACGGGGATTTCTATAGAAATCCTTTTTGAATCACTAGGCATAATATAAGGACAAATATGTCTTGCTATTTTACTAGATTACATTTTCGTTAAGAGATTAGAAATATAGTTTGAAATCATTAATACATCCTGTCCAAGCGGAGTCCTTACCCAAACACGAAGCGTCCAGCTTCCATCAACCAGAACCGATTCGATAGAGCTCCAGCTGCAAATATCACCTGAAAATACCAGCGATTATTAAAGTATATCTATAAAACCATGGCCTACACATGTTATATAAAAAAAAAAAAAAACGTACGGTATATAACCTTCCGGCGTGTACCTACCTGTCCGACACAGACGAAGAGGGAAAATATGATGGTTCCCAGCCTACAAAGAAAACACGATTAAATATATCACTGCAGTTGTATCACTCAAATGGATGTCAGGGTCAGACTAAACGACAGGGCCGAGCGGTCCTCCTACCTGATACCGAGCGGTCCTCCCACCTGATACCGAGCGGTCCTCCCACCCGATACCGAGCGGTCCTCCTACCCGATACCGAGCGGTCCTTCTACCTGATACCGAGCGGTCCTCCCACCCGATACCGAGCGGTCCTCCTACCTGATACCGAGCGGTCCTTCTACCTGATACCGAGCGGTCCTTCTACCCGATACCGAGCGGTCCTCCCACCTGATACCGAGCGGTCCTCCCACCCGATACCGAGCGGTCCTCCCACCTGATACCGAGCGGTCCTTCTACCCGATACCGAGCGGTCCTCCTACCTGATACCGAGCGGTCCTCCTACCTGATACCGAGCGGTCCTCCTACCTGATACCGAGCGGTCCTCCTACCTGATACCGAGCGGTCCTCCTACCCGATACCGAGCGGTCCTCCTACCTGATACCGAGCGGTCCTCCTACCCGATACCGAGCGGTCCTCCTACCTGATACCGAAGACTCTGTCGAGCAGAAATCCCCCCAGGAAGCACAGGATCACATTGGGCCAGGAGTACCAGGCGTACAGCTGCATGAACTGAGCCGTGTTCAATTTCATATCCTGGATCATCACACAGGGGAGCGACGTCAGTGGTTCGATTCAAGGAAATACTTTCGATCTGTACTTTATATTGCGTTATCAACAACGCGCCATGTATCTCATTTAATTTCAAACCTTTATTTAAACTCGAAAGGCCACTTGAGGTTTCCCTCGTTTACAGTCACGTCGAGTGTACACAGGGAACACAATTAACACCCGGCGCCAAGTGCCAATGGCGTGTAGATTTCCTCTTTGGCTGGTAAATTACGGAGGCTACTCGGCCACTCTGGCGTGTAAAAGAAAATTGGGAGCCATATGAGCATATGAGAGTATTATAATATAGTAATAATAACACATGGCGATATACTAAAAAGCTATTTATCATTTTTGGCTGGTAAAAAATCTGCCTGGCTGGTAGTTTTTTTTTTTTTTTTTTTTTATCTACCAGCCACCTTAGCTGGTAAGCCAAAACGGTTTATTTTGTTCCCCGAGTGTACATACAGAGTTAAGCAAAACATACAGAGTTAAGCAAGGTAAATAAATAAAATCACACATGTTATGGCAAATATGATATGTTAATGTTTTATCCTATTACAGCATGTTCATAGCTCTCAGCTCTGTTTAAATACATATTCTCTGTACAGCCTTGACTCGTTAATATAGTTAACTACTAACTAGTATACAGCTTCTCAGACACTAGGGCAACAGTCTTAACACAGTGTTCTTAAAACGACGACCAAGGCCCAGGACGCGTCTATTCTTTCCCCAACACATTTCCAGTTCCGCGTTCGCGTTCTGCGATCTGATTGGCCACGGACGTTTCTGGTGCGATCTGATTGGCCACTGACGTTTCTGGTCATGTGACATGTGCGCCCAATCGCGTGACATACGCCCATTTCCGCCTCGAAGAGCAGCAAACTACCTAACGCCTAGTTTATCACTGGTTAAGCTTAGGCGACTCTTTCGAAGTTGGTTAAGGTTAGAGTTTGGAATCAGGGCTGCCTGGCGTTATATCGCCCTGCTCTAAGACAAACTCTAACCTTAAACCAACTTCGAAAGAGTGCCTAAGCTTAACCGGCGAAAGAACTTGCCGCCACACGATTGGCGCGACCAGAAACGTCAGTGGCCAATCAGAGGGCAGAAGGCGAACGCGGAACTGGAAATGGATTGGGGAAAGAATTCAGGCGCCCAGGACAGCTCGACTTAGATATGACATGTCCAAGAAAATCACATCTTGTTCTTTTCTTGTTGTCGTCATATCAGTCTTGTGTCATACACGCCCAAACCCCTAAACCCATCTTTGTTTTAATGTTCTCATCTTTATTTCAATTTGTCATTCCCAGCTGGTGTATTCAATTGTAAGTCTGACCAGAGCTCTTTCTCACTTTTCTGGTCAGACGCTCGTGTTTCACTTGTCTCCGATTGTAAACTGAGGATACTTTTCTGTGGCCACAGAAAATAAACTACTATCAGAGTCTTGGCTCCTTTCAAATATTCCACAACACACAGCAAATACAATAATAACAATTAGACAAGTAAGGACAACAATTAATTAAAACATGTACAACTTGATTGACAAAGGTTGGAGATCAAGGTTTTAAATTCTGCAACAGAGGGGATAATATCAAGCTTTAATGACTGTTGGAGTTCATTCCATGAGCTGGATGGGGCATCATAGCAAAATGCAGATTTACCCTGTTATGAGCAAACTCAAGGGACCAGCCAGTCACTAGAACGGGTTCCATAGGTTCCAGAATTCCGTTCCAATAATTATGTAGTATAAGGAGGAGGTATCTATCTTACTCAATAAGGGCCTTGGTTTGTGGACTTACAATAATGACTTCAATCAATCAGACTTGTGTCATGTTTTATGTATGATTGCAATGCATAGTGATTTGGTTGCATTGTCTACATGCAGACAGAACAGTCTACTGTAGGCTAGACTACTTTACCTGTGTGACTTGTGTCTGTAGTGCGGCAGGGTTATCATAACAGAAGTAACTTCCTGAAACAAAGGAACACCGGTTGTATAATGCTGAGTAACACTGGACAACAAAATGATACAATACTGTAGCCACAATTAACCTTACGTATAGCCAGACGCAATGAAACACATGGGTTGTTCTGTGAATTCTAATTTTTTAAACGGCACACTTTCTCATTAACAGCTGTTTCGACTGAAGAATATATACTCTCTTTTTTAGACTCTTTTTGTATCACAAAAAGTACTGTATTTGTAGATCTGGTATGTCATAAATGTATAGATGTAGCAGTACTGTCTATCTGTATGTCATGTATGTCATTTTCCTCAGAGACTCAGCAGCCGCCATCACCCCAGTCATCACACACATAATAAACCTCTCCATAAAACAGGGACACGTCCCCAAGGACTTCAAAATTGCAAGAGTGACCCCTCTGCACAAAAAGGGCAGCAAATTAGACCCAGGCAACTACCGACCTGTTTCTATTCTTACCTCCATCTCGAAAGTCATGGAGAAAATAGTCTACAAACAGGTCGAAAAGTACCTGGCGGAAAAAAATCGAATCTATGAATTCCAATCTGGCTTCAGAACATCCCACTCCACTGACACATGCCTTCTCTATTTGAACGACCACATCAAACAAGAGGTGGATGCGGGCAAATACTGCGGCATGGTCATGCTGGGCCTACAAAAGGCCTTCGACACTGTCAATCACTCCATTCTGATTGACAAGCTAAAAGCAATTGGTTTTGATAGTTTATCAGTGAGCTGGATGCAATCCTACCTGGAGGGGAGAGAACAGATGGTGGAGGTAAACGGACCTCTATCCCCCCCCCCTCACAGTGAGCTGTGGTGTTCCACAAGGAAGCATACTAGGACCGCTACTGTTCCTAATTCATGGAAATGACATGTCGTCAGCTTGTGACTGCAACTTGTTCTTGTTCGCGGATGACTCAGCCCTGCTGGTCTCTGACAAGAACAAGTTACAGGTTGAAAAAACCCTCAGCTCTGAACTCGGCAGAATCTGCACCTAGCTCGCTGATAACAAACTATCATTACACCTGGGTAAAACAGAGTCCATTCTCTTCGGATCAAATAACAAACTCAGCAAGACCGGTGGCTTCTCAGTTACAGTGGGTGACAATATTGTCACAAGGAAAGATGAAATTACATACCTAGGTTCCATCCTAGAGGCAAATCTTTCCTGTGACAAAATGGCATCCAAGGTAATAAAAAAAGTCAACCAACGAACTAGATTCTTGTACCGGATCTCCTCTTTGGTAAACAAGAATACCCTGAAGACTCTGGCAGGAGCACTCATTCAAGGGTACTATGATTATGCTTGCACCTCATGGTAACAAAGCACCTCAAAGGCACTAAAAACAAGATTACAAACATCACAAAACAAACTGGTCAGACTTCTACTTGACCTTAGCCCTAGAACCCACCTCACCCCTGCCCACTTTGACAACCTAGGATGGCTTAGAGTAGACGACAGAGTACAGCAACTTGCAATGGGCCTGGTCTACAAGATACACTATACGACTAAGGTACCCATGTACATGTCAAAATACTTCCCAAAGGTCAGTGAATACCACGACCACAACACCAGAGGAAGCTCAACAAATCAATGTTAAAAAAATTCGGCTCAAACAAGGGACTGAACACGTTTCGCAGTTATGCCACATCAATGTGGAACGCCCTACCCAAAGCTGTGTAAAGTAATGTGAATCACTACCCACATTCAAAACCGCTCTTAAAGAGCGAGCACCTACGGGAGGCTGCAATTCAAAACTGGCCACCGTAAATGTCCAAACTCCTCCACCCCCTCCTAATAGACAGTCTCCTCCCCATGTATATTTCTCTCCCACCCACCCACCCCCTCCAAATGTCCACCGTATGTATATATTCTCTCCCCACCGTATGTATATTTCTCTCCCACCCACCCACCCCCTCCTAATGTACAGTCCCCTCCCCATCATATGTATTCTGTCAGGATCTATGGGTAACAGTACTGTATATTTGAATATCGTATATGTCACAAATGTAACAGTACTAAATACCTGTATGTCATGTATGTCCCTATGCCATAAATGTCATGTATGTTGTGTATGTCATAAATGTCACTATGAATTGAAAATGGGGGACCCTGATGTAAACAAGACAAACGTCTTTCTCTGGTCTGCATCCCCTTAACAATTGTGTGTATTGAGCCGTACTGTATTGTACCCGTTCTGCAATCTGTTAATAAAGTTCTCATTCATTCATTCATTCATTCATGTTATGATGAATTGAAAATGGGGGACCCTGATGTAAACAAGACGAAAGTATGTCTCTGGTCTGCATTGATTGATTGAAAAGTTTATTAACAGATTGCAGAATGGGTACAATACAGTACGGCTCAATACACACAATTGTTAAGGGGATGCAGACCAGAGAAAAACTTTCGTCTTGTTTACATCAGGGTCCCCCATTTTCAATTAATCATAACATATTATGACATACATGACATACAGATAGACAGTACCGGCATCCCCTTAACAATCGTGTGTGTATATTGAGCTGTACTGTATTGTACCCATTCTGCAATCTAATTATAAAATGTTCAATCAATCAATCAATCAATCAAGAAGAGCCTAATGTTTGGAAAGTTATTATTAGGATTGATTGATTGATTGATTGATTGATTGAAAAGTTTATTAACAGATTGCAGAATGGGTACAGTACAGTACAGCTCAATACACACAGTTGTTAAGGGGATGCAGACCAGAGAAAGACTTTCGTCTTGTTTACACCAGGGTCCCCCATTTTCAATTCATCATAACATACATGACATACAGATAGACAGTACTGCTACATCTATACATTTATGACATATCAGGAGCCTCACCGAACCCGAGGAAGCACATGAAGAGCAGCACAACGAGTCGGTGCAGTAGGTGGTGCGGGTCGCAGATGGCCCACATCGGTCCAGCGGCGGGTTCTCTGTCACCCCGACGACCTGAAAGCGAGCCATCTTCCTCCTCCTCCTCCTCCTCCTCCTCCTCATTGCCCAGCAAACTCCGTGTCTCCTCCTCGATGCCGGCCATGTTCCTCTGCTGCTCACTCAGCAGGGCTTGTTGTGTGGGGGAAAGCTATGGGACAGAAAGTAAACAGGCAGCTGGGAGGAGATCATATGACCCGTCGTCGTTTGTTTCACGTGACGACGAGAACAGCGCCGGTGCGCCGGTACGGAAGTGGAAGCCCCGCCTGGAGGGAGAGAGGGGAGTCAGCAGCAGCCAATAGATACATAGATATCTATAGAACAGATAGACCACACACTGCACTTCCGCGTTACATGGAGCTCGTGAAGGGGAGGGGAAGGGGGGGGGGGGGGGGGGGGTGGGGGGGAGCACGCGTACTGATTGATTGATTGATTGATTGTTTGATTGATTGAAAACTTTATTAACAGATTGCAGAATGGGTACAGTACAGTACAGCTCAATACACACAATTATTAAGGGGATGCAGACCAGAGAAAGACTTTCGTCTTGTTTACATCAGGGTCCCCCATTTTCAATTCATCATAATATATGACACACACACGGCATACAGATAGACAGTACTGCTGCCTACATCTATACATTTATCAATGACATACCAGATTTGCAAATACAGTACTGTTTGTGATACAAAAAGAGTCCAGAAAAGCGGTATATACATTTGACGTAGAAACTGTACATTGGAGGAGGTTGGGTAGGTGGGGGTGGGGTTGGAGGGGTGGGGGGGGGGGGGACACTACAAGCAAAACTGTACATTGGAATATTGACAACCATACTTGGTCATTGACTGTACATTGGAGGGGGTTGGGTTAGGACATTTACAGGGGCCAGTTTCGACAACAACAACCACTTTTCACGCGCCCCCCCCCCCCCCCCCCCCCCCCCCAAAATACCAGAAGTGTTGCGTTTGATTGATTGATCCTCCATTTTCAATTCATCAGGGCATTTATGACATACAAGCAGTGGCGGACTCAGGCTGTTTGAAGGGCAGGGGCGAAAATAAAAAAATGGCACTTAAGCGTGCGTTTTTCAACCGTGGGGGCACCAATAGGGCACATCCTCTAATTTCTTTCACTCAAAAGGGCACTTAAGCGCACGTTTTTCAACCGTGGGGGCACCAATAGGGCACATCCTCTAATTTCTTTCACTCAAAAGGGCACTTAAGCGCACGTTTTTCGACCGTGGGGGGCACCCCTGCCCCCCCCCCCCCCCCCCCACCCCCCCCCCCTGAGTCCGCCAGTGCATAGTACAAGACATACAAATATACAGTACTGTGTGTAGTGTGTAGGAAAAAACCGCTGTCAGCCTTAAGTGTGCACGAGTCAGCTTTGCACAGTCAGCATCTTCCACACAGAGCAAGTCTGGTTGATGGAAGCTGGACGCTTCGTGTTTTGGGTAAGGACTCTGCTTGGACAGGATGTATTAATGATTTCAAACTATATTTCTAATCTCTAACGAAAATGTAATCTAGCAAGAAATATTTGTCCTTATATATGCGTAGTGATTAAAAATGTATTTCTATAGAAATCCCCCGTAGGCTATACATTTTTTATTTGATTTATTATTAATTTATTTTGATGTTTATATTGTATTATGTATTCTCAAAAAAATGTGTATGCTTTAAAAATGTTTTTGTAAAAATGTAAATAAGCGCCACTATCATCACCTGCTAAAAGAAAGAAAAAGGTTTAGACAGGATACAATCTATTTAGTTTAATACAATACTTGCACAATTATAGAGGCAATTACAATTTTGTGCCAGACTCTAATCTGACATAAAACAAATGTTTTAAATAATAATAATCATTTGCACTCGTCACCAACGCAAGAGACACCGGTATCGAATCCGGCTGTCAGTGTTGCCTCCGGCTTGGCCGGCCGTCATACTGACTCAATTGGCAGAGTCAGCGGGAGGGGAGTCGATGGGTGGTAATCTGGTCGTTGTAAACAGCGACTCCTACAGGTCGGTCAGGGCGCCTGCACAGCAAAGACAGGAAATGGCGGGGGCAGTGTGAGCCTCCCACACGTTACACCTCGCCAATGAGAGTCCGCGCTGGCAGGTGAAAAGAAGTGATTGATTGATTGATTGATTGAACATTTTATTAACAGATTGCAGAATGGGTACAGTACAGTACAGCTCAATACATACAATTGTTAAGGGGATGCAGACCTGAGAAAGTCTTCGTCTTGTTTACATCAGGGTCCCCCATTTTCAATTCATCATAACATATATGACACACAGACAGTACTGCTACATCTATACATCTATGACATACCAGATTTGCAAATACAGTACTGTTTGTGATACAAAAAGTGTCCAGAAAAGAGTGTATATACATTTGACGTAGAAACTGTACATTGGATGAGGTTGGGTAGGTGGGGTGGGGTTGGGTGGGTGGGGGAACTGTACATTGGAGGTGGGGGGGGGGGGGGGGGGGGGGGTAGGGGGTGGGGGGGGGGGGGACACTGTACACTGTACATTGGAATACTGACAAAGCCATACTTGGTCATTTACTGTACAACTGGGTTAGGACATTTGTAGGGGCCAGTTTCGAATTGCAGTCTCCCGTAGGTGTTCTTTGAGAGTGTTTTTGAAAGTGGGTAGTGATTCACATTCCTTTACAGCTTTGGGTAGGGCGTTCCACATTGATGTGGCATAGTTGCGAAACGTGTTTACTAGTCCCTTGTTTGAGGCGAATCTGGGTTTAACATGATTTGTGGAGCTCCCTCTGGTGTTGTGATCGTGGTATTCACTGACCTTTGGGAAGTATTTTGACATGTACTCTGTCGTCTACTCTAAGCCATCCTAGGTTGTCAAAGTGGGCAGGGGTGAGGTGGGTTCTATAGGGCTAAGGTCAAGTAGAAGTCTGACCAGGGCCCCGTTCCCCGTACCTGGATAACTGAGTTAGCCGGATAACTTTCGGGTAAATCTGACTTAAGCCGGACTTTCCGATTCCCCGTACCTGGATTTTCCAAATCACCATGACAACAGATCCAAAAGTTTGAGCCTGGTCGAAAGCAGAGTTTAAGTTCAAGTTAGCCGGATCAAGCAAAGCCACGCCCCCGCAAAGAAAGTGACAGCTCGTTTCCTGAAATTATTCCCACAGCCTAGGATCTGCGTTATACCATTCTGAATTACGTTTTTGTGCTCCATCCTTCCAGAGGGGTCTTTTGAAATGTAAAATAGACCCAAAATGCTGATACTAAATTCACTTTGTCCTAAATAATGCACGTTATATACCGTGGCGCTCGCTCGGTGCAACAACAACAAAATAAAGAATATTCTAAACACGGGTCTCTCGTTCATTAATGTATAAACAATGAATTTATCCCATCTGGCACAGTGGCGTAGCGGTAGTGCTCAAGCCTGGCAACCCGGCGACCGGTGTTCGAAACCCCGTGTTTCCAATATAACTTTTAGGAATATAATATTAATGATTATACGCAAAGGTAGCCTAGTTTTAAGTCAAAATATTATAAATCTGTCATTCTTTATATAGCTCTCAACGTGCACCAAATTGAATTATTCCTATATTGCAAAAAGAAGGAGACGACTGGGTCTCGAACCCCGGTCGTCTGCGTGAAAGTCAAAAGAAGAACCCGTTACACCACAGAGAAGATAAGTAAAAGATCGACCATACATCAATCAATGGGTAAGGGAGCCGTATCGTTATTCTGTATAACAGTTTTACTAATTATTTTCGCTAGCAAGATCTCATTTGATTATTCAATCCAGCAGGCAAGTTTAAAGAAATATAATCTGATTGATTGAGGTAATGAGGGACTTGAAATTAGCCTATAGATAACGCATTTAACTTGTCGGCGAGGCGATTGAGCCGTACTGCAATATGTTACTAAAGTTTTAAATCAATGAATCAATCAATGCCGCTAGAGAATCAGGATCTCTGCTCTCGACACTTGCTGCCTTCTCGGCTGAGGCGGGCACGCGCACTTATCCTGGGTCGCAAGTCTGGCTTGAGTTAACGAGACTGAATCCACCTTCGAGGAACAGGAAAATCCCGGCTTCAAACATCGGGTTAACTGAATCTGGATAATGACATCTTGATCGACTTAGTTGAACCAGGTACGGGGAATAGGGCCCAGTTTGTTTTGTGATGTTTGTAATCTTGTTTTTAGCGCCTTTGAGGTGCTTTGGTACCATGAGGTGCAAGCATAGTCGTAGTACCCTTGAATGAGTGCTCCTGCCAGAGTCTTCAGGGTATTCTTGTTTACCAGAGAGGAGATCCGGTACAAGAATCGAGTTTGTTTGTTGACTTTTTTTATTACATTGGATGCCATTTTGTCACAGGAAAGATTAGCCTCTAGGATGGAATCCGGTATGTAATTTCATCTTTCATTGTGACAATATTGTCACCCACTGTAACTGAGAAGCCGTCGGTCTTGCTGAGTTTGTTATTTGAACCGAAGAGAATGGACTCTGTTTTGCCCATGTGTAATGATAGTTTGTTGTCGGCGAGCCATATGCAGATTTTGCCTAGTTCCGAGCTGAGGGTTTTTTCAACGTGTAACTTGTTCTTGTCAGAGACCAGCAGGGCTGAGTCGTCCGCAAACAGGAACAAGTTGCAGTCACAAGCTGATGACATGTCATTTGCATAAATTAGGAACAGTAGCGGTCCTAGTATGCTTCCTTGTGGAACACCACAGCTCACTGGGAGGGGGGGGGATAGGGTACCGTTTACCTCCACCATCTGTTCTCTCCCCTCCAGGTAGGATTGTATCCAGCTCACTGATAGACTATCAAAACTAGGGATGTCCGATATTATCGGCCTACCGATATTATCGGCCGATATCGGCATTCAAATGTGATATCGGAAAATATCGGTATCGGTTTTCAAAAATAATATATTTTTTAAATTTTTTAAATTTTTTTTACATTTCTAGAACCTTTATTTACCCAGGCAAGCAAGTAAGAACAAATTCTGATTTTATTTAGTGTCAAAAGTATGCATAATGTTGTGTTAATTCCACAACAAGAGATATGTAATGTTAATTACCTGAAATTATTCCGTTTTTTGGGGGGGGAAACCCTGCATATATCGGTATCGGTTGATATCGGTTGATATCGGTATCGGAAATTAAGAGTTGGACAATATCGGTATATCGGTATCGGTAAAAAAGCCAATATCGAGCATCCCTAATCAAAACCAATTGCTTTTAGCTTGTCAATCAGAATGGTGTGATTGACAGTGTCGAAGGCCTTTTGTAGGTCCAGCATGACCATGCCGCAGTATTTGCCCGCGTCCACCTCTTGTTTGATGTCGTCGTTCAAATAGAGAAGGCATGTGTCAGTGGAGTGGGATGTTCTGAAGCTAGATTGGAATTCGTAGATTCGATTTTTTTTCCGCAAGATACTTTTCGACCTGTTCGTATACTCTTTTTTTCATGACTTTCGAGATGGATGTAAGGATAGAAACAGGGCGGTAGTTGCCTGGGTCTAATTTGCTGCCCTTTTTGTGCAGGGGTGTTACTCTCGCTATTTTGAAGTCCTTGGGGACGTGTCCCTGTTTTATGGAGAGGTTTATTATGTGTGTGATGACTGGGGTGATGGCGGCTGCTGAGTCTCTGAGGAATTTGGAGGGGTTGTTGTCATGGCCAGTGGCCTTGTTCGGTTGGAGGGCGCTCAGTTTTTTGAGTACCTTATCTGTAGTTACCATTTCCAGTTTGAAGTCGTCTTTGTGGACACCTAGGTTCTTGTAGTATGCTACTATGTGTTCTACCCCATAATGCCCTGAGTGGGAGGGTAGTTTGTTTACCAGTGTTGTGGCTATGTTTGTGAAGAAAGTGTTTAAATAATTGGCTACATCCAGCTTGTCTGTGATGAGCGTGCTGTCCGTCTTTATGTTTATGTTTGAGAACCTGGTTTTAAGTTTTTTACTGCAGCCTAGTTGATTATTGAGCAATTTCCAAAGTTCACGTGGTTTATTTTTTTCCCCTCAGTTTTGTCATTGATGAATTTTTTTTAGCAGTTTTGATCATGGAGTTTACGTCATTTCTTAGTCTGTTTCTTTCTAGTTTGAGTTCAGTCACGTGGGCTTGGAGTTCACTGCTCGTGCTTTTGGTAAGCTTTGACTGACTTTTACGAAACTCAGAGCATTTTTTGTCTCTGGCTTTCATAGCGGTCAGTATTTCGGAGTGCATCCACGGCTCAGTGCGATGTTTTACCCTGGTGGTTCTTAGGGGGCCATGTTGTTTAGTAGTGTTGAAAATTTTGTTTTGAAGCCAAGCCATGTTTCTTCAACCAGTGTACCATTGAGCTCATCTGACCAGTCCAGGCTCTCCAGTTCAAGGTTAAAGGCCTCGCTAGAGTAGGTTTTGAGGTCTCTAGATGTGACTGTTTTGTGACAGCCAGCCTTTTGCTTTAGCTTTTTGCGAGTACAGAATATCATATAATGATCACTTAACCCGCATGCTATAACCCCTTTATTGGAGATCTTGGACTTGTCAGAGGTCAGGATGAGGTCAATGGTAGTCTGAGTTGATTCACATACCCTTGTGTGTTGGGTGATTAGCTGGCTGTGGCCGTGTAGATCACAAAACCTACTGAAGGCCTTGAAGACGGGTGCTGCTTTACGTAGCATGTCCGTGTTCCAGTCCCCAATAAGAATTTTTTCTACGCCCTCCACCCCAGCTAAACACCCATCAAGTGTGTCATAGAAGCAAGTGACAGGCTGCCTCCACATGTATCGGAGGGGACATGTGATGGGCTTCTATCCTCCCTACGACCCGACAGTGGGGGGCACATGCAAGCAACGATCAGGACAGGGGAGTGAGAATTGGCACGAGAGGAAAATTGGGATGGGAGAAAATCTCAGAAAAAGGAGGAGAAAAAGTAGGCCAGTCAGGGTGACAAGCAGGAGGGGGGCCACTGACCTTGACCTTGACCTTTCGGGCCACTGATGTTGGCCCTCTTGGCCTGCCTATAGCATAAAGCTTGCAAAAAACACATATGGCCTTTGTTGAGATCAGAGGCTCTGTGTAGGATTGTTAGTAACTGTCTAACTGTACATATGACTGTTTACACTAGTAACTGTTTACCTGCATATACAATTGTCTCCACCAGTGATTGCCTAGTTGCATATATATATCTGTTCCCACTGGAGGGCGCTCTAGGCGGAGCCACCCAGGTATTCTACCTTATGGCAACTATAAAAGGAAAGGTATCCACCCCTTTCGTTCTCTCCCCCAATGTGTCTCAGAGAGAAGAGTTGTACTGCTGCTGCTTACATGTGAATAAACGAAGCCACGCCAGTTCAGGCACAAGATAGGAACCATGCCTCTTGACCACATTATTGTCACCCTAAGTTGAGTTCTGTTAACAGCCTTATCTTGAAAAAAAACATTAATAGTTCATGATGTGTGTCGGCTATGATGTTCTTTGCCCCCTGAGTCCCAAGGCCTCGAAGAACAGATTTCAAAAGCCCAAAGTAATGTGCACTATTGCTCTATGGGTGATTTCAAAACAAGTCTGAGATTCAATTTCTGTTTTCTTTTCATACATTAATAATTATAATGATCATATAATATAATATTAATTGTAATTCAATCAAGTAAAATGTTTATTTTGTATTTACAGTCATATAGCTATTTATACATTCATGTGACATCACTGCAGCATACATTATTCCGATGCCCAGTTTGTCCTGAAAGCAAATACATATAACACGATTGTGCATTACAGCGTTGAGGTTATACTGTACATGCAGTATTATACAATCAAACAAAAAATAGGAATACAAAATGGCTTAGACCCCAGATGGTTTGCATTAAAAGTACATTCTGCTGTCCTTTACATTCATTGTATGGCAGTACACCAGAGTGTGGTACTGCAGCCTATCAACTATCCCTGAAATGAGCCTTGTGACCGCCTTTTACAATTTCACACAGCCAGGTACCATGACCTGTGTTCATTTTTAAAACATCTGCATCTTTGCCTACAACGTTGGTACCCGGATAAAACAATATATACAAATATGAAGCTGCCACGTTGTTTCAGGAAGTGCCATATCGTTTTGATGGTATGATATTGTTGGTTGTGGCCATCCGAGACATCTTCCGGTCGGTTGACGTTGCACAGGGAGACTCGGTAGTGCTTTGTTGTGGGAGGGACTTGCGGCTGAGTGTAGCCCTCAGCCGCCTCCGGAACACCTTGCACAGGAACACGTAGATGAGGGGATCCAGGCAAATATTCGTGGTCGACAACCAGAGAGTCGTCTGATTGGCGATGTACAACGCATTCTGCGCCAGGCAGTTTGACCCGACCCTGGTCTGGGTCAGCGTGTAAGGAAGGCGGGTGATGTGGTACGGGGCAAAGCAGATGAAGAACACCACCACCACCACAAAGACCTTGGCCTTGGTCTGACGGCTGGAGACTTTGGAGCTGCTCCGGGAGGCTTTGTACGACTCGTACACTTTCTTGCTGATGAAGGTGTAGCACACTGCCATCAGAGCCATCGTGCCCCAGAACACCACCTGAAAAACATACCATTACTATTAGGTCTCCTGAAATGTTAAAGGAACACGCCAACATTTGGGGGAATTAGCTTACCGTCTTCTCCAGAGAAAGACAAGAAGATAGATACCAGTTTCCTCTCTGTGCGTTCAGTAGAAAGCTATCTGGCTGCATGTTACTGTCACTGTTCGCTTCCATTCATTGTGCTAAGCTAGGCTAACGTGCAGCCAGATAGCTTTCTACTGAACGCACAGAGAGAAAACTGGTAGCCTATCTATCTTCTTGTCTCTCTCTGGAGAAGACGATAAGCTAATTTCCCAAAATATTGGCGTGTTCTTTTAAGCATGTGAGCACCTTTTCATACACATACCATCATAGAATAATTTTATTATTTAGGGACAGATAATATCAAGTTCTTACTGACATGTTTAGTTGACAGCCACATACATCGTTGTAAAGGATAACACAATGTAGTCGCCCACTGCCATTGTGGTCCTTGTTGGACCAAAGATTGAGTCATGGTGGCTACAGTAATTGATAAACCATAAATGAATAGTGCAAAGTTACTCAGTATATCAGTCTCACCAGACAGATGTAGATGAATGCCTCATGCCAGAGCCTGCCAGCTTTGCCTTTCAAGGAGATGCATTTCAGTTTGCCTACTGTGGCCTGTGGTGTCTGGTCGGTCAGAATGACGTTGGGCAGTTCCAGAGAAAACATCACCACCCAGACAGACGCACTGAGGATCTTTCCGACCCTGACCTGCAGCAGAGGGGCCTTCCCGAAGGGCCGGACTATCTTCAGGTAGCGATCCAGGCTGATGAGGCCCATGAACAAGATGCTGACGTACATGGTCATGTAGAAGAGGACAGCGGAGTATCTGCAATAGAAGACGCGCAGATGCCAGGAGCCCACGCCCGCATCGGTGAGGACTTTGACGGGGATGGTAAGAGTCATCAGTAAGTCTGCCACCACCTGTTGACAAAGGAACAAGTTATATTTCGTTAACCCATTCTCTGCCACCACTTTGATCATCCTAAACCATCCTCTGCCAGCGCTATTTGTCTATGGAGATGTTCACCTTCTTTGCAGGGCTATAACTTTAAAAATTGTATTGCTAAATTGACATTACTATGGCCCATTCAACATCAATTATCTATCGTTCAGGATGTAGGAACGTTTAACTTTTTCATTCACACATTCATACGAAAGAGTATAAATATGTTTTTATCGTTTTCTGCAGTATTTCATAGAACGTGAGATATAGGCATAAATGCATATATTAGATTATCAAATGCAGTTTGATACCAATCCATGCTATATAAAAAATGTCAACTGTACATGGTCCTAAACGGTATGACTGGTCATCTGCGGGTGAACGGAGGGGGGGGGGGGGGGTCGTTTATAATTCCGTGACCGACGTTAAATGATTTATGTAGTATGGGTGATATATTGATCAGAGCAGTTTGTATCGAAAATGATAAAGAAAAATGCTGAAACTCACGTCAGTCTCCTCGTACCGTTGGGTGATGAGAGTGGAACAAACAGATCCCAGTTATGTGGTGGGGATCGAGGCGATCCAGTTCCGGTTTGTATAATACTAATATATGCCCAAATCATGTTGTTTATTGAGTTATGGCAACGATCCATGTCCACGGTGTGTGGATTGAGTCCCGGGACGATAAACGAGTGGCCGGACGGAATTAGGGGACGGACCGAGCTCCAACTAGCATTTCCGGTTTGGCAACTCAGCGATCGGCCACCAGGTGGCGGTATTGAAGCGTTGCAGAGTTGTGATGGCTCCTGCAGCATATGACAAGGCTCCGTGTGTGAAATATGAATTCCATGACGAAAATATGAAATATGAACTTGAAACACACTGTACAGTGATATTGGCAGACAACGCATGGCGGGCAATAATGCTGAATAGCGATATTGGCGGGTAATGGGTTAATAGCTTACGCTTTGCTCTATTGGAACTATCCCTTTAATCATATCCTAAAATGAAAGCTTTCCCCTTGTGTACCTGCCCACCTGCCTGACCACTCCCACATCCGCTCCTATAAAGCGGGGTCATGGTCATACAACACCTCCTTCCTTAGTTTCACAGCCGATGCCCGTGTCATAGCACTGCTTTAAGTTTAGTGTTAAAGTAGTTAGTTTAGTTATAGGAGCTGTGTTGGCATTTTATTTTGTTTCTCCCTCTCTCACTAATTTACGGGAGAAAGAAAGGATAATGTTGTCACCACCAGAGAGTCTAGAAGATGATGATCATTCTGACCTCCACCGGCGCTTCGCATTGGGGCGCGCGTCGCTGAGCAGTCCCCAGCCGGCGTTGTGCTCCGGCTATGCAGCTGGATACTATGCCCCAAGAGGCGGTCGGCTGAGAGAGCTGACGGTCTCTCTAGGGCGGGTGATGTTTTGCGACACGAGCCTCAGGTGTGTCAGTTCATCATCATTAGGTGGCTTCTTCGTTCCGAAGGTTGCCTATCACTCTCCAACCCATTCTGTCCCCATGCAGGGGCAACTGCGCAGCTTGCGTAAGGTCGGCTCCAAGCAAGAATCCCTTCGTTGCCTCTCCATAGCGGTGTGGAGGGGGTTCTAGTTTGATGCCCCACAATAAAACAGTGCTCCTCCTCAGAGAGGTCATAGCTTTGTTTTCCTGGGGCCGTGATTCCGAGTCTGGGGTTCAAATCCCCGGTCTCTGAAGACGGATACCCTCTGCCACTGCGCTGGCCCCGCTTTTCAAGACGAAAGCACCCGGCGTGGAGGATGCGAGCTCAGTGTCTCATTAGGAGAATATCTCCGAGCTCAAGACGGCTGCAGCCCGCATACAACGGAGCTTGCTGCCGATGCTGCTGTATCTGGTAACACCATTCTGTGAAAGGGACGTGTGTTGCCTTCCCTTTTTTCTTTTGGATAAAAAGAAGGAGAGACAGTCGGCTGTCTGAAGTGTTTGGCCTGTATCGCTATTCCTCACGTTACACAGCTTCAGTAGTAGCCGCTTTAGCTTGCTACTGCATTAGCTGGTGGCTATCGATAGCCGGTAAGAGCTAGCTGTTAGCCAGTTAGCTGTTAGGCTAAGCCGTTAGCTTGCTGCTGCGTTAAGACTGGAAACGTTAGCTTGATGCTAACCGTCAGCCTGGAGTTAGCTGTTAGCTTGTGCTAAAACCGTTGGCATTAGCTGTGAGGAAGTAGCGGGCCCTGAGCGCTCTGACTATGGCGTCATCTCTGGCAGAAGATGTCGTCGGCCTGCACCATGACCGGCCGCAGGATGTGGGCATCACACCGGAGCGAGGCTCCAGCCGTCACCGCTTCTGGCCCCGCCAGCGAGAGGCCTCGTCAACATGGTGGACCAGTCATTTGTTGCGGCCATTCATCCTGCGTCCGGTGGTCAGGTAGGACATTACACTATGCCCCACTCTTCCTTCCTCCCCCTCCAGAATGTTTTTGGTTAATAACAATGTTTTTGTTTAACAAAACGTGTGTTACTTCACTGTTACGATACGGTAAGGTGGCGGTAGAACCCAAGGCAGCAGGATAAGAGTAAGCAGGGAGATGAGGCAGGAGTCGACGGTCACAATTTAAAGCCTTTACTTAGCAACGTCAAATGTACATACAAGCGTAAATAATAGGCACAGCCGTGCTGGCACTAACTACAAAACAAAACCTAACCAGAAGACGGACTGAACACACGAAATAAAAGATGACAAAACAGAATACTAATATACACTTACTTTAGACCGAACACAACTACAAGGACAACGTTTGACACAGACATCACAGGAACAGGTAACAAGGAGGAATGACTCCACACCCAGGTGAGGACAACCCACACTTAAATAACAAGACTAATTACTAATTGACCACAGCTGGTAAGCTAGTCTTAAAACAATACATAAACCACAGGAACACAAGAGCATAAACCAAAATACAACCAGACAGGAAACCCACATCAAACAAGGGGAGGGAAAGTTAACAACAACACACACCATGACACCACATTAATCATACTATTAATTATAGTCAAAACATTAGTCAACAACATGTTTCCAGTGCTGGCCTCCACCGTCTGCGGGTTACCACTAGAGGGTGGTAGGAGACCATTGTTCACATCATGTCTGTGGTGTTGACTCTCCCAGGCTTGAGCTGACCTGCATTTTGGGAGATACGACGTGTGCTATCATGTGAACTCACAGCTACAAATGCTGGGGTTGTTTTTTCTTGCTTGGAGTTATTTGAAAATTCTGTTGGTCGCTATTTTGTATAGCTTCGCAAGGCTTGGAAGTTCTAGCACTTGGCCAAGGCTTATGTCCTTCTCTCTACTTAAAAACAGTGTTCTTCTTACGTGAGAACTGTGAACTGGGTTTTTTTATTGTATGATGAGAAGTTGTGTGTGTGTTTCATGTAACGTTTAGGAAACGTAGCATTGAGTCCACAACTGGTCTGGGTGTTAGCCTACAGAGTTGTACATAGTGGCATATGACCAAGGGCCTTGAGTCCCTCTCTTAGCTTGATATTTTTTCTTTGCTTAAGGGTAATGATACAAATAACGGGTGGCAAGTTTTCACACATAAGCCAGAGCCGTGGATAAAGCCAGTTTTTTACACAAACGAGGTTATCGGCTGTGGCTGGCGTGGCGTGCATGATGTAAAGCTTTTACTCTACAGGTAAGTATGTGCTTTCATCTGGCACGCCATGCACCTGGTGTCACGGCTCTGTTTTCTTTTGGCGTCATATCAGGGGTGAGGTGGTGAGGGGGTGGATAAAATAAACCTCCCCCCTCCCGGATATAGTTATATCCTTACGAAACTGATTGGCCGAGAGGTTGTGCCTTTCTACCTATCAGTCTCCCTGTCGAGGTCTATCTCGTCACAGGGGGGGGGGGTTCCTGTCTCCCACACCAAATCAGGATAGGTGGGACACGGGTTTCCCCCGGCCATTTGAAAACATCACAGGCGCTTTTTCTTGCTGGCCAAGAGACATGTCCGTGAGTTACAGGGCCTGTGCTACAGACCGCTGTCATTGTAAAGGATAGGTGATGCAATACAGTAGAGACAATTTATCTTCTACTCTGCTCCCTACCAGTAGTGTATGTTGGGTCAGAGCCTCCTCCTCAGGGAGTTTCAGAGTCTCCTCCTCAGGGAGTTTCAGAGCCTCCTCTGAGTTTCAGAACCTCCCTCTCAGTGTGAGAGCCTCCTCCTCAGAGAGTATTGGTCCAATTGTTACATGAACCTTTTTCAATTGTTTTTACTCACGTTGTGGTCTCTCTGGGAGAATCGCTGTCTTCTCCTCTTACATGAAGAGCAGAATTGACGCATTTATTATTCCCAGGCTCGAGAGGCCATTGAAGCACAAGCGCGTTTTCTTATTGGCCAAGAGACATGTCCGTGAGTTACAGGGCCTGTGCTGCAGACCACTGTCATTGTAAAGGATAGGTGGTGCAATGTAGTAGGGACAATTGTCTTCTACTCTGCTCCCTACCAGTAGTGTATATTGGGTCAGAGCCTCCTCCTCAGGGAGTTTCAGAGCCTCCTCCTCAGGGAGTTTCAGAGCCTCCTCTGAGTTTCAGAACCTCCCTCTCAGTGAGGGAGCCTCCTCAGAGTTTCAGAGAGTCTTGGTCCAATGTGTTACATGAACCTTTTTCAATTGTTTACTCACGTTGAGGTCTGTCTGGGAAAACCGCTGTCTTCCCCTCTTTTTATAAGGAGCAGAATTGACGCGGTTGTTATTCCCAGGCTCGTCATGTGAGGACCGTGTCTGTGTCTTTGTAGACCGGCTCCCTGCTGCTCATCCCAGACAGCAAGGGGAAACGTTGTAAGGCTCTTTCTTCTTAGAAATTCGCCGTCACTGTTTTCGGGTTCTTTGCGAGCATATACGCTGTTTTATGAAATCAGTGTATGGTCTTACGAGACCGATCAGCGCTGGCCAAGGGTGTTTTTTCAATGATTGAATATGTGGGTCTGGCGCGCCTTGGTTGCCCAACATCATAAAAACAGCGTTTTTTTTATGCGGTCGGCTGGGAAGGAGATTCTTTTTCTCTACCGAGCGCCAGTGCACTAGGTTAGACTCGATGGCTCACGTATATCTCCGGGGGGAGATGACGGAGTAGATCAAACATTGGCAGGGGGGGTTCACGCATTTGGGTGGGCCACCAAGAGCAGTGCGTTCGCGTACTGACCGTCTTGGTGGCGCCCTCTGTGATGTTTTGGATCGACACGCGTACCTACCCCCCTCTTAGGACTGGGGGCGGCGGCGTGACTAGGGCATGGGACTGGTCCTGGTCGCGCCGGACCGGATCAGTTTAACCCGTTGTCCGCCGGGCCGCAGAGAGGTTCTGGTTCCCCGAGGGGCTCTGTGCTTTTCCGGGGGGGAAATGCCAGGTCGGGCCGGACGTCACAGGAGTTGATGTCATGAATGTGTGTGTCATATACATGTCACCTTGAGTTGCCCTTAACAGTGGCATGCATTGGTCCATACTGTGTTGTACCTTTTTGCACGATGTTAAGGGGTTGGTCCTTCTCCATTTGTTTCACCCCTCCCTCCCTGTTAAACCGGGGATGGGACTGGGCTGTCGGGGAGGCTGCTTCTGTCAATTCCTCTATGCATCCCTGTGTAGGTCCCGGTCCACCAGGCCCAGGCGGGCCTTGCCCTCAATAACCTGTTGGCCTGGGTTAACCCTTTTTAACGCTTGAACTGCATTGTATAGCCTGTGTATACACGCAGTTGTGTTTCTGGGGTTTCTTAGTGGGTTAAGGGAGCTCCCAACTCCTGTTATAATAAACATAGGGGGGTGGTTGTCTCCCCGGTGTGTTGGTAGCAAAGTCGACTCTCAGGTTGAGCCCGGGTCTGACCCCGGCTGCCCGAGAGTATGCCCCCGCATCTTTCATGACGTCTGCCAATTGTGTCAAACTCTTTCGCTGAACCTCGACCCTGCAGGATTAATAAATTGGCGGGGTCATGGTTCGTGGAGATTGTGACATGGTGCACAGCATACCGGAACACCCTTTCCGCCGGGATACTGTTCTTACAGTAAGCCCCTTAGGCGCCTGTCTAGTCCGCAGTGCTCCGGGTGCAGGTCGAGTTCTACTCTTGGGACCTGTCGGCCTGGATTGAGGGATCAACCTCCTTGGAGGGTTGTCTCCCCGGCACGCCGGCTGGCCCCACATTATTGTGGGGGGGAAGCCTCCTTGGGAGCGCTTCGGAGTGGCGTGCCAAGGGGAGACACGCCGGCGATGTGGGGGGTGGTGTCACCAGTGACCGTCTGGTGGGGTCTCGATACCACGGCCTCATAGACCTCACCAGGCCCCTTTTTTCAGGGGGTCCTAGCCCCGGGGTGGCCTGAGGCTGGGACCTCCTCCGCGCTCCGCTGCTACGGCCTTGCCACAGGTTTTTATTTTTTTTACTCCGACCCGCGCTATTGGGGGCTGTGACAGGGGTTTTGCTCACGTCAGTTCCCCGTGGCATGTGGGATGCGCGTCTGAGTAGTCGCGGGCGCCCAGCTTGAAACCATTCAATGAAGACACAATATCATTCATATGAATAGTGAAGAGGACAGGACCTAGAATTGAACCCTGTGGCATGCCTTTAGTTAAGAAAATCTGTCAGGGACAGATTGGCCACATGAAGTCCCTTCCCCCACAATGACATTCAAATCAATGATGATAAAACCTTAGATCTCTCACCACATTCTTCAGGTAGACCATGAATGTGGAGGTACTGCGGATGTTGAAGAAGATCCATGCGGCCAGGATGTTCAGTACCAGGGCCACCAGAAAGAGGAGGCTGTACAGACAGGGGAACACCAGATCCGTCACGCTGGTGTCCCGGACACACTTTATGGTGGTATTGGACTGGGTGCTGTTCATCCTCTCGACCTCAGTGGACCCTGGGAGGGGGAAGAGAGTTGAGAGACGATGGAATGAGAGAAAGAGAGATGTTTCTTTGTTGCACACATGACATGCCCCAAATTGCAAGTTGGACAAAGTGGGTATGTCTGGAAAGAAGAGGCTTGTGGGTACCTATAAAACCAATGTTCACTCTGATATATTCATGTGAACAGCCAAGGGACCTTTTGGAAGATGAGCATGGCAGTTTTTTCTAGGTGAAAATGGAACATAATTTTGAATCATTGCCTATTAAAACCCCCTTCCCAACAGTTGGGCTTAATGAAAATGATACCAATGGAAAGCTTAGCTTCTCTAGTTTACAGGGATACCAATACCTTTGTGTTCGCTCAAATATTGAGCGCTATGGACCAAGATATTTATTAATGGGCAGAACCTTGATTTTACATGGCGGCCATCTTGAAATCCATCATGATGACGTGGCCCCTACCCCAAAATGAAAGCTATGATGATGAGGAACACGTGGGAAAAATTTGGTGCTTTTGTCCGGCGCGTCCACATCCTTCTCAAAGCTGGTGCTAAGCCACCGCACTAACAAGATACATGTCACAGAAAATATACTTATATCACATACACAAGATACATATGATATGTCACATAGAAAATACATTTATATCACATACAAAATATACACATGTCACATACACAAGATACATATGTCACATACACAAAATACGTATGTCACATACAAAAGACACATACGAGGGGGCGGTCGGATGGCGTAGCGGAGATTGCGCTCGTCACCAATACAAGAGGCTGAGGTTCGACTCCCGGAGTCAGCATTGCCCTGCGGCTTGGGCCGGTCGTCATACTAACTCGTTTGGCTGAGTTAGGGGGAGGGAAGTCGTCGGTGGTAATCTGGCATTGTGGACAGCAACGCCTACAGGTCAGGTCTGGGCGCCTGCTCAGCGAAAGGCAGGAAATGGTGAAGGCAGCGTGACCTCCCACACGTTACGCTTCACCAATGAGAGTCCTCGCTGCCAGGTGAAAAAAGAGCCACTGGCTGTCTCCACATGTGTCGGAGGAAGCATGTGGTGGACTTCAGGGTTCCCTTGTACCGACCAGTAGGATGAACATGCGCACAACAACCAGGTAGGGGAGGGGGGGAATTGGCATAACGACTAAATTGAGATGGGGAGATTTTTTTTTTAAATCAGGTGGAGAAAAAGAGGATTAAAAAAAATAATAATAAAATAAAATAAGACACATACATCATGTACACAAAATACATTATGCCACATACACAAGACATGTCACATACAAAAGATACACATCACATACACAAGAAGATACATATGTCACATACACAAAATACATATGTTACATACAAGCATTAAAATGACCGTGACTCCTCAAAAAACTTTAAACATTCATCAATACACCCTTATTTTGTTAGTGTTACTTGGTATTTCTGGTAAAGTAGCTAATACTGCATTGTTTTTACAGTGTTACCCTGGTATTCCTGGTAAAATAACTAATACCGCATTGTTTTTACAGTGTTATCCTGGTATTTCTGGTAAAACATTTCTTTGTTTTTACAGTGTTATCCTGGTATTTCTGGTAAAACACTGCATTGTTTTTTCAGTGTTATCCTGGAATTTCTGGTAAAGTAACTAATACTGCATTGTTTTTACAGTGTTACCCTGGTATTTCTGGTAAAACACTGCATTGTTTTTACAGTGTTACCCTGGTATTTCTGGTAAAACACTGCATTGTTTTTACAGTGTTACTCTGGTATTTCTGGTAAAACACTGCATTGTTTTTACAGTGTTACTCTGGTATTTCTGGTAAAGTAGCTAATACTGCACTATTTCCCACAGCATGTTCCACTAGACGTCAATCAATTGGCAGAACTTCACAGAAATGTCCAAAGCAAAGCCATTATCAACATCCTCTTTGTTCATTCTGAATTCAGCCCCTGTCTCCATCAGTAACATACCTCTCTGTTCATTCTGAATTCAGCCCCCGTCTCCACCAGTAACATACCTCTCTGTTCATTCTGAATTCAGCCCCTGTCTCCACCAGTAACATACTGTACCACTCTGTTCATTCTGAATTCACCCCCCGTCTCCACCAGTAACATACTGTACCACTCTGTTCATTCTGAATTCACCCCCCGTCTCCACCAGTAACATACTGTACCACTCTGTTCATTCTGAATTCAGCCCCTGTCTCCACCAGTAACATACAGTACCACTCTGTTGATTCTGAATTCAGCCCCTGTCTTCACCAGTAACATACAGTACCACTCTGTTCATTCTGAATTCAGCCCCTGTCTCCACCAGTAACATACCACTCTGTTCATTCTGAATTCAGCCCCTGTCTCCACCAGTAACATACAGTACCACTCTGTTGATTCTGAATTCAGCCCCTGTCTTCACCAGTAACATACAGTACCACTCTGTTGATTCTGAATTCAGCCCCTGTCTTCACCAGTAACATACCACCGTATATATCTGCTGGCATTTACATTGAAAACAGAATGTCATTCAGCACAGGAGCAGGTTATATTATGTGTATATATGTATATTTCAGTATATTTTTACTGTATATTTTACATTATGCAAATTATAGACTGATGCCTTATCCAGAGAATACAGTTACAGTATATCCATGTTTTAGTCTCACCTTTGAACGGTCCTTATCCTCCCTGACTGAGGAGCATGTACGCCGTCCACTGGAACTCACTATGAAGGAGTGAATGATCTTTCCAAACGCTACGATTCTTACTTCGTGAGAAGTCATTCAGCCTCAGTGGCTCAGTCGCTGATGGGCGATAGGGATCACTCCAGATCTAAAGAGATATCCTGCACCCCGGTGCTCCTCCCCCCACCCGCTACAACCCCGGCTACTCTCTCTTCCTGTTACAAGAAAACACAAGCCAAAAAAGCAACAAAAAAAGGATGTCTTGTGGTGGTTGTGACTACTGTCATACTGAATTCAGCCCCTGTCTTCACCAGTAACATACAGTACCACTCTGTTCATTCTGAATTCAGCCCCTGTCTCCACCAGTAACATACCACTCTGTTCATTCTGAATTCAGCCCCTGTCTCCACCAGTAACATACAGTACCACTCTGTTGATTCTGAATTCAGCCCCTGTCTTCACCAGTAACATACAGTACCACTCTGTTGATTCTGAATTCAGCCCCTGTCTTCACCAGTAACATACCACCGTATATATCTGCTGGCATTTACATTGAAAACAGAATGTCATTCAGCACAGGAGCAGGTTATATTATGTGTATATATGTATATTTCAGTATATTTTTACTGTATATTTTACATTATAATGTATATACATAACATAGGAAATGTATATCCCGGACCGTATTTTATTCGTAGGCTTATTTAAATTTGTATTCTTATTCGTGACTTTTGTTTTTGTCTACCTAAATGTTTACTGTTTACTGTGAGCGATTTGTAGCGCCAAATTTCCCTCGGGATGAATGAAGTATTTCTATTCTATTCTATGGCAACCGGCGCTTACCCTTGTAGTTTAGCCTGTGTGTGGAGTCAAGTTGATTAGAACTCACATAAGATTTACACAGCTTTAAAATGTCACCAAGTATAGAGCGGTGCAGGGGGAAGGCTAAGAGAATTATTAAGGACTCGAGCCACCCGAACAACTGCCTCTTTGAACTGCTGCGGTCAGGCAAGCGATACCGGAGTCTTAAGGCGAGCACAGAAAGACTCAGAAGAAGCTTCTATCCCCAGGCCATCAGGCTGCTAAACGAACAATAAACACTATGCAACAACCATCAAATGCACACAGCACACACACCCACACGCACACACTCACTTAAACAAACAACACACTGCAGCACCCACTCTCCACACTTTAGATCACACAAACACACTTTATATTTATTGATAAAGGATTTGCACTACAACTCGTACACCTACTGTAAATTGTACCTAAATTGCACCTCATCCCATTTCTGCCTTGCACTATATAGTATTGTATATTAGTACACTGCATAGTATTGTATATTATATGGTAACTCAGTTACGTCTATTCTGCATCGAACATTGTACATATGTCTATACTGAACACTGTGACCTCATTTTTTTTACTTCTAATTTACATACTTTACTATGTTATTTTATTTCATACTTATCCTGTCTTGCACAGTCTCTGGAGCGTAACAGTAAGAAGCATTTTGTATAAAAGTATTCTGTACTTCTGTATGACAACTATTAAAGAAACTTGAAACTTGAACTTGAGTCTGGAGCTGCTTCCTAGACAATGAACTGGGAAATATGTTACAGGTGACACTGAAAACACCCAGGGGAATGTTTTGTGTGTATGGAACCATTTTCTGTTTCAGAACTATCACAGAATCAGTCTCCCATTCATTGTCTATGGAGCACCTCCTCCAGACTTATACTTATACCTGATGAAACACAAGTTTGAGTCCTACTTACATGGCTCTGTGAAATAATAGCTTGTATTCACAAATATTTATTGAACTTTTCTGGGCCACAGAAATATTAATTTGTAACCTTTAATGCAAATTATAGACTGATGCCTTATCCAGAGAATACAGTTACAGTATATCCATGTTTTAGTCTCACCTTTGAACGGTCCTTATCCTCCCTGACTGAGGAGCATGTACGCCGTCCACTGGAACTCACTATGAAGGAGTGAATGATCTTTCCAAACGCTACGATTCTTACTTCGTGAGAAGTCAGTCAGCCTCAGTGGCTCAGTCGCTGATGGGCGATAGGGATCACTCCAGATCTAAAGAGATATCCTGCACCCCGGTGCTCCTCCCCCCACCCGCTACAACCCCTGCCTACTCTCTCTTCCTGTTACAAGAAAACACAAGCCAAAAAAGCAACAAAAAAAGTATGTCTTGTGGTGGTTGTGACTACTGTCATACTGTTCTCAGACCAGTGGAATATCTAGTTATTGACAAGTCAGACTGTCCCTCATTTACAGCCACAACGGGTTTACAATCAACAGAAAAGACAAATAACACAATCCAATCATTTTCTTTTGATAAACAACAAAAACAGTTCAAACACATTCCTGTAGTGTTGTTCGTAGTTACATGTTACAGCTACACATACTAATAATAATAATAATAATAATAATAATAATAATAATAATAATAATAATAATAATAATAATAATAATAATAATAAACACAAATATTTGTATAGCACCTTTCATACAAGAATTGCAGCTCAAAGTGCTTCACAGCAGCAAAATAGACACAAAATGAGCACATAAAGTGCAGATTTAAAAATCACATCATTTTTCACATTAGGATCCAACATCCCAACGGGCCACCTTGTTTATGGTTTGATTATATGGCCGTTTTAAAATAGACAATAATAAAAAGAGTAAACTAGAATAGACAGAGTAAAATTATGCAATAGTGAAGTTCTGAATGACATCTTTACTTACTTCCTTCCTGTTTGATACCCACTTTGACCCACTTCGAACCTCCTTCTCAGGGCAAACCTCCCTCTCAGGGGCGCAGTTCCGGGCCTGGGTTCCCCCACACAGTTTTAAAACCGGACAGTCTTTCTTCCTGCTTGATACGTGCACAGTTCAATACCTGACAGGTTTGGAACCTGTAATAAAAAGTAATCAAATAATCAAATAGAATAAACAGAGTAAAAATAGTGCAATCTACAGTACAATCAAGCAGCAGAGTGTAAAAGGCTACGGTGAAGAAGTACGTTTTTATCTTATTTTAGAAAATATTTAGAGATCTAGCTTCCCTAGGATATAGGATAATAGGAGACAACAACCAAGTTCAAACAATTAACATTTGAGTGTAATGTTGATGTCATTTATATGGGAGCACATTTATCACATCATTAGATCAGACAGACATCACAACATGATGGTTATTATCTCTAGGGTTTGTTCCTGGGTGCAACTTTGAGAAGGAAGACTGTATCTCTGTGGTGACCTGTGACCCCGTCTGACCCTGACGTGTGGATCCAGTCCCTCTGGACGGTACAACGATAGTTTTTTTGTATTTCATTTTTTTATTCTTTTTTAAACAAACACATAAACAAACATGACAACACACGATAAGATATACAAGCATTAGTTGACAGTGCACATCCAATGAAATCACATTTTAGTTAATTGTCTTATACAGGATATACCCTTAATACCTGTTATCTAAAAACCTACATACATATGCTCTAGCTCGTACCCCCCCCCCTCCCGGACCCCCCATTGGATAATCCATCCATTTTCCCTCGCTCCTAACCAGACATTACCATTATATGCTAGCTTTTATTTTCTCCACCACTTCTAACCACAATGTCATTTTGGATTCATTGAACACAACGATAGTTATAGTCTCTCATATGATTTGTTTCCCTGACAATATTTATCCCACACCATTCAATACAAAGTGATATCATGGAGGAACATATAGTTATTAACAAATCTGGTGGCCAGTACATGAGGCTCATTGTGATATATAAAGATTCATTCTAATGATTAAGGACCTATTGTATAGTATAGAAACAAGTGAGGCATTATGTTACTCTTGTCTCAGTGCTGATGGTTTACTTTTGCATAGTCCATCGTATCAAGATCAGCACTGTAGGTATACTGTACAATATAATGTACAATAATAAGCCCATAGACTCCAGTAGTCATGGTCAGCTGTTGCTGCATCTCCCTAGGGTAGAATAAATAGACCCTCGGGTCAAAGGTCAAAGAGCTATGTCTTCTGGGAATAACACAACAGGATTTCCTGTGTAATCTTGCTTGGATCTGGACCAAAGTTGTGCTATAGATGCTAAAAACAAAGCTACGTTTCATACATATTTCCACCCAGGACCAGCTTTTATGTATAGGTGAACTAAGCAATTGCATCAAGTGTCACTGAACACAGGGCAGCAAATTCACTGCCTTTAAAAAAAAAAATTGTCTACTAATAATACAAATACTAAATGCCTCACTGTACATTATGTGTCAAACTCAAGGCCTGCGGGCCAAATGTGGCCCGCCATGTCATTTTATGTGGCCCTTGAGAGCTTAAAATGTGTATATGATTGTCTTATAATAAGTCAATAGACCACCGCAACACTTTCTATTATTCTGAAATCATGGGAGAGAGAGCAGGGGGGGGGGGGGGGGATAAATGAATGTGGATGAGACCCTTGACATTAAGTGTTTGTAACTATAGCTATGGCTGTGGGGGTGCTGGAGACATGATCCAATAGACTTTTATACGCCTGAGTCTCCTGAACACGGAGAGACCAATCCCAAGTCGATCTGCACTTTCACGGCTGAGCTATAGTCAATTTTCACACCTACTCCCCAACTCTGCATGCGCAGATTGCCCAAGGAGTCTGTCTGGATTGTCCAGAGATCTAGGTACATCAATCTGCGCATGCAGAGTTGGGGAGTAGGTGCGAAAAGGTGACTATAGCTCGGCCGAGAAAGTGCCGATCGACTCGAGATATGTCTCTCTGTGTTCAGGAGACTCAGGCGTATAAAAAAAAAACTGCTTGATACCCATAGAACAGAAAAACTTAGGCAATTTCCACAGAAGTGCATTGTAGACATTTTCTGAGCAGGGTTAAAGAAGGGCAGATTTTCCTATCACAATATGTAATATTTGTAACTTGAATATGTAATACATACAGAAACAGTTATTTAACAATTAGGGCTGTCAGTTTATCGCGTTAATTAGATTAATTAATTACACAGCAAATTATTGCGTTATGAAAAGTAACTCAAAATGAATTAAACATTTTTTCTTTAAATATTTTTTTTTATGTCATTCATTCCATACGAACGTAGAATACACATTATTTTACAGAATTTGTTTTAATATGGTCCATTTGCATGTTCTTGGTATCTGATTCTAGGGACATCTATGGATCTCAGCCAGGGAATGTATTCCTAGTGTCAGAAATACTGTGTCTGTTACTAGGCTTGAGTCAATTGTAATGAACCAAATGAGAATATCAATACATTTTTTTTGTATCTTTGACTGTGAATAACACCATGCTAAAATTGACCAGACCTGAAAAATCTAAGCAAATGAATAAATGGAAGATGATTAAACACAAGGTTTTGTAGATACAGTACTGAATTCTGCCATCCGGACACATGCCATTTGAGAAATGATTATAGAATATAGAATATCAGGCCTAAAATGGTTATGCGATTAAAATGCGATTAATTAGATTAATGAATTACAAATCCTGTAATTAATTAGATACAAAAATGTAATCGCCTGACAGCACTATTAACAATATGTAAAAGAGTAGTTAGATTTATTCTGTTATGTGAAAATGAGTTACTGTAAATGAGACACGTGCTGTACACCATGCTGCCTGCACCTGCAGGGCGCCCTCTTGGTCTCATCCTTCCATGAGGGGGCAGGTGTCCTGCAAAATTCTACTCCACACCAGAATTCTGCTGCCAGCAGTTTTCGAGGAAGCAGTAGAATTTGGCAGAACACCGGGTCAGGGGCATACCTTAATGTTTACATTGCAACATATCGAGTGATACAGGACGTGCATGAGTTTCAGCAATAAAGACATGACTTCTAGCTGATGATGATAAACTGCAAACACTTCTTTGGCCACAGTTGTTATTATTCGGTTATACGTAAGACGTTAAAGTTTCACAAAGACTGTGAAACAACCTCTCCTGTCACTGTTGATAAGACCAAGGTGCTGGGCGTGGATTAGAGAAGAGGGGGAGAGAGGCCCATCAACATCAGTGAGTCTGCTGTGGAAAGAGTTAGCAGCTTCAAGTCCCTCTGTGTCCACATCACAGAGGACCTCACCGGGGACAAACACTCCGGCCATTTTATAATTCTATTCTATTCTATCGTGCTTCTATTTTAATTTAGTTTATATTCCATTTGATTTGGTTCAACCTTTTTATTTTATTCTATCGTAATTGTGTGTCCGCTAATGTCGCACCAAAAACGACCAAATAAAATTCCCTGTATGTGTAAACTACTTGGCAATAAAGACCTTTCTGATTCTGATTCTGATTCTGATTCTGATTCCCATGCAAAGTTTCCACATTTGAATATTCCCTCTACAGGGGGCAACAGTGGCTCAGGAGGTAGAGCAGTCGTCTAGTAATCCAGAGGTTCCCGGTTCCATTCCTACTCCTCCCGTGCAGCGTGTCCAAGTGTCCTTGAGCAAGACACTTATGTACTCCCAATGAGCAGGTCGGCACCTTGCCTCCGCCATCGGTGTGTGAATGTGTGAGTGAATGGGTAAAATGTGAGGAACAAATTGTAAAGCACTTTGGATAAAAGCGCTATATAAATGCAGCCATTTACCATTTATATCTTGCAACCTTACATGTATCTCAAACTTAAACTCTTTTCACAGTGGTTTGGAAACATGCTTTGGTGATGCTTAATAATACATTCACCTTCATCCACCACAATTCTCTCAAATTTCAATCTCTCACCCTCATGATATTGTCTAGATGAATGTGTTACGTCATTCAAACCTTTATTTATTCTCAAAAAGACAATTGAGGTCACCGTCATTTTCAATGTCGACGAGACTTTACAGACATTTCAATGCACACATTTCTACAATATAAAAATAATAAATATGAATAACTATCTATACATAGTACTTTTCACACATGGACCGCAGTCCAGAGTGCCCCACAGCAATTAGTATACAAATGAACATAAATGAGCACACAATTGACAGAATAAAAAAACAATGCATAAATTGCAGACATAAGAATACCGGTAGGTATAAAAGACAATAATGCTATCATGTGTGTCCAAAGCGCTTGCTTGCATAATCATCACATCATAGTACACTATTTCCAGTGTTTTCGTGAGCTAATGTAGAGAGTGAGTTCAGCTGAGTTCACAGCACCATGGGAATCTCCGTAGCGCCTTGTGGGAGGGGCTTGCGCGGCCGAGGGGTTTGCGGCTGAGTGGGCTTGCGGCGGAGTGTACCTGTCAACCGCTTCCGGAACATCTTGCACAGGAACACGTAGATGAGGGGATCCAGGCAAACGTTAGTGGACGACAACCACTGCGTCGTCTGCTTAGTGATGTACATTAATACATTGTTATTCGCCTGGGAGTATGACCCGTCCCTGGTCTGGGTCAGCGTGTAGGGCACGCGGGCAATGTGGTACGGGGCAAAGCAGATGAAGAACACCACCACCACCACAAAGACCTTGGCCTTGGTCCGGCGGCTGGCCGCTCTGGAGCTGCTTCTCCGGGAGGCCCTGTACGACTCGTACACTTTCTTGCTGATGAAGGTGTAGCACACTGCCATCAGAGCCATCGTGCCCCAGAACACCACCTGAAAAACCGTACCGTTACTATTAGGTTTCCTGAAATCATGTGTCGTGGAATATATTATCATGTCATTATAGATCTGTGTTGAGATATCATTTTATCTTTGTACTAGCAGGGACCACGGTCCCTTTAATGTGAGGAGAGGATGACTTTTGACCTAAATCTTTTCCTCTGCTAGCAAGATTGTTTAACATTCCAGTTAGGAACATCGCGAACATCACCGCCTAGCCAAGGCTGGTTCTCCTTTGGGCAGACTTTGTTTACCTGTCTGGGTGTCTAGTGGACGCCATTTCAATTGTGTATTTAATATACGTGTGACTAGAGCTCTTGGTCATTTTATGGCCAGATGCTACTGTGTGAACATGTGTCTCTGACTGTAAACTGAACTTTCATTGTGGCCACGGTGAAATAAACTTTTCTATTATTAATAATGACTCAGAATGATTAATGCAAACGGCTCATCGTTTTGTCCTTTAATATTTCCAATTACACATGTGAGCATGTTTTCATACACATAACCATCATAGAATCATTATTATTATTATTATTATTATTATTATTATTATTATTATTATTATAGGCGGCTGGGTGGCGTAGCGGAGATTGCGCTCGTCACCAATGCAAGAGACTCCGGTCTCGACTCCCCGAGTCAGCATTGCCTGCGGCTTGGGCCAGTCGTCATACTATCTCAATCGGCAGAGGTAGCGGGTGGAAAGTCGATGGGTGGGGATTGGACGTTGTGGACAGCGACTCCTACAGGTCGTTTGGGTGACGCCTGTACAGCAGAGACAGGAAGTATCGGGGGCAGCGTGAGCCTCCCACACGTTACTCCTCGCCACTGAGAGTCTGCGCTGTTTGGTGAAAAGATGCGACAGGCTGCCTCCTCGTGTACCGGAGGGGACACGTGATGCAAGGCTTCTATCCTCACTACAGCCGACCAGTGGGAGGCATAGTTTAGCAACGTTCAAGACAGGGGAGGGGAGAATTGAAGGGGAAAATTGGCGATATACGAAATTGGGATGGGAGAAAAATTGAAAAATACGGAGAAAAAGTGGATAAAAAAAAAGATTTATTATTATAATTATTCAGGGTTAGATAATATCAAGTTCTTACATGATGATATGATATTTATTTAATTTTAGTTTATTAAGACAATCTTATGACATCCACACATACATGATTGTAAAGAATAACAAAATGTAGTCACCCTTATTGCCATTGTGGTCCTTGTTGTTAAAAGAAAGCTATTTGGCTGCATGTTAGCCTAGCTTAGCACAATGAATGGAAGCGGACATGACCGGTTAGCCTTCGGGAGAGGTGTTAGTTCGACAATGCCTAGGCTAACCGGTCATGTACGCTTCCATTCATTGTGCTAAGCTAGGCTAACATGCAGCCAGATAGCTTTCTACTGAACGCACAGAGAGGAAACTGGTATCTATCTTCTTGTCTCTCTCTGGAGAAGACTGTAAGCTAATTTCCCAAAATGTTGGCGTGTTCCTTTAAAATGCCAAAGATTGAGTCATGGTGGCTACAGTAGTTGATAAACCATAAATGAATAGTGCAAAGTTACTAAGTATATCTGTCTCACCAGACAGAAGTAGTTGAATGCCTCATGCCAGAGCCTGCCAGCTTTGCCTTTCAAGGAGATGCATTTCAGTTTGCCTACTGGGGCCTGTGGTGTCTGGTCGGTCAGAATGACGTTGGGCAGCGCCAGAGAAAACATCACCACCCAGACAGACGCACTGAGGATCTGTCCGACCCTGACCTGCAGCAGAGGGCACTTCCCGAATGGTCGGACTATCTTCAGGTAGCGGTCCAGGCTGATGAGGCCCAGTAACAGGATGCTGACGTACATGGTCATGTAGAAGAGGACAGCGGAGTATCTGCAATAGAAGACGCGCAGATGCCAGGAGCCCACGCCCGCATCGCTGAGGACTTTGACGGGGATGGTAAGAGTCATCAGTAAGTCTGCCACCACCTGTTGACAAAGGAACAGGTTATTGACCACACATGTAATCCATTCCCCCACAACGACAGGTAAATCAATGATGATAAAACCTTAGATGTCTCACCACATTCTTAAGGTAGAATATAAATGTGGAGGTACTGGGGATATTGAAGAAGATCCATGCGGCCAGGATGTTCAGTACCAGGGATGCCAGAAAGAGGAGGCTGTACAGACAGGGGAACACCAGAGCCATCGTGCTGGTGGTATTGGACTGGGTGCTGTTCATCCTCCTGACCTCTGTGGGTGGACCCTGGGAGGGGAAAGTTAGTTGAGGGTTGATGGCATGTGAGAGAGAAAGAGAACCTTTCTAAATAGGTCGCTGTGTTCGTAGTACATGACCACAGCGGTTTCCGCCCTCTCACGCTAGAGGAGAATTGGAGTAACTGAGCAGCTCGCGTCTTCATTCCTCTTGATCACTATTCTATGCTTTCAGGTCAGTACACTGTGAAAAAGTACAGAAAAAACACTACTGTTAGAGGTTATAACGTTAGGTGATATGAGTAACGAGAATTGTGAAATGAGTTCAATGTTTAATAACGTCAATAAGAATGTGAAATATGTGATGTGGGCGCACACTTGTGATATGCATTGGCCACGAGGGAAGATGGCGTTTTCCACGTTATCAGTTACTAGCAGCACGCACTTGCCGCTGGGGTATAAGAGACGGTATTATATTAAGGTTAAGGTTGTCAAAGTTAACGCGGTATTAACGCGTTATCGCCCGATTCTATTAACGCCACACATTTTTTAAACTCACGATTAACTTTTAAGAATCTTTTTTATTTAATTAAATTTTTGACTTTTATTTTTATTTTTATTTTTTACTAGACTTCACTCAGGTGTATTATTGATGCTCTCATTGATACTATGTTTGTTTCTGAAGTGTGTGTGTGTGTGAGATATAGAGAGAGGGGGGGTGAGAGAGATGAGGAATGGGCAAGAGAGAAAGAGAGCTGGGAGAGTGTGTGTGTGTGAGAGAGAGAGAGAGAGAGGGGGGGGGGGTGTGTGATTACTCAGCCCTTGTGTGGGTGAATGTAACAAGTTCCTAACGTTTTCTTTCCCCTATTATTTCATGCACACTTTATTCATTGTTTTAAATTATTATTTTCTTTTAAGTTATTTTGTGCATCACTCTGTTTTGAATTTGATGCAAATTCGCAATGCATGAGGGTCATCCTTTTGTGTTAAATGGCTGCATAAAGCAAGCATCTGTTGACTCTCATGTTGATAAGAGTATTAAAACTTGGAACTTGAAAAAGATCTGTTTAAGGTAGATACAAAACAATAAATAAAAAATGTGATTAATTTGCGATTAATCAATCGCAAGTTAACTATGGACAATCATGCGATTAATCAGATTAAATATTTTTATCGATTGACAGCACTAATTAAGGTACATTGTGTAACTTGTTTATTCAACACTGGGCCCTGAGCACTTGATTAGAAATTGGAATAAGGTTATTAGTCTTTATTACATGGCGTTTTCACGTTCGCCGAAATGCTTGCTTGTGATTGGTCAATAGCGTGCGTCAGAGGTCAGTTATCAGACAATAATGACCGCTGTGGGACAATAATGACTGCTGTGCGCAGCTGTTCGCAATCAAGCCCTCTGACACACACTGTTTCAGTGCAGCCAATCAGACACACCTGCCGGGCTGCCCGCGATAATAATAATCACTTTATTTGGGCTGACAGAGCCACAGAACAACTGCGATTTGTCAAATGAATTAGGTATATTGTTAGTAAGTTAGCCATGTAATAAGCGGGATAATGTATAGCTTTACTCGGTCATCATCGCAAAATAATTGACCTTCACTGACGTTTAAAACACCTCGCCGAGGCGGCTCGGTATTTTAAACTACGTGTCGGTCAATTATTTTGCGACAATGACCTCGTAGCTATACATTATCCCTTACATAATGTGAAATGAGGTGACTTAATGGAAATATGAAATAAGGGTAATTGCTATCCGTTGAAATGAGTCTGAATGCCGGAGGACGCACATGTCACAAATATACCAGTCAGAGCTTAATACCAATGAGACGCCATTTTGAAAAGTTTGATAAGAGCATAGAATTCAAGTAAAGGAATATTTCCCATGAAGTTTAAGAGCAGTCTTAAACTACCACAAGTAAGTTGAACAGTAAAAGTAAGTTTATCTTTGGTGTTCATTGAACTAGTGGTATATTGTGACACATGACGACCTGTTGTTTCAATGGTACCTTGTAATAGTATTGAAACTACTAGTATGGTTAAGCCGGTGGCACTAAGGCCAGTTACTAAAGGAGAACTATATTTAGGCCATTCTCTTCCTCTCTTTCTCTCTCATCTCTTCTCTCCCCCCTTCCTCTCTCATCTCTTCTCTCTCCCTCTTTCTCTCTCATCTCTTATCTCCCCCCTCCCTCTCTTCCTCTCTTTCTCTCTCATCTCTTCTCTCTCCCCCTTCCTCTCTCCCTCCCTTTCCCGCTCCTCTCCTCTCTCTCCCTCCTGTTCTCTCTCCCCCTGCATCTCTCCCCCGTTCTCTCTCCCTTCCTTTCGCTCTCAGCTCTTCCCCTTTCCCCTTCACCTCTCCCTTTCTCCCTGACACTCTCTCTCTCTCTCTCTCTCTCTCTCTCTCTCTCTCTCTCTCTCTCTCTCTCTCTCTCTCTCTCTCTCTCTCTCTCTCCAACCACTCTCCTCCTTACCTGCGGTCTGAGGGCAGACCATTTCCTCTCCCTTTCCCTCTTCATCTCTCTCTCTCTCCCCGGGCACCACCCCTACACTCCTTTTCCTTTCCTCCTCCCTCTTCCCTTTCTCCCGTCTGCTGGATCATCTCTCATCTCCCTCTCGGACCCCAACCACGGTCTAGATTCCTCTCCTCCCCGCCCTTCCCCCTAAACCTCTCCCTCTATCTTATTCCCCCCCCTTTCTCCTCTCGCTTCCTCATTCGAAAGTGTGACCTTACATTGTGGGTTAACAGCAAGGCTCACATGTACGTGTAGAGTGCATATGTTGACAACCATTGATATTGACCCCAGAGGAGGAATATGTAAATTATGTAAGTGAATATTAGAACAACCATTGATAAATGAGACAAAGGAGAAATATGTAGGCTACATGATTTAAATTTTGGTTTGATTAACCACAGAAATTGGAACAAGGTAGAACTGTAAATGAAAGTATACGACTTGAATGTACACTTTGGTAGTCATTGACCTTGATAACCGGAGACACTGGAGTAGACGGACAAATGTAATGAATACATATGTAACGGTTGTGAGAGAGAGAGAGAGAGAGAGAGAGAGAGAGAGAGAGAGAGAGAGAGAGAGAAATATACCCTATGCATAAACGTGAGGCTTCCATTCACATAGCTTACACTAGAGAGGAAGAACATCATATGTCACTTAGCCTCTTAACAGTCCTGCAAATTTTGCATAAGATGCCTGTCGATTGCATGCTGAGAGTAAATTGGACGCTATTCTGGAAACATTTGTAGCAGATGCACTGAAGAATCGTGCTATTGTCATAGAGTTACAGAGGTTTGAACACACTGAAATAAAGGTTTTTTTCGTCTGAATTATATTGCAAACAGATGCCGGCTGCAGATCTATCTACTCTATAGGTATTAGCTGAAAACACTGCTGGGGCCATATCCTGAAGTCTTACCTAGAACATGTCCAAAGTCGATAACAATATCACAAAAAACATCTTTACACATCGTCCTCAGTTGACTGGCGTCTAACCGTGCCCGCTCTATACTTCAACTGGATCCGAGTGGTTCTCCTGCCCCCTGGGGAATGTGGTTCTCCTGCCCCCTGGGGGGTGTGGTTGTGGTTCTCCTGCCCCCTGGGGGGTGTGGTTCTCCTGCCCCCTGGGAGGTGTGGTTCTCCTGCCCCCTGGGGGGTGTGGTTGTGGTTCTCCTGCCCCCTGGGGGGTGTGGTTCTCCTGCCCCCTGGGAGGTGTGGTTCTCCTGCCCCCTGGGGGGGGGGGGGGGGGGGGGTGGTTCTCCTGCCCCCTGGGGGGTGTGACTTTGAGACTTTGAGCTCCAAGCCTTGACTTTGAGCCGTCATCCTATTTTCATACCAGCACTCGTATTCCTATGCTTTTTTATTCTTAGCTCAATTTTATTAAAATGTTTAAATGTTTTTATGTACTTAGATACTATTGCTACCATATATGTATGTATGTATGTATGTATGTATGTATGTATGTATGTATGTATGTATGTATGTATGTATGTATGTATGTATGTATGTATGTATGTATGTATGTATGTATGTATGTATGTATGTATGTATGTATGTATGTATGTATGTATGTATGTATGTATGTATGTATGTATGTATGTATGACACCTGTGACCCCCGTTTCCATCAGGGGAGTCGATGTGGACATGGTTGAGGAGTACAAATACCTCAGTGTACACATCGACAACAAACTGAACGGGTCAAAACACGCAGAGGCACTGTACAAGAAGGGCCAGAGCCAACTCTACTTCAAGGCTGAGATCCTTCAATGTCTGTACAAGGATGTTGAGGATGTTCTATGAGTCGGTGGTGGCGGGCGCCTTCTTGTACGCTGTGACCTGCTGGGGCAGCAGACTGAGAGCAGGGGACACAAACAGGCTGGATAAGCTGGTCAGGAAGGCCAGTAGCGTGGTTGGGGTGGAGCTGGACTCCCTAGCGAGGGTGGCGGAGAGGAGGAGCCTTGCTAAGCTCCAGGCCATCAGGGAAAACCCCTCCCACCCACTATACACAGACTTGGCTGACAGGAGGAGCATGTTATAGGCTCACACTACCTAAATGCACCACTGAACGGCACAGGAAGTCCTTCATTCCAACACCAGCCATCAGACTATACAATGAATCACTGTGCCTCACTGCATCACTGAGCAGTTACCATCTTCCTGGACTCTTACTTTTGAAACAGCACTGTGCAATATTACACCTGTAGACCTCAGTATATTTTTACTGTATTTATTTACTGTATATTTTATTCCATTTGTATTCTATTTTATTCTACTCTTATCTTAGGCAATTTGATTTGTTTTGTTATTTTTATTCGTGACCTGTTCTGTCTAAATGTTTAATGTTGAGCGATTTGCAGTGTCAAATTTCCCTTGGGATAATACAAGTATTTCTATTCTATTCTATGTGATGATAATATAAACCATATGATCAAAACATCCCAGTATGTCTCCACAAATAGACACAGGACATAGCCAGTGTCTGTGTGACTACAGGACATAACCAGTATCTGTTTGACTATACAGCGCTGTGTTGATAAATTAGAGGGCATTACTTGTGGAGCATGTTTATTACTTTCCTTATTGCTTATAAATCAGAATCATGCGCACAAGCCACCTTCCCTCCTCTGCTAAATCAGCTGTGCTCTTTTTACACAGCCTATAGACCAGGGGTGGCCAACCCGCGGCTCGCGAGCCGCATGCGGCTCTTTGCCCGTCAATGTGCGGCTCTTCCATCCATAAAAAAAATAATTTTTTTCTTTTTTTTTTCTTTTTTTTTTTACTTTTTTTTTTTACTTTTTTTTTTTTTTATGTCACTCATTCCACAAGGACGTAGAATAAAAATTTAATTTCTTTTTTAAATAGTCCATTTGCATGTTCTTGGTATCTGAATCTAGGGAATTTCTCCACCATTTTTCATCATATTGCAACACCGTTTTTTGCAAGACGTTCACAGAAAGGTAGAGAAACTAACTGCGTTCTGTTTTATGGCAATAACGTTCAGGTTTGTGGGAGATAATCCCAAAAAATAAGAAAAATAAAAAAGTTAATCCAGAAGTCAGATGATTGACAGGGGCTGGTGTGAGCTGGGTAGGGTTGTTTTTCAAAATTTGAAAGCCCTGAGTCTCTTCCTTCAAAAGACTACACTCACTTTTGGATGTGCCACTTCCTCCTGTCAATATGCGCCGGTTTCCGACTCAATGCCCTGAGATTTCTATAATCTTATATTTCACTAATAACAGTTAAAATAATTGGTAAACAAACGTAATGCTGAAAATATACACTTTTACTGTATATCTCGGGCTTAAGAGGTTAACCCTGTGAGGCCCAAATTAAAAAGACATTAGCAACTTCAGAGGCCAGAGGGTGGGACATATAAACACATTTACTATCAAATAGCATTGTGAGGCTGAACAACAGGACCAATTGACTATACATGTGCTTAAATGGGAACTATCTTATAAATGGCCTTTTTCAGTGTTTACCATTGTTTCTTAGCTATGTGGACTTATATTAATAGGATCTATGTCTATAATTCTCATATTTGGCGCATTCTTCCAATTCTCCTCTCACAATATTCACCCTCACTGAACTGAGTCATCTGAAAATTTGCATATCTGTGATGTCAGAGATTTCTCAGCTGCATAATAATGTGGCAGTTGATGTGGCAGTTGGCACCAGGCCACACAGTGGTTGGAGCCCAGCCTCAAAACGGCTTAAGATCTTGAGATAGAAAAATGCGGTTTTTGAGTACTTGATTAGAAATACAAACCGTACGTTAAATCTAGAGGAAGGAAGGACGTGGTACTTACCTCACCATTTGAAAAAAACCTAGGTGTTCCATAGACTCACAGGAATTGTGTAAAAGTGCCCAAATAGTGAAAGAAATAGTCAAATAGTTCCCCTTTAACATTTTTTAAATAAACATTATTTTTTTAAATGGCTAAAAGTGATTTTGTAATTTTGCAACCGTGGGTCTCACAGGGTACTTTTAACCCTGTGAGGCCCAAATAAAAAAGACATTAGCAACTTCAGAGGCCAGAGGGTGAGACCTATAAACACATGAAGGGTGCCGTGACTGAAAAAAAAGGTTGAGAAACGCTGGTATATGGTGTGGCTCTTTGTGGTACCACAGTAATTTTTGTGGCTCTTAGTCTCTGACTGGTTGGCCACCCCTGCTATAGACTAATAGACTGCCCATAAGATTTTGTTGTTATCTGACAATAAAGTTTAAGTTTATAAAGTTGACATTTTATATTTGTGTGATGTTCTGAAAACAAAACCAGCTTTATAGAGGCGAAAAGTTTAAGTATGATACTTGAGTGTCAGAAATTAATCTTTATAAAAATGCTCACGTCTTGTCTACAAATGTTCAAGATCTCGTTTCTAAAGTCTATCATCTAATGAATTATTCATATACATAAGTATGATAAATAGCCTAAATATGAAATTATTGGGCTATTTTCCATGAGGAAGGACGATGCCCCGGTTCCAATAACGTAGTGTCTGATCGTTAAACGATAAGCTTAAAGGAACACGCCAACATTTTGGGAAATTTGCTTATCGTCTTCTCCAGAGAGAGACAAGGAGATAGATACCAGTTTCCTCTCTGTGCGTTCAGTAGAAAGCTATCTGGCTGCAGGTTAGCCTAGCTTAGCACAATGAATGGAAGCGGACATGACCGGTTAGCCTAGGCATTGTTCAACTAACACCTCTCCCGAAGGCTAACTGGTCATGTCCACTTCCATTCATTGTGCTAAGCTACATTAGGCTAACATGCAGCCAGATAGCTTTCTACTGAACGCACAGAGAGGAAACTGGTATCTATCTTCTTGTCTCTCTCTGGAGAAGACGGTAAGCTAATTCCCCAAAATGTTGGCGTGTTCCTTTAAGACAAACTTTATCCAGGCTTTTGAAAATGTAAGGGAGACCTTGCTCGACATAGAAACGCCTTTTTCTTTTGACGCACAACTTTACAGATATGATTAATGATATTTCTGTGGGTCCAAACGAAGAAACAGGGCAGTCCTACAGGTCCTAGTTTTTGACGGCATTCTGTGGGTCCATACCTGATGAAACACAAGTTTGAGTCTTACAGTAATTCTCTTCTGGCTCTGTGAAATTCACAAATATTGATAGAACTTTTCTGGGCCACAGACATATTAATTTGTAACCTTTAATACAATATAGGCTGATGCCAGAAAATACAGTTCTTGATATATCCATGTTTTAGTCTCACCTTTGAACGGTCCTTATCCTCCCTGACTGAGGAGCATGTACGCCGTCCACTGGAACTCACTATGAAGGAGTGAATTATCTTTCCAAACGCTACGATTCTTACTTCGTGAGAAGTCAGTCAGCCTCAGTGGCTCAGTCGCTGATGGGCGATAGGGATCACTCCAGATCTAAAGAGATCTGCTGCACCCTGCTACTCCTCCTCCCACCCGCTACAACCCCGGCTACTCTCTCTCTTCCTGTTAGAACATTCGGTTTTGTTGTGGTGGTTATGAATCATGCATTATTGCAGTCCAGCTTCTAGAGAGACCTAGATGTCTTGACAGACTGACATAGTGTTACCCTTCCCACAGCCAGAAGCTGCTGAGAAAGGATGCACGCAACATGATTGAGATGGACAGTATTTTGCATAACATGCATTTTAAATACATATTTAATTACTTTTATGTTTTTCTTTTGTAATTTGTCTTTTGCAACCATTGCAAAAGGTTATCATTTAGTACAGGTATGTATCAAGATATTTCCGGGGACAGTATTTATACCTCAAACATAGGAAAGAAAAATAAACAAAACCTTTGTAGCTGAGGAGGTCTCAGATCAGTGGAATATGTAGTTATTCACTGCCAGTCATACTGGTTTCAGACCAGCAGAATATGTAGTTATATATCATACTGGTCATCGCGTCTCGCTCTTGCCATTATGAGATAATATAGCACCTACTGGCTACTGTGCTCATGAACAAACAATTTGCACTCATGCACGTGACCAGGCCACGCCCCAGCGTCCTCCTATAAGACGCCGGACATGGTCACACTCTACCTTCCTCTTTTTTTGTTTCCAACATGGACGCTGCAGTGCACTCCATGAACTAGTTGTTATTAAATGCAGAGAGAAATTACACAATGTTGGGTTTTCGCCGGAGATTCACCAGCCCCTGGAATCTTCTCGGCACATCCTAACAGCGCATCGGGCCTGTCCTGGGGTTTCCTCGTCTCGTGACAGCGGATCGAGGGACGTCGCGCGGCGGCTAGCTGTCGGGCTAGGTCGCGCACAGGTAGGGCCTGTGCTGCCAGGCATTAATGCTAGCATTTGTGATACTGCTTGTTGTCCCGTGAGACAGCCGAGTTGTGTATTGGCGCGAGGGGCAGGATATCTGGGAAAACATGGTCGTCATGACTCTGTTTTGGGTGTTTTCCCAACTATCCTAGTGCGCGCGGCTAATGCTAATGCTACAATGCTGGGTCTCCGTTCTTGTTCCCCCGCAGAGGGCTGTCTTTACTAAAAGGTCTTCCCTCCTCTTAACCATTCATGCTGACGGTCAATCGGTGTCTAATGTTGGGGGTTTTGACGGGGGCTTGTTTACCATTTCATGGGTGGATGGGCTGAGGCCTAGGGCTGGTGTGCTTTTTGTGAATCTATGAATTGTGTGCGGGACGGCTGTTTTTCTCTGGTCTGCATCCCCTTAACATTTGTGTGTATGGGCTAGCTAGCCCATTCTGCAGTGTGTTAGTGGAGTTTTCGTACATTTATTCATTTACCCCTTCATGGTTGCACACCACAGTGGAGGTTGCTGCATTCCTACTAGTGAGGCAGTGCTTCACTAGTAGTAGTCTTTTGTCTGCAGCCACCACTGGTGCTCTGTGCTTGTGAAGCAGGTGGCATCAGTCCTTTGCCTCTGACATGGTGGAACGGTGTCCCGCCCGGCCAACACCATGAGGCGAGTCGGCCCGGCAGGTGGCTCGTGGGCTGTTAAAGCCTATACCGCCGCGGTATAGAATTAGCAGCGACTAGCAACATTGTTCGAATTGCTGTTTTTTCTGTCAAAAATGGTGTCGGTGGTGGGGCCTTAGGGCCAGCCGACCTCGAAACATCGCGCAAGGTTTTGAGGTTATTAGCTTTTGAACTAGCCGCAAGGTATAACCGCAGGGAGGGCTAGGATTCTGTCAACGCTTGTTTACAGACATCTTTGGTTGGATCAGTCTCCCCTTGAGGAGGAGAGAATGGTTTTCCCTCCTCAGGGCTCCCCTCTCCGCAGAGGGACTTTGGTCTTTCCGCAGGAGTGCGGGCGGTATTTGACCTAGGCCCCACACCACCTCACACCGCGCAGCCAGAGGTGAGGGCGCGGCCTCGCCAGCGGCTGTGGCGGGGCCCCCAACCAGGCCATGTTTCCCCCACCTGAGGTACCCTGGACACAAAGACAACAGGTGATCGCAAGGCCGACAGCCTTGGCGGCCGAGGGATCGGCTACATTAGATGAGCACGCCCTAAAAAACCGTTGCCGTCTAGCTGTGTCTAGCTCGCTCTCCGGTCACTCCCCCCCACAACACCAGCGGGATACGGGCTCTGATTTGTTCCCTTTGGCTGTGGGCTGTGTGCTTTCAGTGAAGCATGAGCGGCCCCACGTTTCGCTTCTCATGGGGACAGGGGCTGACACCCAGTTGCTGGCTAGGCCTGGGTCTGTCCGTGAGAATGCTGTGCTGTCAAGCGGCTCCCACGCCACACATTCTGCGTCTGTGTTTGGTGAGCCTGGTGTTGTGTCTGTCAACGATGAAGGTTGTCAGCGGGGGGAACTCGAGGCCCAGGGGGTTGCAGCGTGAGTTCCCCCATCCCCGCCCTCGCCAGGCCGGGTATCACGTTAGTGCCTCCCACGGCCAGAAGACCGGTGGTGGTCAGGCAGGCGCGCATGATTTGGGTGGTAGTAATATCACTGCAGGGCTACGGTGTGTAGGAACCCACCCTATCGGGCAGTGTGGGGACCTCACGCCTTGCATATCCAGCTGTAGAACAGTTCCTCAGCAATCCATGCCGGGGAGGTGTTCAGTGGGGGAGCTTTTGTCACCCAGTGTGATGTCAGCTTCCACCGTATCAAACCGGCCCTTTCTGTCGGGGTCCCCCCTTGGGTGTGATTGCCTCGTTGGTAGTGTCAGGGTGTGATATCCCAGCTCCACGAGAGTCCAGGGTTGGCAACGCACAGCGGGTGGGACCGGGCCGCCTATCTACGGTTCCTGGCAGACCAGCGCCAAGTGGTGGCGGGTGCGCTTGGGATTATCATCACATATGGCTACAGCAGTGCCATATGTCGAGGTGGATGGAGCGAACGCTGAGGCGGGGACTTGTGTTTGCACAACCCCACCCATTTTAAGGTTTGGTACAGACTCTATTGTCAGGGACAACAGCAGTGACAGCTCTGGCCGACGAGATCCAATCTCTGTGGGCGAAGCAAGCCATCGCCGTGGTCCCAAAGGAGGATGCGATGCATGGCGTTTCCTCTCGGTATTCTCTGGTGCCCGAGAAATCGGGGGGGGGGGGGGGGGGGGGGGGGGTGTCAGACCCATACTGGACCTGTCCCATGGAAGGTTCAGAATGTTGACCGTCTCCCACCTGTTAGACGCTGTCAGGTGGGGGCCTGGTTCACCTCCATAGACCTGTAGGATGCGTATTCGCATCCCGATCTTCCATCCTAGGGCTTACCTACACTTCCTTTGCAGGGCTTAGCGTACGGGTACCAGAGGCTGCCGTTCGGCTACTCTCTGGTTCCCTGCATCTTCACCAAGTGCGTGAAGACCGCGCTGGGGCCTCTGTGTCGTCGGGGGTTACGAATTCTGCCCTGGACGACGTTCTGGTCCTTGGCCGGTCAGGGTAGATCGCCAGGTCTCATACCTGCCTGGGTTTTGCTGTAGACTGGAAGTAGAGTTCTCCTCTTCCCAGTCAACGGGTGGAGTACTTGGGCTTTTTCTAAGCTCAAGGTCTATATGGGCATCCCTCTCGGAGCGGCGGCGAGTGGTTGGGTTCTCGGCGCGCTCTGGAGGTTCCGTCCTAGGGCGGTTACGGCGCTGTCCATGATGCGCTTGCTGCTGGGGATGCAGAGGTGGTGTTTTTCCAGTATGAAAATGGACCCGGTGTGAGACATATGGAAGTGGCTGAAGGTTCCCATGTCAGTACTGGGGGACCTCGTCTTCTGGGGAGAGTCTGGTGCCCTCACCTGCGGAGGGGCGTGTCGGACCAACACAGTAGGGGGCAGCTGCCATGCTGCCCGGTCTGCGCTACTTTCAATGTGTTGGGATTGAAGGCAGTCCTTCTGGTCCTCAAACGGCTCGACCACCTTGTGGTGGGCAAGCATGTTTTGGTCAGGATGGACAACACGACGTCAGCGTTGTATATTGTCAGACAGGGAGGAGTGCGCTCCCCCCGTCTGCACTGGGTGGCGGTCAGGCTCTGGCTATGGGCGTTCTCCATCTGCTCTGCCTGAGGGCTCTCCACATCCCCGGCAGGGTGAATGTGGGTGCAGGTGTGATGTCGCGGGGCGGTCCTCACCCTGACGAGTGGGGACTACGTCCAGACATAGTCGGGCAGGTCTGGGACCGATTCCGTGGCCGTCCAGGATTCTGTACGCTTTCCCCCCCTTACACCTGATAGCTCAGTTGTTGGGGTGGGTACGTCAGGAACGTGGGACTTGGTCCTGGTCGTGCTGGGCCGGGGATCAGCTGTGTGGTCCCCGGCCCTGATTCAGCTCTTGGTGGCCCCGCCGTGGCCTGTTCCGTGGTCACCGCGGGCCCTCTCTCAGGCACGCGGAACTCTGTTCTGCCTTCCTGTTCTGGGGCAGCCTCTAGGCTTGGCTGCTGACAGTGTGAATCTGGTGGGTGGGGATGCGTCTTGACTATTCTGTGGTTAACACTATCCGGTACGCGCGCGCTCCGTCCTCTACCGCGGCCTACGCTAGGGAGTGGCGTATGGTCGAGTGTGGGGGCGGAACGTTGTTCAGCCACCCTCTCGTGGAACATTCCTGCTTGGCGCTCTGCGTCTCAAGCCTGTGGAATGTTCTCTGTCTCCGAGTGGGACCTCCAACTGGTCCTGGGCCGGTTGTCGGAGGCCCCGTTTGAGACTCTTGAGCAGTTGCCATTGGATCTGCTGTCTTGAAGACCACGTTGTTTTTGGCCATCACCTCCGCTAAACGCGTGGGTGAGCTGTGTGCTCTCTCGGTGCGGCCTGAGTGCCTGTCTATTCGGCCGATAGCGGTGCGACTCTGAGGCCTAATCCAGTCTTCGTGCCAAATAATATCCGGAGCTCCTTCGCTCCAGGGATATTGTGGTTCAGGCGTTCGTCCGCCTCCTCACGCTAGTGGGTTGGAGGCAGGTTTTCACCTGTCGTGTCCTGTCCGTGCACTGGGGGTTTACCTCAGGACTCGGGCTCTCAGGGCTTCCGTTCAACTGTTCGTTTGTTACGGTGGCCCTTACGCGGGTGAGGCGCTGTCCAAGCAGCACCTGTCACATTGGTTGTGCGAGGGCGTTGCCTTTTGCTGCACGTTGGCTGGACAGGTCCTCCCTCGGGCTGCTGCCCTGTTAGGGGGGGACGAGGTGGAGGACATCTGTGTTGCCGCTAGGGCTGACCCCTATTAATCGATTAGTCGACTAATCGGTCGAAAGGAGCCGTAGTTTTTATTTATTTTTTATTTTTGTATCATTCTTTCCAAAAGAAAAGAGGCCTATAAGCGTGGCTAACGCTAATGGCACGCATACCAGAGGCTAACTGCCTACGAAAACAGGCACAGAGGCACTGAAAGAGGATTTCACCCATCTAATGAACACACTAGACTAGACAAATATCAAGATGTATCCATCAGTGGACCAATTGCATGCTTTTGCAGAGGACAAGAAGCCTTCAGTCGACTCCTTCAGACATTAAGCACCCCCCACAGCCCAAATGGAATGATAAAAAAAATTAATTTTTTTTTTAAATTATTAATATTATACATTTAAAAAAAAAAATTTTGACTAACGGCTAATTTTGGCCAATCCTAGTCGACCATCCAAATCCTTAGTCGGGGACAGCCCTAGTTGCCGCCTCCTGGTCCTCCCTGGGTCCCTTCGTTAAGTTTTCCCTCGTGGACATGACTGGGGGTTCTGTCTCCCAGGCGGTTCTGAGGTCTGGGACCTCTCCTGTGTCCCCATTGGTGGGTTAGCAGGGGTGTGTAGGTGTGTGCCACGGGGTGATGTGTCACACATGGTCTCGCCTGTGCTGTACGTTTTTCAGGGGTCTCTGGTTCCCCCTTTTTTGCACTTTGGTGGAGTTGACTGCCTCCCCCCCTTCGTTAGGACGGGCGGGTGGACGGGACTCCCCTCCTCGCTGGTAGTGGGGTTTAGGGGCCCTCAGGGGGTACACTTGTCGGGTCACGCGTCCGCTCTGTCCCATATCTCATAATGGCAAGAGCGAGACGCGATGACCAGTATGATATATAACGAAAGGTTATCCTATAACCTAGTTATATGAATACTGGCAGAGCGTCTCGCTCTTAGCGCCCTGAGGTCCCTTGGTTGGGTTTTCAATGTTGGAAACTTTTTTCCGAGGAAGGTAGAGTGTGACCATGTCCGGCGCGTCTTATAGGAGGACGCTGGGGCGTGGCCTGGTCACGTGCATGAGTGCAAATTGTTTGTTCATGAGTACAGTAGGTGCTAGGAGATAAGAGTCATCTCATAATGGCAAGAGCGAGACGCTCTGCCAGTATTCATATAACTAGGTTATAGGATAACCTTTCGTTATTCACCAGTCATACTGGTTTCAGACCAGTAGAATATGTAGTTATTCACCAGTCATACTGGTTTCAGACCAGTAGAATATGTAGTTATTCACCAGTCATACTGGTTTCAGACCAGTAGAATATGTAGTTATTCACCAGTCATACTGGTTTCAGACCAGTAGAATATGTAGTTATTCACCAGTCATACTGGTTTCAGACCAGTAGAATATGTAGTTATTCACCAGTCATACTGGTCTCAGACCAGCGGAATGTAACATTTTTGACTGTTCTCCTACTGCACATACAATTGTACATATAGCCGTTCAACCATAAACCTGGAATCAAAATCTAGAAAATAAAGTCAACTTTCTGGTCTCATACCTTTTCTCATTTCTCAGTCTTTTGAGACCTGATGTAGGCATTGGGCAACATCAGCGTAGAATTATATCATTTTTATCCATGTTTTATTAATAATGTAGCCTGATTAACTTTTTACATGTAGGCCTCCCCGTAGAGACAACAATAATCAATAGTCTCTCTTGAGTAATAAAGTGTCTGAGCATCTGGCCAACAGCGGGGTAGGTAATCATGATTATCAATCAGATGACTTAGTTTCATTTCAAACCTTTATTTCAACTCGCAGGAAGCGGCGGTTTCCTTCATTTAAATTTTACAGCAACGGCGGGTTTACGATCAACAGAAAAAAATCAACAGAGTCACATAACACAATAAAACCTTAAATAAACAACACAATCTGTTAAAACAAGTTGACACATCATGTTACAGCTACACATAGGATAATAGGAGACGACAGACGAGGGAGTGTTGAATGTAATTTATATGGGAGCACATTTATCACATCATTAGATCAGACAAACATCACAACATGATGGTTATTATCTCTAGGGTTTGTTCCTGGGTGTAACTTTGAGAAGGAAGACTGTATCTCTGTGGTGACCTGTGACCCCGTCTGACCCTAACGCGTGGTTCCTGTCCTTATGGACGGTACGAAGATAGTTGTAGTCTCTCATATGGTTTGAAAGGTAGAGCAAAGAGTATTGGGAGCAGGTTTCTCTGACAATATTTATCCCACACCAGTCAATACAAGGTGATATCACGGAGGAACGTTACATGTCATGGTCAGCTGTTGGTGCATCTCCCTCGGGTAGAAAGAGTAGTTCCTCAGGTCAAAGGACTATGTCTTTTTGGGAATAATGGGGGGGCTATGTCTTTTTGGGAATAATGGCATTTCCTGTGTAATCTTGCTTGGATCTGGACCAAAGTTGTGCTAGATGCTAAAAACAAAGCTATGTTTCATATTATTTCCACCCAGGACCAGGTTTTTTTAAGTATAGTGACCGTCGGTTGTGTGATAGTAAAGGGTTAACCTTCTGTCGTGTGGCAGTGAAAGGGTTAACAGTACAGAGTGTGGTACCCGACCCTAATGCCCAAACGACTGTATGTTCACACGGTGCACCACATGCCATTGCCACTGCACTGTTTTTCACTGTTCTCAGGGGACACAAACAGGCTGGATAAGCTGGTCAGGAAGGCCAGCAGCGTGGTTGGGGTGGAGCTGGACTCCCTAGCGAGGGTGGCGGAGAGGAGGAGCCGTGCTAAGCTCCAGGCCATCAGGGAAAACCCCTCCCGCCCACTATACACAGACTTGGCTGACAGGAGGAGCATGTTCAGTGCTTTGATTGATTGATTGAAAATGTTATTAACAGATTGCAGAATGGGTACAATACAGTACGGCTCAATACATACAATTGTTAAGGGGATGCAGACCAGAGAAAGGCTTTCGTCTTGTTTACATCAGGGTCCCCCATTTTAAATTCATCATAACATATTATGACATACAGGTAGACAGTACTGCTACATTTATGACATACCAGATCTACAAATACAGTACTGTTTGTGATACAAAAAAAAGTGTCCAAAAAAGAGAGTATATACATTTGATGGGGAAGAAACTGTACATTGGAGGAGGTACGGTATAGGTGGGGTGGGTACACATGTAAACCTGCATGTTCAAAATAATTAATTAGATTGAGTAGTAGGGTATACTCAATATTCTATGAAAGTTCTACTAACTTAAATATCTTGAGTTTGTGTGACTTGTTGTAAGTATAATGTAAAAGCATAACTTAAGTACAACTTAAAATAATTAATTATAGGTGGTGGGGTGGGGGGGGGGGGGGACTGTACATTGGAGGTGGGTGGGTGGGGGTAGTTTGATTGTTTAGTAGTGGAACAAACGGATGACTCATTTTACGCACATGTGGCTTCCAAAAAGGTGTGTGACCCCCGAAATTGGACCAGAGGAGCATGAGCGTGCTTGCCCCATTCATGATGATGTTGTATTACCAAAGAACTTTACTCCATACCCTATTGTGCAAACTTTAATGAAAAAGTGACTGGCTCACTTTAACCACAGAGCGTGTATGGGTTCTGCATCTATCCATTATAAATCCAATAAAATAGTAAGATCACCATATCCAATTATGTGGATATAGGCTAGTCCTACATTTAAAAGTGTATAATTTCAACATGTCTAACATATTAAGCTATGTATAAATTAAAAAAAGGCACAGGAATATTATGTATACATATTATTATGACAGCCGACATACATGTAGCATAAAGAAATGTATGATTAGGCTGCCAATGTGATGTGAAATTCTTGACTGAGCGCCAGCACCTTCTTTGACATTATAGCTGAAAGGAATACACCTCAAGTGTGGATCATCGGAAGCTCGCTGATCGTGGGGTTGCAGGCTTACATGGAGAGGACATTGAGGGGACCCGTCCTTCGGACTTCATTCCGGGGTTGTTGCAGGATATATGAAATAATTATATACCCTGTAATAATAATAATAATAATAATAATAATACACTTTATTTGTATAGCACCTTTCATACAAGATTTGCAGCCCAAAGTAAAATAGATTATGGCTCCCACTCCATTTTGCGTGCACCTCATAGTGATTATAGGGGCGACAGTGCTCGGGAGGTGCTCGGGAGGTAGAGCAGTCGTCTGGCAATCCGGAGGTTCCCGGTTCGATTCCCGCTCCTCCCGGGCAGCGTGTCGATGTGTCCTTGAGCAAGACACTTAACCCCCTAACTGCTCCCGATGATGCTCCGTCGTTGTGTGAATGTGTGAGTGAATGGGTAAAATCTTAAGGAACAAATTGTAAAGCGCTTTGGATAAAAGCGCTATATAAAAAAGCAGCCATTTACCATTATAAAGACCAACATTGTCACTTTGTTAACTTGTCTGGTTAGTATTTGTGTTATAGTAAAAAAGTCAGTTCACAAGCAAAATAAGCTGTCGATGCTCTAGATGAGGAAATTGGCTTTGAAACTACGTGTACAGTACCAATGAGAACCTCAGACTGGCGGGTTCAGACAGCCTAGATGTGCCATGTTACTCATCTCAGGACAGGAGCCAATCCACTTGAGAGGATGCAGGGCTCTTACCTTGAGTGTTGTTATTGCCAATCAGCTTCAAGTATAGCTGGACTTCAGTTTTCTAAAATGTCTTTTCTAACTTACTTTACAATATCTCAGAATACCATTGAGTGACTCACAAAACACTTGCTAACATGTACAATTCATGCTGATTCATTTGCTGGTTCATATTTAGAAAAAAATAATATTTAAACCATTATTTAAACCATATTTAAAGAGAAATGGAGTATGGATAACTGTATTTCATTGTGCTGGCGGGTATATAATATGTTTAGTATGTTACAAGCAAACATTTTGGGCTGGTGTATTGTGTTGGGCTGTGCTGTTAGCTCATGGTTAGCGTATAATGTTTATGTAATGTTGATTATATGCAGGCTACAAGGGCTGGCGTGATCTGGTTTCATGGCCGGGATGCACACCTCGGCTTGGATTGCCACATCACCTGGAATGGCAAAGGTGGCAGAAGATGGGAACTGTTGCCGGTGTGATTGTGATCCACCTGGGTGGCAACAGCATCGGCTTGAGCGGGAACGACCCGGTCACCTTGTTGAGGAAGATGAAGGCAGATGTCTCTTCCCTGGCTCCAAGCTACTGTATTCCGACATCCTCCCTCGCCGGTGTAACGGAGGTCCCGTGAGTAATATCCGCAGTCACAGTGTGTTGTGAAGTGACTGTGGCAGTAAGCGGTACTGCGAGTTAAACTCACTTTCCCTTAAAAGACACATAAACACGTTACCAAGCAGTGAATTCACCTCTTGGTATAGCGGTCTATGCTGTCGCCCACGGTGCAGCCGACCCGGGTTCGAAACTCCCTCGGGGCATTGAAATGTAAAACACAACGCAGAAAGAGTAACATACAATCGGTCACACCGGGTCTGGAGGCGACAGACCTGTCCGATAGGGGCTTCCATTGTATCGACACACCTTAGTCCGGAGGGAAATGGAATATTCCGTGACAACATCTGTACAACCTTGCCGGCTGTGCCGTGATGCTCTTCTCTCGCACCCCCCCCCCAACGGCTCTTTTAACACATTCGGGGCCATTGGGATCCGTCTAATCTCTATACGGCCAGCATATCGAAACAAACTTTCATTGTGCGTGAGGCTGTTTGTAGAGCTAAATCTATAATTTATATTATTGCTATCTGTCCATTCTCATTGTCAATTGACACTATAAACTGTCCCTTCAATATGCCTTAAATAAATAATTTTTTCATCAATACGTTTCCATTTTATAGCGTCGTGAATATGAACGTTATAGCAGAATGTTCTGGGGTATTTCCTGGAACGCGAGATATAGGGTGCTAAGCTAATAACGTTAAATCAAATGGCGTTTCGGCTATAGACAAGCTAGAGCTAAAACTCAAAATGCATATTGTCGGTATCATGGTCCACCATGAATGCATGAAAGGGGACGACGACGTCGTTTCTGATTATTGATTACCAATAACGCCATTAGCCTCAGTAGCCTTATTCGCTGTTCGGCTGGTTGGGTATGATAACAAGGCCTGATCAGCATGTAATTTACGTGAAAAAGCTCTTACCTGTGGCCGGTTGGATCCCAAAAAGGATTTCCCTGTTATCGATCGCCATCTGGTATGTCCATTGGCTGATGATATATTCCTTTACTGCATACTGAATTCAGCGTCCTAAAAACTATTCCAGGCCATCGGCTACACGCATTAGGCTAACAGAAAAGTCCATTCATACTTGGCCCCGAATGTGTTAAGAGTCTTGTTGGGTGTTGCTGGGCTTTGCGACCCCAACCCCTCAGTTCACCCCTTGTTGTTCGAGTGCAACTTCCTGGTAGTTAAACTCTGAAACATCCATCTTTACCATTTCATGAGGACCGAGATAATTCTGCATTTATGTCATGTCCGATTTGGCGGATATCAGAGTTTCCCACCAGGAAGCACCATGTCGGATGTGGCTCAGGTGGTATAGCTGGTAATTTGAAAGGTTCCTTGGTTCAATCCCACCCCGCCTGACAGTGTGTCGAGGTGTCCTTGAGTAGGACATTTCACCCTTTGGGAGGGGCTTGCGGCTGAGTGACGCCGTCAGCCGCCTTCGGAACACCTTGCACAGGAACACGTAGATGAGGGGATCCAGGCAAACGTTTGTGGTCGCCAACCAGAGAGTCGTCTCCTTGGCGATGTACAACGCCTTCTGCGCCTGGCAGTATGACCCGAACCTGGTCTGGGTCAGCGTGTAGGGCACACGGGCAAAGTGGAATGGGGCAAAGCAGATGAAGAATACCACCACCACCACAAAGACATTGGCCTTGGTCCGACGGCTGGAGGCTTTGGAGCTGCTCCCGGAGGCTCTGTACGACTCGTACACTTTCTTGCTGATGAAGGTGTAGCACACTGCCATCAGAGCCATCGTGCCCCAGAAAATCACCTGAAAAACATACCATTACTATTAGGTTTCCTGAAATCATGTGAGCACCTTTTCATACACATACCATCATAGAATCATTTGATTATTTAGGGTTAGATGAGGGGGTTTGGAGCGGGGCGCCCCTCCGTGCTGTGATTACTACCAACGGGACACACCACACACACATACCACACAGACACGCTGCAATCACGGTGAAAAAATTATTTCAATTATCTGATCACCATTCCAAATATTCATTGCGATTGTTTGTCCGACGTTATCCAGCATTGCAGATGATCTGGCGGGCGGGGACCCTCGTCGAGGGAACTCTGGTGACCGCTTGTCTTGCCGGAGTGTTCAGACCCCGCCCCCATGCCGAGCTCGGCCAGGAAAACAAACCACATTGTTTCAAATGGAGTGCAATAGCGGCCGCAAGGCGTTAGGCGGCGGTATTGGCCGTTTGCAATCTCAGACACATTCAGGACAGCCTGCACAAGGTGCCTCGATGGATTATGAATGGCACTAGCGAATAAAAGAAATAACGAAACAGAGGCACTCAACCGCTGGGCCACAGAAACATAGATCTACGTTAACGGCACCCAATGTGTTAAGACACTCTTATGACATGCACTTATCATTGTCAAGGTAACACAATAAAGTCACCCACTTCCTTGTTAAAATGCCAAAGATTGAGTCATGGTGGCCACAGTAGATACACCATGAATTGATAGTGCAAAGTTACTCAGTATATCAGTCTCACCTGACAGAAGTAGTTGAATCCCTCATGCCAGAGCCTGCCAGCTTTGCCTTTCATCGACATGCACTTCAGTCTACCGCCTATGATCTGTGGCATCTGGTCGGTCAGAATGACGTTGGGCAGCGCCAGAGAAAACATCACCACCCAGACAGACGCACTGAGGATCTTTCCGACCCTGACCTGCTGCAGAGGGGACTTCCCGAAGGGCCGGACTATCTTCAGGTAGCGGTCCAGGCTGATGAGGCCCAGTAACAGGATGCTGATGTACATGGATATGTAGAAGAGGACAGCGGAGTATCTGCAGTGGAAGGCGCGCAGACGCCAGGAGCCCACGCCCGCATCGCTGAGGACTTTGACGGGGATGGTAAGAGTCATCAGTAGGTCTGCCACCACCTGTTGACAAAGGAACAGGTTATTGACCACACGGAAGTCCCTTCCCCCACAATGACAATCAATGATGGCAATTGGCAAATCAATGATGATAAAACCTTAGATCTCTCACCACATTCTTCAGGTAGACAATGAATGTGGAGGTACTGCGGATTTTGAAGAAGATCCATGCGGCCAGGATGTTCAGTACCAGAGCCACCACAAAGAGGAGGCTGTACAGACAGGGGAACACCAGAGCCGTCACGCTGGTGTCCCGGACACACTTTATGGTGGTATTGGACTGGGTGCTGTTCATCCTCTCGACCTCGGTGGACCCTGGGAGGGGGAAGAGAGTTGAGAGACGATGGCATGAGAGAGAGAGAGAAAGAGAATCTTTCTAAATAGGTCACTGTGTTCTTTGTATATGTAGCACTTGTGCCACTAACAGTAACAGCTGTTCACCACGGGCACAGTTCTAGGTTCGAATGAGGAGAGGACTAATATGCACAATTAACAGAATAGTAGACCAGAGGCAGAGTTATAACAATAACCAGTGTTTTAATTAAAAGCGCGCCAGCTAAACAGTAATAATACATACAGCCGTAAAGTACAAGTAATACTTTGAAGTATCCCTTTTAGGTTCTTTCAGTAACCTCTCCTTTCGGGAGGGTTAGTTCGATATCAAGGCCTAGGTCGAGTGGATCAACACATTGGGGTTCGTTCAGACGTCTCTGAGGTTATCATCAGTAAATCTATATCAGTTTATCAGGGAATGAAAATACCTTATTAGGTGAATTGGCCCTTTAAACCCTCTTTCTTTACAGGAAAACGATCAGGGATTCAGCTATAATCAATATGTCATCTAGAATGTTCTATTATGACATCACCACAAATGTTCTAGAAGGTTCTATGTTCTAGCAGGTTCTATTATCACATCATACAGTGGTTAAGCATTTACCCTCTAATTCCCCCTTCTTATAGGAGAATATCCGTACCCATATATCAAGTTAAATCAAATCAAATACAAAATACAATATCAAAATAACACAAGGTGAACATGGTCGACGCCCTTGGAAGTCCTTGTTGTCTCGTTCAGTTCAATCCTACTGGTGTAACAATAGTTGAGCATCAGGGCCGTATTCACATCAGGCTGGCATTAGCCTTGAGTTATATCAAATGTTCCGGGGTTGGCTCGCCATCGGGTATCGGTCCGGCACACCACCTCGTCTAGGGTGACCAGATGCAAAAAGTCCAAAAGCAGGACAACAGTAAGATTTTGGTGGGACAAAGTGGGACAGATAGATAATGTAACATTTTTTATTAGAATAACATGGTCTTCACCGAATAGATAAAGGTTAAATCAAAATAAATACAAATTAAATACAGAATTATATCTCTCCACATTCATCTTGGCACTGGCAGCTGGCTTGTTACCACCTAACATCTGTTTTAAATATTCAAACTTTCAGACCAATGTTTTTTTTTTGCTTCGAAAAGAGGGACATCCTCTCAATATGTGGGACATTCGGTCAAATGGTGGGACAGTACAACCAAAAGGGGGACACCTGGTCACCCTAACCTCGTCCCGCGACAGCTGCCAACAGCTGAGCTTCCACACATTGAGAAACTGAAGCAGAGATCGGTCACCATCGAGGACCAAGAACTGGGAGTATATGTAGCAGTGTGGGCCCACAGCCTCTCCCAACCAGGGGAGGAAACCAAGGAAGCGCCTCTTCTTGCATGCAAGAAGAACCTGGTCTGGGCACTTGCAAGGAGAACAGGTACAGAGAATCAGACAATCCCAAGCTGGACTGGTTTTAATATCAGCACCAGGGACCATGAAACCAATCACACAAGATATAGTTGGGTATCTGCCAACCATCAATTCACCAGCCACACAGTTGACCACAGTGTTTGAAATCCTGAATCAATCAGAGATAATCAGGAAGGAACTGCATCTAGAAACAATTGTGGTAGCCATGGATCAAGCACTCATGTGAAAGCCACTGAAATTGCCTGGAAGCACAAAGAGTGCTTCTCCAACATTCTTCTCAGAATGGGGACATTCCCTAATAATAATAATAAACTTTATTTGTATAGCACCTTTCATACAGAAACTGCAGCTCAAAGTGCTTCACAACAGAAAAAAACAGGCATAAAATGAACACATAAAGTGCAGACATAATTATAAAATCACAGTTTTTCACATTAGGATCTAACATCCCAACAGGCCACCTTGTTTATGGTTTGATTCAGTTTTAAATAGACAATGATAAAAAGAGTAAGATAAAATAGACATTGTAAAATAGTGCAGTGTAATAAAATAGTAGAATAGAATAGATAAAATATATATATTTTTACAGTGCAATAAAATAGTTTTGGATTACTTTACCTTCTCTTTTTGTTATCCACAGTTTAAAACTTGACAGTCTTCTACCATGTCAATGTATGGCATCCAGAATGCAGAGAGCTCTCCATTGACTTGTGACAGAGGTGAAAGTCTGTCCACAGGGTTATCAGCTCTTATTAGTGGACTTTGCAGCATCCCCCGCTAAGGTTCATGGGAGATGTAGTAAACACCACAAAAGGCTAGAATGCCGTGAATTATGTCCCAGTAGCCACTACACGCAAATCATTAATCATACATCAAAATAGCCTAATTGTATTATTATACACGATGATGACGATACAGAAAATTACAGAACAATTTTAAATGCATGGCAAAAATAGCATTTATTGTCAGTATTTTAGAGACCCCCCAAAAATTCACAAATCATGTTTTCAGGGGAGCTGGTGTCTGATCTAGGGGAGCCAATGGCTCACCCAGCTTACCCATGGTTCGCACCCTGCTGTTCTCACTACTATCAGACTCAAGAAGAAATGCCTGACACGTACTGTAACACTTAGCAACCTCAGACCCATCATTGCTCAGCCAAGGCCGGCCACACCCCCCATCACAAAATCACTGACAATGGCCCTTCTGAATGTTAGATCATTGAGCAACAAATCTTTCTTAATTAATGATCTGATAACTGAAAAGAATTTGCAATGCTTGTTCCTAGTCGAGACCTGGATAAATTACATTACAGGTGCGACAACGCTGATAGAAGCTTGCCCTCCAAATTACAAGTATTATCAATCGGTCAGACAAAATAAAAAAGGGGGAGGGCTTGCCGCTATTTTATCTACATCGTTTGTATGTAATGACATTGACATTACATTTTACATTTAGCCATTTAGCTGATGCTTTTATCCAAAGCGACTTACAAGTTCTGTACGACAAGTCATCAGGAAGGGCACAACTCCATCAGCTGAGTATTGACATGGGTGAATTTACATCATTTGAATATCTTGATATTGAGCTCAAACCTGAACTGTCTTTGCTCATCATCACATTGTACCGGCCACCAAAATACTAAATATTTCTGCAGGAATTCTTAGAGCTAATCTCAGTCGGTATCATTAGATGTGAAAGATTAATCATACATGGAGATCTGAATATTCATATAAATAAGAAGAACGACCGCAAGGCTATTGAGCGTACCAACCTACTGGACAGCTTCGAATAACCTTCAATAGACCAGTAGTAGATGATCACAATGTTCTAGGAGGCACATAGTTGATTAGAGAATTTGCAATGTAGCTTGGTCCTGTTCCATTTAGTGCTTTGTATATAAGGAGGAGGACCTTGAAATAATTTCTTAATGTTACCGGAAGCCAGTGTAGGTTAGCGAATACTGGACTGATGTGGTCTCTTCTCTTGGTTCTAGTTAGTAGCCTAGCTGCCGAGTTTTGAATGAGTTGGAGTCATTTTTTTTGGGAAGCCAGTGAGGAGTGCATTACAGTAGTCAAGTCGGCTTGAGATAAAGGCATGGATCAGTTTTTCAGTGTCTTTTTTTATTTATAAATGGCCATACCTTAAGGCTTAGCTATGTTTCTAAGGTGGAAAAATTATGTTTTTGTCACCTTGTTGATGTGTGATTTAAAGCTTAGGTCTGAGTCTATTATAACACCAAGACTTGTAACTTCGGTTTTGATCCAAGGAGTAAGTTGCCCCTTATACAACGGCATGCAAATTTCTCGATTCTGATTGGCTGAAACAGTCAACTTACACGTGGGTATTTTTCATAACCCAACGCTCTTGGTCCCAGGACCCGCCCACAACCGAATTACTATCAATGCGCGTTCGTGGTTTTTAGAAGTGAAGCAAGATGGCGGACAAACCGGACAGTAAACATTATGAAAGGATATGGATCAATAGGGTCATAAAGACTAAATGAAAAACGATTCTGTCACAGCGAATGTTTTAGTTGCTTAAACAATGTTGGATGATGTAATTGATGGGTCATGAGTCATTGTGGAACAAAATAAAAATTGTGCGAATTGATTGTTTGTTGATTAATTGCAAATTTTTTAAATTCTTTTTTTGTGTGCCTAAAGCAGCTGGGAGGTGCGCTGTTTTAAGTGAGCGTGGACTATTGAATTGATTGATTGATTGCTAATTTTATGACTGTCCGCCTTGTTTCCAACTGGTTAAATTTAGGCCCTCTTTCGAAGTTGGTTAAGGTTAGAGTTTTGTCTTTAGAGCAGGGCGATAGACCACCAGCCCTGATTCCAAACTCTAACCTTAACCAACTTCGAAAGAGGGCCTAACTTAACCAGTTGGAAACAAGGCGGACAGTAATAAAATTAGCAATCAATCAATCAATCAATTCAATAACCCACGCTCACTTAAAACAGCGCACCTCCCAGCTGCTTCTATAGAAAGTAGGTTTAAAAAAAATTATAATAATAATAAATCTTATAGGGCAAAGACCCCCCCCCCCCCCCTATATAGGTCGCCATAGCCCATGTGAGGACGCCATAGCCCATGTGCTGCACACAGCAGCATCACCACAAAGGTTCTAGAAGGTTCTATGTTCTAGCAGGTTCTATTATGACACCATACAGTGGTTAAGCATTTACCCTCTAATTCCCCCTTCTTATAGGAGAATATCCGTACCCATATATCAAGTTAAATCAAATCAAATACAAAATACAATATCAAAATAACACAAGGTGAACATGGTCGACACCCTTGGAAGTCCTTGTTGTCTCGTTCAGTTCAACCCTACTGGACTGTTGGTGTAACAATAGTTGAGCATCAGGGGTATTCACATCAGGCTGGCATTAGCCTTGAGTTATATCAAATGTTCCGGGGTTGGCTCGCCATCGGGTATCCGTCCGGCACACCACCTCGTCCCGCGACAGCTGCCAACAGCTGAGCTTCCACACATTGAGAAACTGAAGCAGAGATCGGTCACCATCGAGGACCAAGAACTGGGAGTATATGTAGCAGTGTGGGCCCACAGCCTCTCCCAACCAGGGGAGGAAACCAAGGAAGCGCCTCTTCTTGCATGCAAGAAGAACCTGGTCTGGGCACTTGCAAGGAGAACAGGTATAGAGAATCAAACAATCCCAAGCTGGACTGGTTTTAATATCAGCACCAGGGACCATGAAACCAATCACACAAGATATAGTTGGGTATCTGCCAACCATCAATTCACCAGCCACACAGTTGACCACAGTGTTTGAAATCCTGAATCAATCAGAGATAATCAGGAAGGAACTGCATCTAGAAACAATTGTGGTAGCCATGGATCAAGCACTCATGTTAAAGCCACTGAAATTGCCTGGAAGCACAAAGAGTGCTTCTCCAACATTCTTCTCAGAATGGGGACATTCCCTGATAATAATAATAAACTTTATTTGTATAGCACCTTTCATACAGAAACTGCAGCTCAAAGTGCTTCACAACAGAAAAAAACAGGCATAAAATGAACACATAAAGTGCAGACATAATTATAAAATCACAGTTTTTCACATTAGGACTAACATCCCAACAGGCCACCTTGTTTATGGTTTGATTCAGTTTTAAATAGACAATGATAAAAAGAGTAAGATAAAATAGACATTGTAAAATAGTGCAGTGTAATAAAATAGTAGAATAGAATAGATAAAATATATATATTTTTACAGTGCAATAAAATAGTTTTGGATTACTTTACCTTCTCTTTTTGTTATCCACAGTTTAAAACTTGACAGTCTTCTACCATGTCAATGTATGGCATCCAGAATGCAGAGAGCTCTCCATTGACTTGTGACAGAGGTGAAAGTCTGTCCACAGGGTTATCAGCTCTTATTAGTGGACTTTGCAGCATCCCCCGCTAAGGTTCATGGGAGATGTAGTAAACACCACAAAAGGCTAGAATGCCGTGAATTATGTCCCAGTAGCCACTACACGCAAATCATTAATCATACATCAAAATAGCCTAATTGTATTATTAGCACCTCCATGCTTCTAATAACCATGATCCCATGGTGCTTTGCCTATGATAAGATAAATTATGCCAGGTACCTGTCCCCTTACTTTGCTCAGATGACAAACTTCTCAGAGAAGAATCCTTCTGTGTATGAGGCCTTCAACACAGGCCAATCCTCTCTGCAGCTGTCAAGTCGCAACCCCTTTGGACGGATCCCTGTGGACCAGGCTACTGAAGTCACAGTTAACAAAGACACAGACTCCTGGAAGACATGGAAGACTTGGAAAATGATTCTGATTATTAGGTTATTAACACATTAAGTATGGTAGGTTTTGTATTAGTCTCTGTTTATATGAGATTATATATGGGACTATCCCTTGTTGTTCACACAACAGGCACATTGACATTTTACAATCATCTCAAATGTTGAACTTGATTGCCTGAAATGTATGATCAATTGAAATGCGTTAATAAACGATGGACTTCCACAGAATGCTGGAGGTTCATTGTTAGAGACACACACTTTACTACCCTACTCTACTGCCCTCTGCTGTTCTTAACTAACTTTGTTTTTACTCTAACCACACCACTAGTACAGCATTAGGCCTACAGATTGAATTCATACATATATCTCAAACTTTCACAATTGTTTACAGTGGTTGGTTTGGAAAGATGCTTTGGCGAGAGTCTTTGTCATAAAACGGATGTTGCCCAGTCATCTTTCTTTTTAAATTTGCATCATTCAGTGTCAAATGCATCACTGCTTATGTAGTGTACAACGAGGATGGACAGCCCGACGGATTAAGTAACTCAACTTGTTGTTACTTTAATTGCAATTAATTCGTTCATTCACCATAAATCTCTCAAATTCCAATCCCACAATTTGAGTACTATTGTCTACAACATTTAATCTATAAGGGACAAGCCAGTGAAAAGTTTGGGTAGGTGGTATAATGAGGAGTTGAATGATAGTGAACAGATAGGGCAACTTAGGAAAGATGTTGTAGAGGGGATAGGAAGGATATAGCGAAACCAGGGCTTCGAGGCAAGTTGCAGTGTGTTATGGTGTTTGCAGTTTATTCCCTAAATTGATGTGGCCATTATCAATATATGAAGTGCCAATATCAAAAGGTAGAAAGGCTTGAGAGATTGGGTAATTCCTCTATTAGGAAATGGCTACGAGTTCCTCTCTGTATTAGTAGTGTGGCATTGTACGGGAAAGCCATTCTCCAGCTACCAGTAACAAGTCTAACAGAGGCGTTTAAGTCTGTGAAGGTGATACCAGCGTTATCAGGGAGCAAAGTAGTTAGTAATTTTGTCCCAAATCCAACTAGAGTGAGGACATTTAACCCAAGACAGGCAGTACAGGAAGCAGAGGCTTAGACCTCTTAGGCACACAGACATTATTTGTAGGTAAGGTGCAACTTAAGGCCAGGGGGTGGGGGCAGGCACGTGCACACATAGAGCCCAAGGGGTGCTTGAGCACCTGCCTGTTTGAGCCTCATAAAAAAAGTGCCATTTTTGAAAAAAATAAAATAAAGAATATTTTGTTTACCGTTACGCATATAGACTGCCCTTCCAACTGAAAAATTTCAGGATAGAATAAAAATATTAGGCAAAGAGAGAGAGATGCCCCATATTCCATTGCAGTTTGCACGGCCTCCTCAGCGTGCCTCTCCACGGACCTATATATTTTATGCATAGCGTGGGTGGTGATGATGATGATGATAGAAACCGCTGTGGCGCATACAGTTGAATGCTGGTATTACACTCATTGAGAGACACGAAGTCAAGTCCGATGGGATTTGGGAATCTCAAATACAAATCGGTATTGGAATAAAAAAGGCATTTATATTAAACAATACAGAATATACAGCACTTCTTGTGGTCTGTAGGGTAAGCACTTATTCCCTCCCCCCTGAACATTTATGGAGATGTATGGGCCTTTTAAGTCAGTGATAAAAGTGTCTTTCAAGGATAAGTGAGCTCCTGCACTGATTATTATAGTTCAATATTCAATATTTGATCACCAAAACCCCCCAAAAAGTATAAGGGGGCCCCTCGCCCGAAAATCGGTTAAAAGACACACAGGTATAGTGCCCTTTTCAGCCTTTGAGCACCTGCCCCTCTAAAGTCCTGTGCACGTCCCTGGGTGGGGGGCTGGGACTCTGCTCAGGGACACCAGTATGGAGTAAAGCAGGTCCCACAGAAAGGAGGACGCTGGTAGTGGAGCAGGTAAGGCAACACGTGGAAGTAGTGAGGTGTACAAAGGCTGTGGCCCAGGCTAAGCAGGGACAGTGGATGAACTGGGAAAGTGTAGAGCAGAGGAAGCTTAGCTGGAGGGACCTGTGGAGTATGGAGGGAAATGGTATAACATTCTTGATAGAGGCTAGATGTGCTGCCATCACCACATAACCAGAAGACAGTGGGTAGATGGTGGACACGTCATTTCCACTGTGTCCAGGGACTGCAACTTTCAGGCATATTATGTCAGGCTGTAAGTGTTTCTCAAGGCCATGCAGTATACATGGCGACATAACCAGGTTTTGAACAGCTTAACGGTAGGAATTGAAAGTAGGAGACAAGGTGAGTTGAGGATGTAATCGGATGGAGGGTGCAGCCATTCAATTTGTCTGTGAGGGAGAGACATGTAGAGGAGGTAGGTTTTTCGGCAGGACACCTAAATGGAGCTACTTTTGATTTGATTTTTAATTTGTCTCGAACATAGAAACATAAAACAAGTTTAAAAAACAAAAAGGTAAATAGATAAATTTCCACACAATAAGTGTTCGAGAAGGAACAGGGGGAAGTAAAACAACGTATCAAGCCCCGCCCCTTCCTCACAATATTTGACATTATAATTTAATACACATAATATAACAAATAATGAAAATTAAAATAAAAGTACAGTTTTTTATATATCCAAATATCCAAATGAGAAAGAAATATGTATTAGGCAGTCACATTACTGCTCAAGCTCCTCTCTCTTATATGTGTCCATAAGTGCTTGTTTATAGCTACCTTTAAATTGATTGATATTTTTGCTTAATTTTATACTTGCATCCAGACCATTCCAGAGTGATACCCCACAAACTGCAATGCACATACTTTTAAGAGTTGTACGTACCGTAGGTTGCTTTAAAGCTAATGTCCCTCTAAAATTATAAAAACACTCTCTCTAGCCATGCACATTTTTTGAATGTTGCTTGGTAATTTGTTTTTTTATTGCCAGAAACATAATTTGTGCAGATTTGAATTTGATTAAGTCCATGAATTTTAATGTTTGACTTTTTACAAACATGATGTACTATCCGTATGGCTCTTTTTTGCAGTGTGCATATCTTTTGTAAGTTGCTTTTATAAGTATTTCCCCAGGTTTCAACACAATATGATAGATATGGTACAATGAGTGTGCAATATAATTTAAGAGTTTTCTGATTCAGGATATATCTAGTCTTGCCCAGTATACCAATACTTCTCGCTAACTTTGAACACAAATATTTTATATGGGGTTTCCAGCAGAGGTTGTGGTCTATTAAAACCAATAGAAACTTGTTTGTATATACTCTCTCAATTTTTACATTATCAATTTTCAGTTGAGGATCAGTGTTTATTTTACAATTTCCAAATATCATGAAGTTGTTTTTTTCAAATTGAGTGATAACTTATTTATGTCGAACCAACCTTTTAATTTGTCCATTTCTTTGTTTGCCACTTCTAAAAGCTGCTGAAGGTCATCCCCCGAACATAAAATGTTTGTGTCATCCGCAAAGACAACAAGTTTCAGTATGTCAGATACTTTACATAATCATTTATGTATAAAATGAACAATTTGGGTCCCAATACTGACCCCTGTGGAACACCACAGGTAATGTTTAAGCATTGTGACTTATGCTGACCCATCAGAACAAATTGCTGCCTGTTACTAATATAGCTTTTCAGCCACTCTAGAGCAACCCCTCTGACACCAAACCTGTCCATCTTTTTCAGTAAAATCTCGTGATCTATTCATCTATTGTATCAAAAGCTTTGGGACTGATTGGGAGATGCAGGTAGATTTGACAGTAAAACCTGTTGTTCCATGGAGATAGTTAGCACTAACTTAAGACCGGACCTAAAAAGTCAGTCAGCGGTTAGTTTGTTATAGAATTGACCGTGCGTTGGGAGGATTCAGTGGAAGCTTAGATATGCAGACCTGGCAGCAGAAACTGAACAGCGAGGATGGAAAAAAGGGTTTGTCCGGTGGAAGTACATTAGGATCCAGAGGATTTATTGCATGATCGACCTCATCATTATTGGGAGAGTTGGGGGGATTCCTGGGCAGAGTTTGTGAGAAGTGGTAAATGAGATGTCAGAAGAAGCATTTAAATGCAGTCAGTGGATTTGGTTGAGGAGAAATGTCAGCTGGGGACCAAAGTAAACGAAGAGTAATTCCTTTTCTTCTCTGTTGTTGCCGTCTCGTGTTCTATTTTTGACATAGGATAACATAAGGACGTTTGGTGTGTGGATATCATGGGAAAAGGGAGAGCTAGCATAGAAGGAGGTGGTTCTAAACCGTATTGTTTTACTTGACCCGTATGAGTAGCATAGATGTTTGGCAAGGGGGATTGGGTTTCTTCATTGAGCGCTTATCCTTTATCATTAGGGCACAAGTATCTTGTGTTTTATTATAAAATGGTATTTGTGTGTGCATTATTTCAGTACCCTATTCAGTACACTATTTCAGTACCCTTAAGTTGTGACCTCGCAGCTGTGTCATTGCCCCTTTGTTTACTATGCCATTTGCTGTCATTTAGTCCTTGGCCATACTGTATTTCTGGAATAATCGCTATGTCAAGTTGTTTCCCATTCTGTTGAAATGATGCATGGGGGAAAGTGCAGTTTGCACAAGATTAGAAGGGAGGAAGTACCGCATGATAGGAAGCAGAGTTGACATTCATTGAATGACTTGGCAAACATGGGACAGAAATGCTCGCCTGGTAGACACTGTATATACTGTATTACAAATAGCTTTGCTATTCTGCTGTACATTGATGATATGGCCACTGTGACCATCACCATTTACAATTTCACGTAACCAATCTTGTAGATTGGTAACGTGACCTGTGTTCGTTTTTAAACATCCACATCTTTGCCTACAATGTTGGTTGTCTGGATAAAATTATATTTACAAATATAAAGCTGCCACATTGTTTCAGGAAGTGTCATATCATTTCGATGGTACGATACGATCACGGACACGAGACGGTGTCTTAGCTGTTGGTTGTCGAGGCTATGTACGCCATTCTGTGACCGTGGACCAGCTATGACATCTACAGATGAGTCGACGTTGCCGTGGGAGTATCCATGGCGCCCTTTGGGAGGGGCTTGCGGCTGAGTGTCGCCGTCAGCCGCCTTCGGAACACCTTGCACAGGAACACGTAGATGAGGGGATCCAGGCAAACGTTTGTGGTCGCCAACCAGAGAGTCGTCTCCTTGGCGATGTACAACGCGTTCTGCGCCTGGCAGTATGACCCGAACCTGGTCTGGGTCAGCGTGTAGGGCACACGGGCAAAGTGGAATGGGGCAAAGCAGATGAAGAATACCACCACCACCACAAAGACTTTGGCCTTGGTCCGACGGCTGGAGGCTTTGGAGCTGCTCCGGGAGGCTTTGTACGACTCGTACACTTTCTTGCTGATGAAGGTGTAGCACACTGCCATCAGAGCCATTGTGCCCCAGAACACCACCTGAAAAACATACCATTACTATTAGGTTTCCTGAAATCATGTGAGCACCTTTTCATACACATACCATCATAGAATCATTTGATTATTTAGGGTTAGATGATGTCAAGTTCTTACATGATGATATGATATTTAGTTTAGTGGGCCGTCAGTGCCAGTGCTCTGTTCAATTGGGAATAATGCCGTGTTTGCACTAAAACTATTAAATATTATAGCTATGGATCTAATAACGTTGTCGATTGTCAGCGAGTTTCTTCCGGTCAACATGCACAAAACAGATACTTTTTTCATCCGTACATTTCCGTTTTATACCGTGGTGAATATGAGCATAGTTTGAGTGATTCTGAGTAATCCCAGGAAAAGACGCGAAAACAGCGTTTTAGTGGAATTCACTAACCACGTTGCCATTCCTCGCTTGGATCAACAATCAATCTGAAATCAACGCTAGATTATCGGTATTATCTTTCATCATGCAAGCATGAAAGGGGGTTTGGAGCGGGGCGCCCCTCCGTGCTGTGATTACTACCAACGGGACACACCACACACACATACCACACAGACACGCTGCAATCGTGGCAAAAAAATTATCGGATCAATGCAAGATTGGTAACATATAGTCCTTACCTTGTATCTGATGTACTGTAAAAAGAATAATCCAATTATCTGATCACCATTCCAAATATTCATCGCGATTGTTTGTCCGATGTTATCCAGCATTCCAGATGATCTGGCGGGCGGGGACCCTCGTCGAGGGAACTGTGGTGACCGCTTGTCTTGCCGGAGTGTTCAGACCCCGCCCCCACGCCGAGCTCGGCCAAGAAAACAAACCACATTGTTTCAAATGGAGTGCAATAGCAGCCGTGAGGCGTTAGGTGGCGGTATTGGCCGTTTGCAATCTCAGACACATTCAGGACAGTCTGCACAAGGTGCCTCGATGGATTATGAATGGCACTAGCTAATAAAAGAAATTTAACTAAACAGAAACGTAGAGCTACGTTTCTGGCACTCAACCGCTGGGCCACAGAAACATAGATCTACGTTAACGGCACCCAATGTGTTAAGACAATCTTATGACATGCACGTATCATTGTCAAGGTAACACAATAAAGTCACCCACTTCCTTGTTAAAATGCCAAAGATTGAGTCATGGTGGCTACAGTAGATACACCATGAATTGATAGTGCAAAGTTACTCAGTATATCAGTCTCACCTGACAGAAGTAGTTGAATCCCTCATGCCAGAGCCTGCCAGCTTTGCCTTTCATCGACATGCACTTCAGTCTACCGCCTATGATCTGTGGCATCTGGTCGCTCAGAATGACGTTGGGCAGCGCTAGAGAAAACATCACCGCCCAGACAGACGCACTGAGGATCTGTCCAACCCTGACCTGCTGCAGAGGGGACTTCCCGAAGGGCCGGACTATCTTCAGGTAGCGGTCCAGGCTGATGAGACCCAGTAACAGGATGCTGATGTACATGGATATGTAGAAGAGGACAGCGGAGTATCTGCAGTGGAAGGCGCGCAGACGCCAGGAGCCCACGCCCGCATCGCTGAGGACTTTGACGGGGATGGTAAGAGTCATCAGTAGGTCTGCCACCACCTGTTGACAAAGGAACAGGTTATTGACCACACGGAAGTCCCTTCCCCCACAATGACAATCAATGATGGCAATTGGCAAATCAATGATGATAAAACCTTAGATGTCTCACCACATTCTTCAGGTAGACCATGAATGTGGAGGTACTGCGGATGTTGAGGAAGATCCATGCGGCCAGGATGTTCAGTACCAGGGCCACCAGAAAGAGGAGGCTGTACAGACAGGGGAACACCAGAGCCGTCACGCTGGTGTCCCGGACACACTTTATGGTGGTATTGGACTGGGTGCTGTTCATCCTCTCGACCTCGGTGGACCCTGGGAGGGGGAATAGAGTTGAGAGACGATGGCATGAGAGAGAGAGAGAAAGAGAATCTTTCTAAATAGGTCACTGTGTTCTTTGTATACATGACCACATGGACTACATTTTACGTGGCTGGTTTAAGCAGCCACACCTGCCCCTAAACCAGCCACCCTCACATCATCTTATTTATTTATTTAGACAGAGCATATTAAAATGGACACTACAAATAAATGCAGTGTAAATACACCAGATTTAGCAAGGATGCTAGTTTTCATCCGCAGTCCCCACACAAAACATACAAACAAAACAGGCAGGCAGTGAAGCATATCATGCTATGAGGCAAAGCATAAAAACATACAAAAAACAAAGTACAAGGTATAAAGTTGTAGGATTCTTTGTCAAGGTGCACTACTAGACGACTACAAATGGTCACAGGTAATATCTCCCGCTCTGCTCTATGGGGAATCCCCTTAGTGCGGTGGCTTAGCAAAAAAATGTGGACGCGCCGGACAAAAGCACCAAATTTTTCCCACGTGTTCCCCATCACCATAGCTTTCATTTTGGGGTAGGGGCCACGTCATCATGATGGATTTCAAGATGGCCGCCATGTAAAATCAAGGTTCTGCCCATTAATAAATATCTTGGTCCATAGCGCGCTCAATATTTGAGTGAACACAAAGGTATTGGTATCCCTGTAAACTAGAGAAGCTAAGCTTTCCATTTGTATCATTTTCATTAAGCCCAACTGTTGGGAAGGGTGTTTTAATAGGCAATGATTCAAAATTATGTTAAATTTTCACCTAGAAAAAACTGCCATGCTCATCTTCCAAAAGGTCCCTTGGCTGTTCACATGAATATATCAGAGTGACCATTGGTTTTATAGGTACCCACAAGCCTCTTCTTTCCAGACGTACCCACTTTGTCCAACTTGCATGCTATTTGGGGAGATAATCAAGCAGGTTTGTGCATGTGGTACAAATGTGTCGAACATTGGGTTAGGGTTTGTTGTTAGAATGTTGAACATAGAAGATCAATTTTGGTGTACAGTCAAACTACACTACTACTATTTTCTGGCTCAATAATGTGTTAATGCTATGAAGAATATCCTGGTCGTTTGGTCATTACGGTGTTGATGACCGGTATAGCCACCGACAGCTGTCATGAGACGCGCACTGAGAGTATGGCCACCGCAGGAATTTTTATGAAACATTCTGATATTATTGCAGGTCTTGTGCAGTGGTCTCGTGCGTGCCACTGTCAACCAAGCGAGCGACAGTGGCACGAGTCGACTCGAGACGTGCACTGTTTGACAATGATATGCATGCATGCAGCATAATTTGCGAGTGCTCTCGTGAGTCGTGACTGAGGAGAGGATGGCCCGCAGGCCGCAGGAATTTCTATAAACATTCTGATACTTTGATTAGTTAACTATCTATTCCGTTAGTTAACTATGTATTGATAGATAACTTATTACGTATTAATATGATATTGTAAGGGGCAGGACCAGATAAGCTTTGCTTCTTTCTGTCCCTTCTCGAACAAAACCATTTGTCTTGAGCTATGTTGATTATTCCATAGGAAGATATATTTAAATGTATTTTATTTCGTTTTTATAAATGTTGTGTTATTACAAATGTGTGTTTATGGTTGAAAATGTTCGAGATAAATAAAGATCAAATCAAATCTAACTGAAGAAGTTATCCCTCTTCTAACAAGAGACGTCATTGCTTATTAGGGATGGGTACCGAATTTGGTACTTTTAAAGGTACTTACCGAAACACGTCTGTACTACAGAGTATCGATTCACAAGAGATACAGTAAAAGAAAGAAAAATAATTAAAAAAAATTGCACTTTTTTTATTTATCTTTTAACCTTTTTTCTTTTCATGTCAACGTTCACATGCACAATATACGTATCAGGGCCGACGTTCCACTCTACTGGTTAAAGTTGCTTACTCGTGAGTAGTACGTTCGTTGATAAAGAAAAATAAGGGCCACAGCCGCTCCGGTGTAAAACAAAGATATCCAAATTTCTCTTCCACAGCGAAGTCTTTCTTTACAGAAGTGATCCTAAAGCTATTTTCCTAAATATTCACGTCACTACTACAAGGTAAGAAAACTGTATTTTCCCAGTCTCCAAAATCACAGCCGACTCGACACATGAAAATTCCTCCTCACCTGAAAGCCGTAAATAAACAGCAATACTGTAGGCAAGGCACCCTGGTCTAGAAATGCAGGCTTCAATCTATGTTGTTAGTCTATCTGTTCAGTACATGCTCAGCACTGTTTCAAGATGCACAATGAGCTCTTCAGAGAGAATTGTTGAATATTATATATAGATACACAAATGTTCTCGAATGTTTGACTATGACATCATACTGTGACATCACGAATGTTCTAGAAGGTTCTATTATGACAAATAATACGGTTCAATGACTTTATCTAAATCCAATCAATATTCCTAATGCTGTTTCAATGTAAGGTTATAAAAATAAACATATAAACATTCATATAATACAATAACTTAAATATATAGCTTTGGCTCCTCTACAATACGCTTACCTAGGATTTGACTTGATTCAACAACAAAGCAATCGGGCCATTGGCAAGCCGAAAACGGTCGAAAGTGTAGTTATTTGAAGTTTGGATTTTTTTTTTACGACTGAGGTAGGTAGATTAAATTTTTAGAGACTAAAGTACCGAAAAAGGGTACCGGTATCGATTCACAGGTACCGGTACCGTATCGGTTCAAATGTGAACGGTACCCATCCCTATTGCTTATGTCCAGAGATTCCACCTTTGATAACTAAAGTAATGACACTTGACCTGTTATATTATGTTTTGCCTTTTTAAACATGTCCCTTATCGCGCTGTCCTCTGGCTGCGCTAAGCCACGACAGCTGTCACGAGACGCTCACTGAGAGCTGGCCAGTATACCGCGGGAATTTTTATGAAACATTCTGAAATTTTCACGGGCACAAGACCACTGCACAAGACCCGCGAAAATATCTCCATAACAGTTAAATACGCCTATACGGGCTAAAGAGTTATGATAATAATAATAAATGTAACGAGTGATCCTAATCAAATGTCTATTCGATTCATGCATGTCTGACTGTTAAACAAATAAAAAATGATGTAAATATGTTGTTAGAATGGTACAAATATTCATCTGGTGACATTCTTCATAGCATTAACACATTTATTGACCCAGAAAATTTATAGTTTGACGCCAAAATTGATCTTCTATGTTCAACATTCTAACAACTTACCCAACATTCACATTTTTGGCAGTTGTTAGAATGTTCGACACATTTGTACCACATGCACAAACCTGCTTGATTATTGCCCCAAATTGCAAGTTGGACAAAGTGGGTATGTCTGGAAAGAAGAGGCTTGTGGGTACCTATAAAACCAATGTTCACTCTGATATATTCATGTGAACAGCCAAGGGACCTTTTGGAAGATGAGCATGGCAGTTTTTTCCAGGTGAAAATGTAACATAATTTTGAATCATTGCCTATTAAAACCCCCTTCCCAACAGTTGGACTTAATGAATGATACCAATGGAAAGCTTAGCTTCTCTAGTTTACTGGGATACCAATACCTTTGTGTTCGCTCAAATATTGAGCGCGCTATGGACCAAGATATTTATTAATGGGCAGAACCTTGATTTTACATGGCAGCCATCTTGAAATCCATCATGATGACGTGGCCCCTACCCCAAAATGAAAGCTATGATGATGAGGAACACGTGGGAAAAATGTGGTGCTTTTGTCCGGCGCGTCCACATCCTTCTCAAATCTGGTGCTAAGCCACCGCACTACATGTTGCTGTGCAGGTTAAGATGTGTTAAAGGGGACATGCAAATGGCTTTTTCAGTGTTTAGCATTGTTTTATAGTAATAGGGGTTAGTATCAATGGGTCTGTGTCAACTAATTACCATATTGGCGGATTCATCTAATTCAGTTGAGACCATTTCCTCCATTGCATTAGGTCATTCTGATTTGACTCGCAAGGTGACGTAACAAGGAGCTGGTGTAGCTGATTGTGATCTGATTGGCTCTGTGGTTGTAGTCACCGCCAACAATTCGCTCAACAGAGCGAGTGGATTACTTCCTCAAACAGGGTGCCGCCGAGTCCGACAGACAGCAGAGAACGAGCGAGAAAGGAGAGAGAGATAGAGAGGGAGAAAGAGAGAGGGGACTTTGCAGGAGTGTGTGTAGAAATGTGTGTGCGCCGGCGCGCCGCGGGGATGAGTCTTCTCTCACACGCTCCGTGTGTCCCTCTCCCTCTCTCTCTCTCCCTCTCTATCTCTCTCCCTCGCAGTCGGGAGCAGCATATCACTGTCAAATATCTTTGTGCATGCTCCCACGTGCTCGCCCGTATTCAGATCCGTACAATAATAATCACAGAGGTATATATTGTCATTTGAAACAAGTTACCAATGCATTGTACCGTGGGATTATGCCCCCCCGCTGCGAAATTAATTAGTATCCCCCTCAATGTCTCTATATCTCTCTCTGTCTGCCACTCGCAGACTGTGTGGGTGACTGTCTTTCAAAGCGCTTATGGGCGGAGCCCATCCAATAACAGCCTGAAATCCTAAGGCTGGAAAATTAGGCTTTTGAGTACTTCATTCGAAATATAAAAAATAGGCGGCTGGGTGGCGCAGTGGACGAGGCGCTCGTCACCAACGCAAGAGACACTGGTATCGAATCCAGCTGTCAGCATTGCTTCCGGCTTGGCCGTCCGTCATACTGGCTCGATTGGCAGAGTCAGCGGGAGGGAAGCCGGTGGGCAGTGATGCCACAGATTACTTGTAAAAATTATATGATTACTGATTACTCCTTTAAAAGTGATCTAGTTGCTTTACTGATTACTTGAAAGTAACTAGGTCTACAACATAAGAATGACAACAGTTTTTTTCTCTCTTTCTCTACCAAATCCATTCTGAGACAACAGACTCCGCAAGTCGCACATAACATGAATCTCTCTCTCACTCTCACTCTCACTCTCTCACTCTCTCTTTCAAGTAGCCAAATTACACTATAAAATGAACTGGATAGTTGATTTAACTTCATACTGAAGCCATTCTAAAATCAGCTATAAACATAAACATGTGTGTGTGTGGCTGTGTGCGTGTGTGTGCGAGCGCACGTCCCATTTCCGATCTAGCTGACTGTACCCATGGCTCTCTTATCATCAGCATTATGAGATAGTAACTAAATAGTAACACACAGCCACTTGGAAAAGTAACTGTAATCAGATTACTGGCTTGTAAAAAGTAAGTAAGTTAGACTACTATTTACTGAAAAAGTTATCAGATTAGAGTAACTAGTTACTGGCATCACTGCCGGTGGGTCTGGGTCGTTGTGGACAGCGACTCCTACAGTTCGGTCGGGGCGCCTGCACAGCGAGGGAAGGATCTAAGAGAGGTAGTGTGACCTTCCACACGTTACACTCTCTCAGTGAGAGTCTGCGCTGCCAGGTGAAAAGAAGTGGTGGGCTGGGTACACATGTGTCGGTCGGAGGAAGCATGTGATAGTCTCCGCCCTCCCAGACCGACGGTAGGGGGTAGAGTGTGCAACGACCAGGAAGGGGATTGGGAATTGGCATAACGACTAACATTGGGAGGGGAGAAAAAAACAGAAAAAGAAGCGAGAAAAAGATAATAATAATAAAAAAGAAGAAATATAAAACAATGCATTTTAAATTACAGATGTGTTCAATAGACTCACAGGAATTGTGTAAAGTTGCCCAAATAGTGCTAGGAATAGCAATGCATGTCCCTTTTAACATGTTACTGTGCAGGTTAAGAGGTTAAACTGTTACTGTGCAGGTTAAGATGTTAACATGTTACTGTGCACATTAAGATGTCAACGTACATAATCTGTGTTTAAACTGTGTTTAAAGTAAACATGAGATGTTATATTACTTATACATGTCAAAAAACTTAAAATATCATATGAAAGAGTGGATACTAGGTGTAAACGTAGGAAAAGTTGTGCATTTTAAAATGAAAACATATAGTGTGGATGTAGCCATAGATTAATATCACCTTTGCAGCAGGTAATTTTTTTCATCAGCAATGTTAGTGATTATCAGGGGTGTAAAAGTACTTGTTGTTAATTGTACTTTGTTACAATACTTAGGTACTGTGTTTGGGGATTTGTACTGTACTTTACTCAAGTATTATTAGGTTTGTATATTTGTACTTTTACTCAATTACATTTCAGAGAAAAAAAACATTACAATACTCCTTACATTTAAAATGCAGACCTACAAAGTACAAATCTTGCAGGTCCAACTATTTTAATTAGTATATTTGTTTCTCTGTCCGAACTAACGGTAACGTTATTAATCCTGCGGCCGCACTTTATTTTAAAACAGCTTATCAAATCCCCATCAATGGAAAACACCTGGCCATACCCATGCTGATTGTGCAAGACTAGAAAATGGGGATCTTTGATTAAATCAGAAGAATAGACAGTCAGAAAAAAAGTCTTTTACTTTTTAGTACTTAAGTATATTTAAAAGTAGAAACCTTTTGACTTTTACTTAAGTGTGTTTTTAGCCAGATACTCTAACTTTTACTTGAGTACGATTTTGAGACGGTACCCATACTTTCACTTAAGTATAATTTCTGGGTACTTTTTACACCCCTGGTGATTATTATTATTTTTAGTTTGTTTCAGGTACTGTGGTGAGAGAGACGAGTAGAGTAGATTTAGATCTGGAGTAGCTGAATCAATTTGCATCAGAAGGGAGAGCCATACACACAGAGATTCTATTAAGAAACAGTGTATCATACACCAGGACACATCAAAAGAAGATGATGACCATTTAGTTACACCTCAAGACTATGCATCCTGGGAAACATCATTTGAAGCAGCCAAAGTGAGAAAGAAGGCCCCTATTTTAGATGTTGCAAAAGAATGTGGAGAAAAATAAGTCCCAAGAATCTACTATCACCGAAAATGCAGAAGCCTATTCACCATGAAGAGAGACTTAGAGACTCTGAAAGGGAAAGTCAAAGAAAGCATTACTGATGAAGCTGGTGAGACATCAAAAGGCCAAGGAGGAGATCTTCATTATAAGCAAGAGTGTATGATCAAATCTGCATTTTTTGTGATAAGATGAAGACGGTTCTAAATGGCTCCCAGGTGCGTGAAAAGCGTACACAAGCTGTACAACTCAGAGCTGACCAAACACTACGAGAATGCGCAAGCCAAAAGGGAGATGAAAAGATTCTAGCAGGAAGAAGCAGAGAAATAGTAGCTGCAGAGGCCCATTATCATCGTTCATTCTATAATGATTACACCAGAATGAAAAAAAAGGCACCTGAGTACAAAGAGAATGATGAAGAAACAGGTGGTGATGAACTGTATAAAAGGATTGAAAGGGAAGCCTATGAAGACCTTTTCAATTATATCAGAACTGATATCATACCAAACAAGATGACTGTACAAGTCACTTCTTTGGTCACGAAACTTGAATCTTTCATGCTATCTGGTGGAGTTACACTCAGGCAATATTCTACAAGGAAGCACATTCATATGAAACTTGAATTTGAGCTGGGCAATTCAGTAGATATATTTCCAGATGACAAAAGAAAATTGTTGATGGTTCCTCAAAGTGTATCCTTAAGGGACATTGTCTTGGAAAATCAAACTCTACCGAGGGAGCTCAACGTTTGGAGGGCCAAGTCAACCAATCTCAACACGATCATAGATCAAACAATGACTGTGACTCCCTGGTCATTCCACCCATCTGATGTGAAAGATAGATATGCTCATATGTCCATACCAGAACAACTAGAACGGCTTATTGTTGGACTGCTCACTGGAAATCCTGACACCAAAACTCAAACAGAGAGTCAATGCTCTGGTTCAGTCATTTAGTCAGCACATATGCTGTGACATGTGGTCAACACAAACCACCAAAGCACCTTCTACTTCCTTATGCAGTAAAAACATTGACAGGGTAACACTGAGCTCATCCAAACACTGAACAAGCTTGGGCATGGGGTCTCTTACTCCCAACTTGAAGAGAATGACACTGCTCTGTGTCTCCAAAAGCTAGCAACAGCCTCAAACCAAAGAGTTGTACTTCCAGCATCCATCAAGCCTCATGTCTTCACCAATCTTGCATGGGACAATATCGATAGACTTGAGGACACTCTCACTGGAAAGGGCACATCACATAGAGTCAATGGCATAGTTGTACAGGCCAATGTCTATGGACCACAACTGCCAAGAGCTGAGCTTCCACACATTGAGAAACTGAAGCAGAGATCGGTCACCATCGAGTACCAAGAACTTGGAGTATATGTAGCAGTGTGGGCCCACAGCCTCTCCCAACCAGGGGAGGAAACCAAGGAAGCGGCTCTTCTTGCATGCAAGAAGAACCTGGTCTGGGCACTTGCAAGGAAAACAGGTACAGAGAATCAGACAATCCCAAGCTGGACTGGTTTTAATATCAGCACCAGGGACCATGAAACCAATCACACAAGATATAGTTGGGTATCTGCCAACCATCAATTCACCAGCCACACAGTTGACCACAGTGTTTGAAATCCTGAATCAATCAGAGATAATCAGGAAGGAACTGCATCTAGAAACAATTGTGGTAGCCATGGATCAAGCACTCATGTGAAAGCCACTGAAATTGCCTGGAAGCACAAAGAGTGCTTCTCCAACATTCTTCTCAGAATGGGGACATTCCATAATAATAATAATAAACTTTATTTGTATAGCACCTTTCATACAGAAACTGCAGCTCAAAGTGCTTCACAACAGAAAAAAGACAGTGCAGACATTTAAATCACAGTTTTTCACATTAGGATCTAACATCCCAACAGGCCACCTTGTTTATGGTTTGATTCAGTTTTAAATAGACAATGATAAAAAAGAGTAAGATAAAATAGACAGAGTAAAATAGTGCAGTGCAATAAAATAGTAGAATAGAATAGAAAAAATATATATATTTTACAGTGCAATAAAATAGTTCTGGATTACTGTTCAACAGTTCAAATTCGTCTTTACCTTCTCTGTTTGTTATCCACAGTTTAAAACTTGACAGTCTTCTACCATGTCAAGGTATGGCATCCAGAATGCAGAGAGCTCTCCATTGTTGTGACAGAGGTGAAAGTCTGTCCACAGGGTTATCAGCTCTTATTAGTGCATTAGTTAGCATAATGTTCGCCGTCTGTTGGTTCAAGTCACTGGCCATGTCTTTAACATTGTCCAAGAATGATTTGATCATCCCACTCTTCTCTGGAAAACTGTCCTCAACCCACGGTGTGAACTCTGAACTCTGCCCATGCGAGTCTCATCAGTGCTTCATAGATGTACGTGTGGACCCTGACAGCACGGTTATAGTGTTTACCATCAAGGACTCTATTGACAGAACCCTCTGCAACAATTCCAGCCTCTATGCATATGTCCTTTAGACCAGCATCCCAAAATCACTTTCCTAGGATGGCTAAGGCATTACATATGGTATGCCTAAGGCAGGGGTCGGCAACCTGCGGCTCCGAGGCCGAATGCGGCTCTTTAGCCAATCAACTGCGGCTCCCTGGCCAAAAAAATATAAAATAAAAAGAAGATTAAAACGTTTTTTGTAACTTTAAAAAAAAAAAAAATCTTATTTTGGAGATCGATATCATACTGACACTGAAATGAAAAAAATTTCATCAACTAAGATATTTAGTCAACAAAAGGCTTACCTGTATGCCTGATATGTGGTGCGAAATTTGCGAACAACGAAACATTTACTTTTTATTTTATAGATTCTCCACAAATATGGGAAGGACTCAAATATACCTGAATAGTTCAGGGTTTTATTTCAAAGTCGGTCTACAGACATTTTTCTTTTTGTTGCTTTATAATCCCATTAATGCAACAAACTGTGTGCTATAAGTATAAAGTATAATAAATCGCAAATTACTTTGGGTATGCAATTGTCAGGCGTTTTATGCTAAATGTGGGGTATGCTTGGTGTAGCTGAGGGGTACAATTCCCTGACTGTATTGTTAGATATGATATTTAATACCACTACCTCATGTACTTTAACTTCTGGCCACCCAGTACAAGATATAAGTATGATGAACACTTTCCCACCTGATGAAACGAACCAACACAAATGTACCAAATCGAATATTTAATACAGCAAAAGGTGTATACAACATTCACTTAATTACATTTATGATTTGAAATATTGAATATGCACTTTTATGGCAAATTAGTATTCGTAGGTAAATCAACATTGAATGTCCAATCTCTGGTTGCGCAGGGAGTAAGTATACAACCTGGAATATTTAGGAAACGATAGCGAAGGTACTTAAATGATTATAGCTGGATACACTAAGGGGGGGGGGGGGTCCCGTTGGTTGTAAGACAGTAGGAGGGGGGGGGTTAGAGAAGCCGCTGGCGGTATCCCATCTGGCCGACGGTGTCTTGGGAGAATCCAAAGTCTTGGACACAGTGCCCACAGAACCTCGGGCCGCAGACGAATACAGCTGGACCCTCTGTGGAACGGTATCTGCCGGTCCACAACGGAGAGACGTGGTGCGACCTCACGTGTAGAGCGCCGCCTCACCTGGAGTCCTCTCCGGGGGGTAATTCCAACACTCGGCAGTGTTGGCCTTTATCCATGGAATAATCAAAGCACACAAAGCATAATCCAAGAGCCGTGGAAGGCTCGCCGTCGTCGGGGGTAGAGTAATCCAATATACAGGTCCAGTCGCTCTTGACCCGGAGCTCCTCGGATGCAATCACCACTAGGGGTCTGACCAGCCTGGATAAGCGTCCAGATAACGTCAGGAACGATGGGGGTACTGATAACTGTAGAACTCGAACCGAACGATGCACCATACATAAATAGACTATTATTAGCTTAATAGAATACGTCCAACTCGACGGTATGGTGCCAAACTATGACCATTCAACTATTAATCTACACGATATCTCAATGCCTATTCTGGGCCAAGTAGGCCCTACTACACCGCACGTGCGTCGTGGGGAGGCTTTTGCGTCTGTCACTCTGTTGGAGGGTAAAGAACTGGACTAAAAGAAAGTTCTACTTTACGAGCGCCATATATATATGCGCTATGAACAAATAGTACCATTCGTATTTCGCCCGGCATATTACTGCGCGGAACCGGGGGTTGCCTCGACATGTTAGGCGGCACGATTGAACTTGGACCTAGGGGTATGGCAACCTGGCGCCAGGTTCTCGTCCAATGGTAGAATGAAACTATTATGGGCTGTTTAGTAGAAACGGGGATATTCAATGCATATTGTACAAGGAATATACAGGGGATATCAAACGATATACAAATACAATTAAATATATATATATAAATAAATATACATATTCGGTTTAATCTGATCCTTCACAACAGCCGCCCCCTAATTAGTCCCACCTAATTAGCTAAGCAGAGACAGATTAACCGCACTGTCTTCCACTCAAGGTCCGCTGTAAGGGTCAGTCAACTCACAAAGTCATAGGGTCATGGTCATCATCGATAGTATCTGGGAGTCGGGGCAGTTCTATGAGCCTCGCCACGGGCCGTGTGTAGGTGCGCCCTTGGACGAGTACTTCAGCTGCTCGGACCTTGCCATCGGCACCGGTGATCACTTTGCTTACGCGGCCAGCCGGCCACATAGCTCTGGGGAGTGACTGGTCAACTATCATGACGACTGTTCCTTCTGTCAAGTTGTCTCTCTCTTTTACCCACTTCTGGCGGGTCTGTAGAGACGGTAGGTAGTGAAGTAGGAAGCTGCTCCAAAACTTGTCAGCTAGTACTTGGCTGTACCTCCACATTCTTCGGCCGTTCGCTTCTTCAGGCCTGTACATTGTCTGGGGTAGCGCGGGGTCCAGCCGCCCCATTAGGAGTGTGTTGGGGGTGACTGGGTCGACATCTGCTACATCACTGGAGACGTAACCGAGGGGCTTTGAGTTCAATACTCCCTCGATCTCCGTGAGGACTGTCATTAGGACTTCCTCTGCCACAGTCTGGGCTCCGAGTACGGCATACAGGGCTGTCTTTATAGAACGTACTTCTCGTTCCCAGGTTCCACCGAAATGGGGTGCGTTCGGGGGATTAAACTGGAAGTCAATCTGGGCTGGAGCGAGGTGGGTCTTAAGTTCTGGGCCCATAGCTTGGAAGCTCTCTCTCAGCTCTCTTTCTCCGCCTTTGAAGTTGGTCCCGTGATCAGACAACAATGTAGACGGTTGTCCTTTCCGTGATATGAATCTCCGGAAGGCCATAAGGAATGAGTCTGTCGGAAGGAGCTCGATATGTATCGCTCTGGTGGTCATGCATTTGAATACAATACCCCACCGCTTCTCGGTGCCTCTTCCTCTCTTTATATACAACGGGCCAAAACAGTCCATGCCTGTGGAGTGGAATGGCTTGTCGCCGATTCGGAGGCGACAGGGGGGTAGGTCAGCCATCCGTGGTATGCTGGGCTGCGCGCGCCACTTACGGCAGTCTAGACAGGTTCGCTGGAAGCGCCGTACTGCTTCTCTCCCTTGCAATATCCAATAACGACGTCTGATCTCCGCGAAGACTCTCTCTGCCCCTTCGTGGTGCACATCCTCGTCGTATTTCTTTATGATCAGCTCTGTGACCTTGTGTCGGCTGTTCAAGACGATCGTGTGCTTAATGTCATCTGGTAGATCGGGGGCTCTCCGCAGGCGACCACCCACTCTGATGAGATTATGTGCGTCACTCTCTGGTGCCAGGTGAATCAGTCTGCTGTCTGATGGGACGGGGTTTCCTCCCTGTAGACAGTCTAGCTCATCGGGGAACGAGTCTCTCTGGGCTCGTTGTAGTAGAAGAAGTTCTGCTTCTTCGTAGTCAGCTGCTGACATGTCAGTGGTGGACTGAATCTCTGGGTGGTGCCGCAGGAATGTTCTTTGTTGCGCACTCTCTAGGGTAATGCAGTCATCTATTTTCGGGTCTGTGGAGGCGACAGTGCTCAGTCCACAGAACATAGGCTTCTTGTTCTCAGCCTCCTCGCCACTTGCTTCCCTCGCGGTGGGCGTAGGCCAATCTCCTTCCGGGAGCTGGAGGAATGCTGGTCCGTCACTGTAGATGTTGCGACGGGTTAGGTCATCCAGGGACATTCCCCGGGTGATGACGTCAGCTGGGTTGTGTTTGGTATCCACATACCTCCAGCTTGCTTCTTCTGTTAATTCTTGAATCTCGGTGACTCTGACTCCCACGAAGACTTTGTATCTGCATGAATCAGACTTAATCCATGTGAGTACTGTCGTGGAATCTGACCACAAGATTGTTCTATGCACCGGAATGGTGAGTTCACGTTGGATTAACGTGGCTAGATGCGCTCCTGCGAGGGCTGCGCAGAGCTCTAGACGTGGGATAGATTGTTGCTTACGTGGGGCTATTCTTGAGCGGGCCAGTATGAAAGCAGTGTGTATCTCTCCTCCCATCTCTTGGGCACGCAAATAGGCAACCGATCCGTAGGCTACTTCGGAGGCGTCGCTGAAGACGTGTAGCTCAATCTCGCATGTCTCTGGCCTCACTGTGGATGGGAAGTAGCTGCGGCGTATATTGACACCTGGGAGTGAGCGGAGTTCCGTCTCCCACTCTCTCCATGTTGAGGCAAGGTGTGCGGGTATTGGGTCGTCCCAGCCCTGGTCCTTGTCCCATAGTGCTCGTACAATCATCTTTGCCCTGGTGGTGTAAGGTAGAATACATCCCAGCGGGTCATATTGTCTGGCGAGTGTTCTGTACACACTCCGTCTGGTGGTCGGTATCGCCGCCGACCTTCCTTGCTCTGGAGCCAAGGGTTTGTGTCTATAGTGGAGCGAGTCTGTTTTGAAGCGCCAGACTAATCCTAGTGTCATTTCTTGGGCTTCTCCTGGGATTGTCGCCATCCAGGTCTCGCTGCTGGCAGCCTTGTCTGCGGAGGAGAGGCTGCGCAATACGTGCGGGTCACTGCTGGCCCACTGCCTGAGATCAAAGCCTCCTTTGATTAGGGAGGCGCGTAACTTGATTAGGAGAGCCTCGGCTTCTTCTTGAGTCGAGACGCTTTGTAGACAGTTGTCTACGTAGAAACTGTTCTTCACACTGTGTTGGACCTCTTCATCTGCTGCTGGGTCCTCTGTGACGTGTTTCTGTAGTGCAAATGTAGCACAGCACGGGCTGCATGTGGTTCCGAAGGGGAGTACTTCCCACTGGTAGATGGATGGGTTCTCATCTCCGATCTTCTCTCTCCATAGGAACCGTAGCAGAGGCTTGTCCTCCTCTACTAGTCTCACTTGCAAGAACATCCCTTTGATATCCCCGCTTATAGCCACCTTGTCCTGGCGGAAGCGCAGTAGCACGCCTAGTAGGGAGGGGCCGAGTGTGGGGCCGGGCAAGAGCTCTTTATTCAGATTTTGGGATCCGATCTGGTAGCTGCAGTTAAACACAATGCGATCCTTGCCATTGTGATGGACCTTGTGATGCGGCACGTACCATGATTCGGTCGTCTGATCGGCCTCTTTAATGTCAATCTTTGTTACGTGTCCCGCTGTGATTAGCTTCTCAATCTCAGCTCGGTACACACTCTGTTGAGCGGGGTCTTTGGCTAGGCGCCGCTCTGTGTTCAGTAGATAGCGCTCCGTGGCGTCTTTCTTTGCGTGAAAGGGGGGCATTCCCTCTCGCCTCAGGAGTGGAGTTGCGTATCTCATCACTCCGCCGACTGTGACTCTCTTTGTCCCCTGCTCGAGTAGGTGGATGGCGTAAATGTCTTCTTTAGAGCGAATGTCTTTCTTTTCGTTCTTAAAGGGCATTGTCTCTAGGGTCCATAGCCTCTCGACATGCTGCAGGAGAGTGGTGTCTTCTTCTGTCGTTCTGGAGTGGAAGCAGCTAGTGGCTGCGGTTCGGTTGAAAGATTTAGCAAGGGGGCCTTGTAATGTCCATCCTAGGCGGGTCTCGACTGCTGCAGGACAGCCTCGGGGGCCTGTATGGACCCGGTCAATCGGGACTATGAGTTCTGCATGGTCGGAGCCTATCAACAGGGTCGGGGTAGCGCCGTCTATGAGCGGGATAGGTAATTGGCGCAGGTGCACATATTTATCCATCAACTTGGTGACAGGGTAGGTGTACTGCGAGAGTCCTATTTCTTGGCTGGTGAAAGCATTTGTGATCTTGTACCGTCGCTCTGGCTGCCCGTTGGCTGCAATAGTGAAGGAGACATTCTCGCCCTTTATCGTCTTTAAATCTCTTCTTATTGTCCGAATCGTCATTTCGTTCTTGCTCCCCCGCAGTCCCAGCTGAGTCGCAGCGGAGGCGAGCAGAAGGGTCTTCTCTGACCCGTCATCAAGGACGGTGTAAGTGTCCATGACTTTATCCTGGTAGCTCAATGTCACACGGACTACCTTTAAGAGCACTTGAGCTCCGTTGCTGCTGGCGGGGTCAATGTACATGACACTTGCCTTGGTGCCGCTCCGTGGTGCAGGTATAGGCCGTCTTCCGTTACTATCGTGTAGTATATCTAGATGGGCTCCATCGCACCGGCTGCACCTTTTCTTTAGGCGGCATTCGGCTGCCATGTGGGGCCGCGCACATCGATAACAGCGCCGGTTGGACTTTATCCATTGGCTCACTTCTTCTGCATTCATCTTTGTGAATGAGTCACATTGTGACAGCCAGTGTTCTTTCTCACAGTAGGGACACGCAATCTTCCACTTCTCCTTTCTCGAGGGGGTGCTGTGACTCTTACTGCTCGGTACTGACTCTGATTGGTGCATGACAGTCACCGATCTTCTTCCATCACTTATTCTCCTGGGTCCCTCTCTGGAGCTTGGCGTGCTCCGCCCGAAGGTGTCCAGTCGTAAGCTGCTGACCTCTCTCGCCAGGAAGTCGGCCAGATCAAGGAGGGATGGCTCGGGGCCGTCGGGATCTCGGTAGTCCCTCTGCCGCCGAAAGCGCTCCTGTCTTGCGGGTGGCAGCTTCTCCAAAATCCTCTCAACGTTAGAGTTGGCGTACAGCTCATGCCTGCCCTTCTCCCGTTGAGCTCCCAGCATCCCCACCAGGGACTGCACTTTGATTGACAGGTCGTCTAGTGAACGATTGTCTGTGGCTGGGGGTAGGCGGTCAATATGCCTTATCTCCTGGATTACGTAATCCCATATACGTCCATATCTTTGATCCAGCGCTGCAAGGGCCGCTGTGTATGGGGTCGAGGAGGTAGCATAGGCTAGCGCTATATTGTGCGCTCGCGGTACTTTCAGGTGCTTCAATAATATTGCATACTTGTGGCGTTCATCAGCGACATCCACCATCATTGTCTCTAAGCACATCCGGAGCTCCGTGTACTGTGCTCGACTCTCATAGGCGAAGTCTGGGAATGACGGCGTGGCGTTGTATGACGCCGTGGATGGCTGATACCTCGGCGAGCGTTGGGGGAGAGACCTCCTGGGCGAGTCCCCTCTTGCGCCTCGCTGTGGGCTGGTACTGGCAGGGTACCATGGCCCGCTGGTCCAGGTACTGTTCCTCGGGGCTGGTCGTGCGTCGTGCTCACCCGTAAATAGAGTCGGGGGTCTGTAGCGCAGCGCCGCGGGGGTATAGCCTGGACTGTATGGGACCTCCTGGTCCGGTAGAGTACTGTGCTGTCGTCGGGCTTGATTCTCCTCTTCTCCCTCTTCTTCTTCTATCAAATCTTCCAGATCTTGTAATCGTTTATTTAGCTTCTCCGCAGTGTAGGCCGCTCCTTCCTTGTAGCTGGGTCTCGCTTGGACCGGTATGGGAAGGGGGTCTGCGGGGGGTCTAGACTCGGTCTGTTGGTCAAGTTCAGGGTCGCTTGCTCGTTGCGGTGACGCTGCTCTTGACTGCTGTCTCGACGAGTTCCTTGAGCCCCTGGCGGAGGGAGAGGGAGTTGTCCTTTTGATCAGCTGCTCTATTAGTTGCGCTTGTAGTCTGTCGCGCTCTGCGTCTCTTTGGGCACCGGCAGCGGCGCGCTGGGCGTCGGCGCGGTCTCTTGCCATATTCTCTTCCATCTGGAAGCGTCTCATCTCCAGACTTGTGCGCTGTTCTTCGCTCCGTTGCTGTGCTTGGAGGTGTTCGCGCTCGCTGGTCGCCTGTGCTTGGAGACGTTCGCGCTCGCTAAGCGTCTGTGCTTGGAGCCGATCGCGTTCGGTAGAGGCTGTCAGGCTGACGAGGAACGCCTGTTGTAGTGTCCTCTCCGCTTTGCTGGGGGAAGGCGGTAGTGGAGGTGAGCCGCTCCTGCGTGAACCGCTCCTGGGGGTACTCGTTGGGGAGTCCTGGAGCTCTAGTTCCTCGGCGCTCTCCTCCTCTTCTTCCGTGCAGAGTTCTCTCTCTGTAGGGTTGTCTTCCTCCCGGGGCTTGTCGGGGACTACTTCTTGAGTAGTGGCGGGGGGTAAAGGCATGTCAATTCCCTCCTGGTCCCCACCGTGGGCTTGGTCAGTTACATTAGGACCTACTAGGGCCTCTGTGGTCGGGGAAACCTGGTCGTTAAGGTCAGACATAATTTTACTTTCTACTTTTACCACGTTTACCGTTTGTCGAAGGCTAGGTAGTTGACTGACAGTGTAAGCCTCTAAGTACTGAGGTGTCTGTCGTCTGCGCCGCGGGCGTTCTAGGTTAGGAGGATCGTTTCGTGGAGTGTTCATCATAGGCCATTTCGATATTAATAACACTATATTAATATTACACTAGTTACCATCCGGCTCGAAGGACCAATTGTAGCTGAGGGGTACAATTCCCTGACTGTATTGTTAGATATGATATTTAATACCACTACCTCATGTACTTTAACTTCTGGCCACCCAGTACAAGATATAAGTATGATGAACACTTTCCCACCTGATGAAACGAACCAACACAAATGTACCAAATCGAATATTTAATACAGCAAAAGGTGTATACAACATTCACTTAATTACATTTATGATTTGAAATATTGAATATGCACTTTTATGGCAAATGAGTATTCGTAGGTAAATCAACATTGAATGTCCAATCTCTGGTTGCGCAGGGAGTAAGTATACAACCTGGAATATTTAGGAAACGATAGCGAAGGTACTTAAATGATTATAGCTGGATACACTAAGGGGGGGGGGGGGTCCCGCTGGTTGTAAGACAGTAGGAGGGGGGGGGGGGGTTAGAGAAGCCGCTGGCGGTATCCCATCTGGCCGACGGTGTCTTGGGAGAATCCAAAGTCTTGGACACAGTGCCCACAGAACCTCGGGCCGCAGACGAATACAGCTGGACCCTCTGTGGAACGGTATCTGCCGGTCCACAACGGAGAGACGTGGTGCGACCTCACGTGTAGAGCGCCGCCTCACCTGGAGTCCTCTCCGGGGGGTAATTCCAACACTCGGCAGTGTTGGCCTTTATCCATGGAATAATCAAAGCACACAAAGCATAATCCAAGAGCCGTGGAAGGCTCGCCGTCGTCGGGGGTAGAGTAATCCAATATACAGGTCCAGTCGCTCTTGACCCGGAGCTCCTCGGATGCAATCACCACTAGGGGTCTGACCAGCCTGGATAAGCGTCCAGATAACGTCAGGAACGATGGGGGTACTGATAACTGTAGAACTCGAACCGAACGATGCACCATACATAAATAGACTATTATTAGCTTAATAGAATACGTCCAACTCGACGGTATGGTGCCAAACTATGACCATTCAACTATTAATCTACACGATATCTCAATGCCTATTCTGGGCCAAGTAGGCCCTACTACACCGCACGTGCGTCGTGGGGAGGCTTTTGCGTCTGTCACTCTGTTGGAGGGTAAAGAACTGGACTAAAAGAAAGTTCTACTTTACGAGCGCCATATATATATGCGCTATGAACAAATAGTACCATTCGTATTTCGCCCGGCATATTACTGCGCGGAACCGGGGGTTGCCTCGACATGTTAGGCGGCACGATTGAACTTGGACCTAGGGGTATGGCAACCTGGCGCCAGGTTCTCGTCCAATGGTAGAATGAAACTATTATGGGCTGTTTAGTAGAAACGGGGATATTCAATGCATATTGTACAAGGAATATACAGGGGATATCAAACGATATACAAATACAATTAAATATATATATATAAATAAATATACATATTCGGTTTAATCTGATCCTTCACAACACTTGGGGATATATAAAACGTTATACACTGTGTTATCTTCATTTTAAGGGTAAATAGGTTGTGCGGCTCCCTGAGCATTTTATTTTGTGGGACGGGGGACAAGTGGCTCTTTTGATAGTAAAGGTTGCTGACCCCTGGACTAAGGCATTACATTATGGTATCTCCAAATCATCAAAAAATAACAATTCCGCCATCTTTCCTCGACATCCCGCAACTGCAACCTCCGAAACGTCCACCACGCCCCCCACCTCACACCCAAACTACTGCTATCAATTTGTTCCAATAACAAACCATTCCTGTTCTCACTACTATCAAATCACTACCCACTTTCAAAAACACTCTCAAAGAACACCTACGGGAGACTGCAATTCGAAACTGGCCCCTACAAATGTCTTAACCCAGTTGTACAGTAAATTACCAAGTATGGCTTTGTCAGTATTCCAATGTACAGTGTCCCCCCCCCCTCCAATGTACAGCCCCCACCCACCAACCCCACCCCACCCACCCAACCTCCTCCAATGTACAGTTTCTACGTTAAATGTATATACACTTTTTTTCTGGACACTTTTTGTATCACAAACAGTACTGTATTTGCAAATCTGATATGTCATAAATGTATAGATGTAGCAGTACTGTCTATCTGTATGTCGTGTGTGTCATATATGTTATGATGAATTGAAAATGGGGGACCCTGATGTAAACAAGACGAAAGTCTTTCTCTGGTCTGCATCCCCTTAACAATTGTATGTATTGAGCTGTACTGTACTGTACCCATTCTGCAATCTGTTAATAAACTTTTCAATCAATCAATCAATCAAACTATCAGACTCAAGAAGAAATGCCTGACACGTACTGTAACACTTAGCAACCTCAGACCCATCATTGCTCAGCCAAGGCCGGCCACACCCCCCATCACAAAATCACTGACAATGGCCCTTCTGAATGTTAGATCATTGAGCAACAAATCTCTCTTAATTAATGATCTGATAACTGAAAATAATTTGCAATGCTTGTTCCTAGTCGAGACCTGGCTAAATTACATTACAGGTGCGACAACGCTGATAGAAGCCTGCCCTCCAAATTACAACTATTATCAATCGGTCAGACAAAATAGAAAAGGGGGAGGGCTTGCCGCTATTTTATCTACATCGTTAATGACATTGACATTACATTTTACATTTAGTCATTTAGCTGACGCTTTTATCCAAAGCGATTTACAAGTTCTGTACGACAAGTCATCAGGAAGGGCACAACTCTATCAGCTGAGTATTGACATGGGTGAATTTACATCATTTGAATATCTTGATATTGAGCTCAAAGCTGAACTGTCTTTGCTCATCATCACATTGTACCGGCCACCAAAATACTCAATATTTCTGCAGGAATTGTCAGAGCTAATCTCAGTCGGTATCATTAGATGTGAAAGATTAATCATACATGGAGATCTGAATATTCTTTTTTTTATCCACTTTTTCTCCCATTTTCTATTTTTTCTCCCATCCCCATTTTCATATCGTCCAATTCAACCCTCCCCTGTCTTCGAACGTTGTTTCTTGCCTCCCACAAGCCAGCTGCAATGTGGACTAAGTCATACATAGCACGAGTCCCCTCCGATACTCGAGGTAACAGCCGTCGCATCTTTTCACCTGCGCAGCTCGATCTTTCAGCGTCGGGGGTCTGGGCTTTGGAGGAGGCATCCTGTTCGAGCCTAGTCTCCAGCATTCGTTGCGAGCGCCTTGCCCACTGCGCCACATAGCCGCCGGAGATCTGAATATTCATATAAATAAGAAGAACGACCCCAAGGCTATTGAGCTTACCAACCTACTGGACAGCTTCGAATAACCTTCAATAGACCAGTAGTAGATGATCACAATTTTCTAGGAGGCACATAGTTGATTAGAGAATTTGCAATGTAGCTTGGTCCTGTTCCATTTAGTGATTTGTATATAAGGAGGAGGACCTTGAAATCATTTCTAAATGTTACCGGAAGCCAGTGTAGGTTAGCGAATACTGGACTGATGTGGTCTCTCCTCTTGGTTCTAGTTAGTAGCCTAGCTGCCGAGTTTTGAATGAGTTGGAGTCGTTCTGTGTGTTTTTTTGGGAGGCCAGTGAGGAGTGCATTACAGTAGTCAAGTCGGCTTGAGATAAAGGCATGGATCAGTTTTTCAGTGTATTTTTTATTTATAAACAGCCATACCTTAGCTATGTTTCTAAGGTGGAAAAATTATGTTTTTGTCACCTTGTTGATGTGTGATTTAAAGCTTAGGTCTGAGTCTATTATAACACCAAGACTTGTAACTTTGGGTTTGATCCAAGGAGTAAGTTGCCCCATATTGCTCTGTAACATTTCTCTTTTTGTTATAGGATCGACTAGTAGGATTTCAGTTTTGCCCTCATTTAATTTTAGGAAGTTGTTCTTCATCCATTTGTTTATTGCTAAGAGACAGGCGGAAATGGAGTTAATAGCTGTGTGATAATTTGGTTCAGCAGAGATGTACAATTGTGTGTCATCTGCGTAACTATGGAAACATACATTGTGTTTTCTAATGATGTCTCTGAGTGGCAGCATTTATAGTGAGAATAATAATGGACCAAGGCAGCTCCCCTGTGGAACTCCGAAGTAGGCGTCATGTTTCTCAGAAGAATGATCTCCAAGCCTGACGTAATATTTCTCCCTTTGATATATGTTCTGAACCAGTTTAATATATGGTCAGAAAGACCAACTAACTTTTCTAGACGATTTATTAGGATATCATGGTCGATCGTGTCAAACGCTGAGCTTAGATCTAATAGGACGAGAATTGAGACTTTGTTTGCATCAGAGTTTATTCTGAGGTCACTAATTATCTTTGTAAGAGTAGTTTCAGTGCTATGGTGCATTCTGAAGCCTGATTGAAATTTCTCCATGATGTTTTCTTTGAGAAAGGAGTTTATTTGTATTGAGACAGTTTTTTCAAGTATCTTGCTGATTAATGGGAGGTTGGATATCGGCCTATAGTTGGTTAGTACATTACTGTCTAGTTTGGGTTTCTTTAGTAAGGGTCTTACGACAGCTGTTTTGCGTCTGGGAAAATACCTGTCAGAAGCGATGTATTTTATAATATTTAGGACATGACTTGCAAACTCTCTAATATTCGCTTAAAAAATGCTGTGGGTATAGGGTCAATACAGGAAGTGGAGGAGTTACATTTCATGACAGTTTTGTAAAGCTCAGTTGATGTAAAGCAAGCACATTTTCCTATGGTTACTTTTTCGCAGGGTTTGCTGGTGGTGTCCATGTTTGTATCAGGACTAATGCTGGCTCTAATTGAAGTTATTTTGTTATTGAAGAATAATGCTAGTTCTTCACATTTTGATGCAGATGACTGTGGAGGGGTGGGGGCAGTGTTGAGTAGCTGGTCGATGGCTGAGAATAATATTCTAGAGTTTCCAACATTCTCTGTGATAATCTTAGAAAAATAGTCCTTTCTTGCGACTCGTATTTCTTTGTTATAGGCAGTCATGGCTTCCTTATATATATCGCAGTGGACTATGAGCTTGGTTTTCCTCCATTTTCGTTCAGCAGCTCTACAGATTCTCTTTGTCTGACCAACACTGCTATTTAACCATGGGGAGATTTTGTCACTTGACTTTTTTTTTGTACCTTTAATGGAGCGACAGCATCCAGTGTATATGATAGGGTGTTGTTGAGATTTTCAACCATGCAGTTTAACGAACAGTCCAGGCTAGATGGTTCAGTTTGTCTCATAATGTTTGAGAACTTCTCTTCTGCAATGTCATCTAGTAATCTTCGCTTTACAACGGTTACCGTTTTTGTCTCTGTTAAGTTTAGGTTAGCATTGAAGAATACACAGTGATAGTCAGATATACTGTAGGTAATTTGATTACTGATACTTCAGGGTTGTTATCACTAAGTCTAGGGTGTTACCATGTTGGTGAGTGGGTTCATTTACATGTTGTATTAGCTCAAAGCTGTCCAGTAGGTTGATAAGCTCAATAGCCTTATGGGGTCGTTCTTCTTATTTATATGACTATTCAGATCTCCATGTATGATTAATCTTTCACATATAATGATACCGACTAGCTCTGAGAATTCCTACAGAAATATCAGAGTTAATCAGGAAGGAACTGCATCTAGAAACAATTGTGGTAGTCATGGATCAAGCACTCTATGCGAAAGCCACTGAAATTGCCTGGAAGCACAAAGAGTGCTTCTCCAACATTCTTCTCAGAATGGGGACATTCCATACCATATGTAATGCCTTAGCCATCCTAGGAAAGCGATTTCGGGATGCTGGTCTAAAGGACATATGCATAAAGGCTGGAATTGTTGCAGAGGGTTCTGTCAATGGAGTCCTTGATGGTAAACACTATAACCGTGCTGTCAGGGTCCACAAGTACATCTATGAAGCACTGATGAGACTCGCATGGGCAGAGTTCAGAGTTCACACCGTGGGTTGAGGACAGTGTTCCAGAGAAGAGTGGGATGATCAAATCATTCTTGGACAATGTGAAAGACATGGCCAGTGACTTGAACCAACAGACGGCGAACAATATGCTGCAACCCTGTGGACAGACTTTCTGGAACACCTCTGTCACAACAATGGAGAGCTCTCTGCATTCTGGATGTCATACATTGACATGGTAGAGGATGTAATACTTGGCCTTCTGCGTGCCTCTCGTGAGGGGGACTGGGAGTTGCACCTCCATAATAACCATGATCCCATGGTGCTTTGCCTATGATAAGATAAATTATGCCAGGTATGCCCTTACTTTGCTCAGATGACACACTTCTCAGAGAAGAATCCTTCTGTGTATGAGGCCTTCAAGACAGGCCAATCCTCTCTGCAGCTGTCAAGTAACAACTAGGGATGCACGATAATTATCGGGCCGATATCAGCAATTATGACATCATCCCGATAAACCCGATAAAAGTATTGATAGCTCTGATAAAAAAAAAGATTTTCTTCTTTTTTTACATTTTATTTAATTTTTTTACACTTTTTTCTTTTCATGTCAACGTTCACACGCACAATATATGCTTACTTAGGATTTGACTTGATTCAACAACAAAGCAGTCGGGGCAATGGCAAGCCGAAAACGGTCGAAAATGTGGTTATTTTAAGTTTGGATTATTTTTTTTACAACTGAGGTAGGTAGAAAAGTACCGAAAAAAGGTACTGTTGGGTACCGGTATCAGGGGCGTAGCTGGGGGGGGGGGGTAGCTTAGTATGATTCCAAGGGCCCAGCCCTAGGGGGGGGGGGCCCAAAAAAAAATTAAAATATTTTTTATTTTTTTTACTAGACATCACTCAGGTGTATTATTGATGCTCTCAATGATACTATGTTTGTTTCTGAAGTGTGTGTGTGTGTGTGTGTGTGTGTGTGTGTGTGTGTGTGTGTGTGTGTGTGTGTGTGTGTGTGTGTGTGTGTGTGTGTGTGTGTGTGTGTGTGTGTGTGTGTGTGTGTGTGTGTGTGTGTGTGTGTGTGTGTGTGTGTGTGTGAGATATATAGAGAGGGGGGGGGGCTTTGGTAGACTATTGCATTGGTCCATTCATTGAAGATGAACGCAATGCGACATCCTTTACTAGGCTCACCCACCAACAGTGCAGGTGCTGAACTGCTGATCCGAATGTATAGGTAAAAACCATATTATGCGTTTTTATCAATAAAAAAATTGCCAAAAAAAATTACGCTTACGCATTCACTGGGGGCCAACAAATACATTCTTTCATGGGGCCCAGAATCTGGAGCTACACCCCTGACCGGTATCGATTCACAGGTACCGGTACCGGTACCGTATCGGTTCAAATGTGAACGGTACCCATCCCTTCTGACAAAGTACAATACCTGTTGGTTTTTAGTTCACTCATTGTTCAGGGAAACACATTGTTAATGACATTGACGGATTGTGAATTTTGTGATTGACTCAAATTATATTTATTTGGAAAAATAAATATAGTCACTTTATTTGCAGAGTCAAAACTGTTCTCTTGGCTTTGTTTTGTTCATAGTAGTAACGCTCATGTCATGATAAATCTGGTTAGGTCAAAACTACAGGAATATACATAAAAAAAAATATTTATAATACAATAAATATATATATATTATCGGTTATTGGTATCGGTATTGACCTTGAGGAGCAGAAAGTTATCGGTATCGATCAAAAAATCAATATCGTGCACCCCTAGTAACAACCTCTTTGGACCGATCCCTGTGGACCAGGCTACTGAAGTCACAGTTAACAAAGACACAGACTCCTGAAAGACATGGAAGACTTGGAAAATGATTCTGATTATTAGGTTATTAACACATTAAGTATGGTAGGTTTTGTATTATTATTATATATGTTGTTGTTTTTGACGTCTGTACTAGTCTTGGCTCCCTGACAATTGGAGAGCGCTGCCAACAGCGCCATGGATAGAGACTGAGAACTGTCTACTGACGGAACTTATACAAAAAGTAATTAGTTATTTGAATTCCTGAATAAATTCTGTGAGGTGATTATATGTGCCCTGCGTTTTGTATTGAGTTCTCCAAAATAAACAAATATCTTTCTGAAAACCAATAAGCAATATATCATTGTATAGGTCTAACTGAGCTGGAAATATGGATAGGTCACATGGCCCTTTAACTCATTCTGCGCCATCGTTTAATGCGCCAGAGGGCGCTAGTACGCCACCGCTTTAATCAATGGGGCGACTGCGAGATTTGCGAGTGCTTAAAATATATCTTATATTATAGCTATGGGTCTAATACACCCGTCGATTGTCAGTGAGTTTCTTCCAGTCAACATGTACAAAACGGATTGTTTTTTCATCCGTACATTTCCGCTTTATACCGTTTTGAATATGAATATAGTTTGTGATTCTTAGTAATCCCAGGAAAAGACGCGATAATAGCCCTTTAGTGGAATACACTAAACACGTTGTAATTTTTCGCCTGATTATCCAATCTTCCCGAAATCAATGCTAGATTATCATTATTATCCTTCCTCATGCAAGAATGAAATGTGCCCTGGAGCGCGGGGCTCCCCCCGCCACCTCCTGCACTCAACGGCACACAGCCACACACACACACACAGACGTGATTGCGGTAGAAAGAAATATCAGATCAACGCAAGATTTTATATATAGTGTTCTTACCTGGTATCTGATGTATTGCAAAAGAAATAATCCAATTATCTGATCGCCATTCCAAATACTGCTCGTGGAGGTCCGTCCCACATTACCGAGCGTTACACATGAACGGGCGGGCGGGGTTAGTGTACCATGCCATCGTTGTAAAGGCCTGCCTCGTCTGAGTATTTAAAGCCCGCCCGCACGGCTCAGATCGGCCCTGAAAGAAAACTACACCATTTCTAATAGAGTGCAATACCTCCTGGAAGGCGTAGGTGGCAGTATTTGCCCTTTTGCGAGCTCAGACCCATTTCCAATGATAACATCAGGCTGGATGGATGAAAATGAATGGATATAGCTAATAAAAGAAATAACGATTAAAACCCGACTTTTCTCGTGATTGGCGCTGAGAGATTGGCAGGTTAACCTGACTCTTCCCGTGATTGGCGCAGAATGAGTTAAGGGTGAATGTCAATAAGCCCGAAGGAGATAGAGCAGCGTCCAGTAACATAGAATTTCCAAACGACTCTTCAAAGGATTAAAGTAAACAAGCCCGAAGGCGATAGAGCAGAGTCCAGTAACGAAGACACGTGAGTTCAGGGAATCCAAGACTCACCGGGCAAAACTGCCGACGGGCAATAGGAACCAGGAAAGCAATGACGGAGATAGCAACAGGAATTCTCCCCGGGAACACAGGACCTCCAGGCAGAAAACATGACATGACATGACATTCCTCACCGGAGACACGATACGAACTGTCAAGGAGTGGATGGCAGTCTGCATACTTTTTTTTTTAATCCTCTTTTTCTCCGCCTGATTTTCTATGCTTTTCCCCCCAATTTAGTCGTTATGCCAATTCCCCCCCTCCCCTACCTGGTCGCTGTACGCATGTTCCCCCTACTGGTCAGTACAAGGGAACCCTGAAGTCTACCACATGCTTCCTCCGACACATGCGGAGACAGCCAGCGGCTCTCTTTTCACCTGGCAGCGAGGACTCTCATTGGTGAAGTGTAACGCGTGGGAGGTCACGCTGCCTTCACCACTTCCTGCCTTTCGCTGAGCAGGCGCCCAGACCTGACCTGTAGGTGTTGCTGTCCACAACGCCAGATTACCACCCACGACTTCCCTCCCGCTAACTCAGCCAAACGAGTTAGTATGACGATCGGCCCAAGCCGCAGGCAATGCTGACTCCGGGAGTCGAGACCGCAGCCTCTTGCATTGGTGACGAGCGCAATCTCCGCTACGCCCTCAGTCTGCATTCTTAAACTCTCCCGACGAGCTGATTGCAACCATCCTCAGGTGTGTGAAGCTGATTGCTTGGCTCGCCCCCATTGGAAAGCGCGGCCGAGCCAAATGGTTCAGGAGCTATCATGATTCATTTGGGGCATGTGATTTCGGACACGAGGCCTGAAAAATATGCTTGGTAGTGTTATAAAATGGGTGATGGCACACATTTGGAGGCAACTGCTGCATTGCTATCACATCTTTTCTAGCAGTAGGGGTGTATACCTTCCCAAAAATCACTATGGAAGTTAGTCCCCCAAGATGGTACCGACCAACCCTACTGGCTCACGGCCTAACCGGCAGGCAGTAAAGCATATCATGCTACGAGACAAAGCATAAAAACATTCATACAAAAAAAACACTTTAAGTGCACTCTTGTATAGCTGTTCTATGGGTTTGAGAATCGTCACACCTGTGCAAGACCAGTTTGTGAAGCAGTACTCAATGAGTCATCATCACAGTGGCATTTTGAGAACGTGTGAGGGGGAGAATGATGGCTTGATCATGGAGAGAGGGGGGGAGGGAGAGAGAGAATCTTTCTAAATAGGTCACTTCTTTTTACATGACCACACACCAGGGTTTTGCACACCTGGACACATTTAACGTGGCTGGTTACCTTCCCTTATACCTACCTCCACATCACAGTGGCATTTTGAGAACGTGTGAGGGGGAGAATGATGGCTTGATCATGGAGAGAGGGGGGGAGGGAGAGAGAGAATCTTTCTAAATAGGTCACCTCTTTTTACATGACCACACACCAGGGTTTTGCACACATGGACACATTTAATGTGGCTGGTTACCTTCCCTTATACCCACATCACAGTGGCATTTTGAGGAAGTGAGTGGGCGATTAATTGAAAATGATCAAAACACTTCCTTTTATTCTTTGAAAATAGTGGCCTACGTGGTGTGAGTGAGTGAGTGAGTGAGTGAGTGAGTGAGTGAGTGAGTGAGGAGAGAGAGAGAGAGAGAGAGAGAGAGAGAGAGAGAGAGAGAGAGAGAGAGAGAGAGAGAGAGAGAGAGAGAGAGAGAGAGAGAGAGAGAGAGAGAGAGAGAGAGAGAGAGAGAGAGAGAGAGAGAGAGAGAGAGAGAGAGAGAGAGAGAGAGAGACCCTGTGCATGAACCTGACGCTTCCATTCACATAGCTTACAATAGAGAGGAAGAACATTATATATTAGGGTCGTCCAATTAATTGGCACAGCTACAGCAGATCCCCAGGCATGGTCATGTCCTGGTGGGATGTTGACTGAATGAATGATAATACAGTATAAACCAGATTATCAAAAAACTCCCAGTATGTCTCCACACATGGACACAGGACCTCACAGCCAGTATCTGTGTGACCTCAGGACACAGCCAGAGACTACAGGACTCTGTCTGCGTAGATATAATAAACTATTGGCAACAGTAGTTATGTGTCACCTCTAAACTGGGGGGATTTTAATCAATTTGAACAAATGTCTCCTCATGTGTAGTGACACGATTATTTTCAGCGAAAAAAATTAATAATTAAATTAAATTCTTTAGAGGCCCATTGACACCCATCGCTATCTGCCCTGCAGCGCGGTCTCATCAGAAAACTTAATTAAAGTACTAATCGACCACAGGAAAAAAGGTACATAACATACGTTATTATTATAGCCAGTAATATATTTACTTATTGTACAAGTAATATATTTACATTTCGTATCGGTCATTGTGGACCACCACTCTCTCTCACCACTGGACTAAGCCACCCACCCACCCTAATACAAGTTCAAGTTTCTTTATTATTTATCACAATAAATTACAGATATTTTACGATGAAGTGTTTGTTTCTCTATGAGCCCCTGAGAGTGTGCTTCATACAGTAAAACATTTAAGTAAAAAGGTAAGTAAGAGTAAGTCAAAAGTAAGTAAAAGAGGGATATTCAATATACATATATACGGTGCGGCCGGGTAGCGCAGCGGACTAAGCGTCTGTCTACCACCACAGAGCCAGTGGGATCGAATCCGGCTGTGGTGCCTCCGGCTTGGCCGACCGTCCACACTAACACAATTGGCAGTGTTAGCGGGTGGGAAGCCGGCGAGGGTGGGTCCTGGTCGTTGTAAACAGCGACTCCTACAGTTCGGTCGGGGCGCCTGAACAGCAAGGGAAGGATCTAGGAGAGGTAGTGTGACCTTCCACACGTTACACTCTCCCAGGGAGAGTCCGCGCTGCCAGGTGAAAAGAAGCGGTGGGCTGGCTACACATGTGTCGGAGGAAGCATGTGATAGTCTCCGCCCTCCCAGACCGACGGTAGGGGGTAGAGTGCGCAATGACCAGGAAGGGGATTGGGAATTGGCATAACGACTAACATTGGGATGGGAGCAAAACGGAAAAAGAAGGGGGAAAAAGATAATAAAAAATATATATATATACATATATACAATATACAATACAGAGCAAAATTAGTAACAGTGAGGTACAATGCAGAAATTAGGTACAAAACTTAGGGTAAGGTGCAAATGCAAATGAGGTATGAATGTAGTGCAAATCTCTTTAATGACAAACGGCAATACTATAATGGTGATTAATGTTGAATGTTATGGTTGAGATAGAAAGTTAGGATTAAGGTTAGGGTTAAAGTTATGGTTATATGATTAGTTTTAGGTAACAGTGGTTAAGGTTAGCGTTAGGGTTTGGACGAGGCTGTCAGAAAAGTGTCTCTGTAGTCTTGAGGTAAAGGCACTTGCCTCCCATGTGAGTGTCCTGGGATTGTTCCCCAGTAGGGGAACTCAAATGTTAAAAGTTATTATTATAATACATTGTACATTTTTGTAAATGAGTCAATATATTACTACCAATATATATTACAACTATAACATAATTGGTCGATAAGTACTTTATTTGCATATTTTAAGGGAGGTCCGGCTAGACCCTCACACAAAGTATCAGTACAGTTACTACAGTATAGCAAACGCTCAGCCACTTCATGCACCTTCAGCTGATCTGATAGCTATCAGAGAGCTGAAAAGTGTAAAAGCAACCAAGACGCATTGGGTCTGGACTGGATTTTCGTCTGATTCACCACTGAGGGAGGTCTCTTTAGAGATGCATTCTGGCTGCAAGTTGGTCTACAAAAGACACATACAGTAGCCTATACTGTATGTCACACATTGTACAAGTAATATATTTACATTTCGTATCATAATTCGTATAATGTCACAAATGTAAGTGTTACCCTGGTATTTCTGGTAGTAGCTATAATACTGTGTTGTTTTACCATAGCATGTCACACTATACATCAATCAATTGGCAGAGCTATAAAGATACTGTAAATGTTCCGTGTCCAAAGCAAAGCCATTATCAACATCCTCTCTGTTCATTCTGAACAATTCAGCCCCTGTCTCCACCAGTAACATACCACCGTATATATCTGGTGGTCTATACATTGGAAACAGAATGTCATTCAGCGCAGGGGCAGGCTCCATGGCAACCAGCGCTTACCCTTGTAGTTTAGCCTTAGTGTGTGGAGTCGAGTCGATTAGAACTCACAAAAGATTTACACAGCTTTAGACCGTATAGACTTGTGCATTAAAATACCCTTGTCGCTATGTATGTTTTAGTCTCTCACCTTTGAAAGAGTCCTTATCCTCCCTGACTGAGGAGCATGTATGTATAGTCCACTGGAACTCGGCTGTGTACTCAAATAAGTGAAATATCCAATTCCTCTTTTTGTTTATTTGGCGTCAGAAGGAAAATTCTTACTACGTTTTGAAATAATTGCACTCTACTAGGTCCTTCCCCAACAGACACTAGACCCTATTTGAGCGGTTCAATCTGTGTCTGTGTGTGTGTGTGTGTGTGTGTGTGTGTGTGTGTGTGTGTGTGTGTGTGTGTGTGTGTGTGTGTGTGTGTGTGTGTGTGTGTGTGTGCGTGCATGTGTGTGTGTGCTTGCGCGCTTACGCGTTTGATGCTCTTACAATGGCTGGTTTCTGGAGCTAATGTGTGGCTGTCTTGTCACAATCCCAATGCCTTTTCCACTCTTTTCTCTATGTGGAAAAGAAGAAAAAAAAACCTTTCCTTCCGAGCTTCCTGTTCCAATTGTCTGCCGAGAGGTTTGTTCTGCTCTGTGCCAGTCCTCCTCCTGCCACCGGCCAGCCTGCATGCGTCAGTCTCAGTGGCTGCTGCCGTTGTTGACGGAGGGGCGAACACCACAAACGATAGGGATCTGCCCCCCCCCCCAGATCTAAAGAGACCTCCTGCACCACCCCCACTGCTCCATCCCCCCCACCCGCTTCCCCCCGCCTCCTCGCCTTCCTGAGTTCAGACCACTGTATTATCAACTGTTACCCCCGAACAAGTGGACAGCTGTGTGGGTTATGCTGTGTAAATCATGCAGTGCGTTATTGCAGTCCGGCGTCAAGAGAGACACACGCACGGATGTCTTGACTGACAGACCACGGCGTCTCTCTTCACCACAGCCAGAAGCAGCTGAGACCGGAGGCACGCAGCCCGGTGTGGCGTTGAGATGGGGCAGTATTGGCATAACATGCATTTGAAAGAATGCATATTATTAAATTACTTTTGTGCGTTTTGTCATTTTGTATTTCGCAACCATAATAATTGAATATGTATCGAGATACTTCTTCTGAGGACTTATATACCAAACATATACCTCAGTATGCGACAGTGGCTCAGGACAGGGGCGGACTGGGACACAAATTCAGCCCGGGACATTCAGACGCACCAGCCCACGCACCGGCCCCGAAACTGTCTGTCTGTCTGTCTCTCCCCCAATTAAACTGTCCTACTCTACATCACCAGCATGTTTCGCAGCAAGTCACTTGTTGTTTTTGTTTTTTAATTCTAGCATTTTCAGCTCCACCATTTCTTTTTTTACAGGGGCCAATTTCGAATTGCATATCATTCTTGGTTGACACTGAAGTTAGTAAAATGCCATCCAAATTATGAAAAAGCTTTCTTGATGGAGAGACAGTGTATCAAAAATCTGAAAGAAGGAAAGATAGCCTATACTGTTTGAAATTCTCAGTTGTTAGATTAATGCTTCCCTCTGCTGATCAGTTCTTCCACCTTAGAGCTATATCTCCAGGCAGCCTCACGTTGTTCACTAAGCACAACATTTGACGACAAGGGCTGTCCCCGACTAAGGATTTGGATAGTCGACTTTGATTGGCCGAAATTAGTCGACTATGAAAAAAAAAGTCGAAAAAGAAAAGTATAATATATATTTTTTTTATCATTCCATTTGGGCTGTGGGGGTGCTTAATGTCTGAAGGAGTCGACGAAAGGCTTCTTGTCCTCTGCAAAAGCATGCAATTGGTCCACTGACGGATACATCTTGATATTTGTCTAGTCTAGTGTGTTCATTAGATGGGTGAAACCCTCTTTCAGTGCCTCTGTGCCTGTTTTCTTAGGCAGTTAGCCTGTGGTATGCGTGCCATTAGTGTTAGCCACGCTTCTAGGACTCTTTTCTTTTGGAAAGAATGATATTTTTTTTAAATAAATATAATATTAAAGATTTAAAGATTATATATATTTCTTTGCATTCGACTAAAAGGTTGGCAGTCGACTACGGCTCCTTTCGATCGATTATGGTCGACTATTCGACTAATAGGGGTCAGCCTTAGACGACACAGAAGCAAATCTTCATTCAAACAGCAATGGCAGGCAGCTCGCACGAAGCAATCGTCCGTGTTATCTGATTTGGAATTAAAAGGACAACAAAAAACGTTTCTGAAGGCTTATTGTCAGAGAATAGGCTACGGTGTCAGAGAATTAGGCTACGCTACGGTATGCTCCAAATGGCATTGAGTTTCTCTCGTTCTGTGAGGATTGGTCCGTTGCCGAATGCACACTTCTAGGTCAAGTACCAATTACCATCACGCACCTGATGTGTGTTCTAATCAGCTCTCCAGAGGCTTCATATACTCGGACCTTCTATGAATTGTGGTCGGGTTGTTTTGATTACTACTGCTACTGCTTCTACCCCTCCCGTTGTTTGTGCCTCATCTACTTTCCCTCCAGGACGTTTGGATCGTCGCTGGGGAATATCTTGATCATCCGTTTGGAGCTGTCACTCGTTGCCCGCTTTACGCATTTGCGCTCTGGTGAGTTTTTGGAACAAGCCTTTTTTGGATTATTTGTTTTTGTGTGTTTGGATAACACTGAAGAATTACCTTTTTGTTCTGTACTGGACTCTGCTAGATTGTGTGTTTGTATAAACACTGAAGAGGTACCGTTTTTGCTTGGTACTGGACTCTGCTAAATTGTGTGTTTGGATAACGCTGAAGAATTACCGTTTTGTTTTGTACTGGACTCAGAGCCACCGTGGCGCCTACGCCGATTCCCCACCTCTAAGACCGGGAGGATGTGCAGAGCCGCAGACGACTCTGCCGAAGGCATTCTCCCATCTGTTTAATTCCGATCTGTTATTTGGCTAATCTTTTGTTCTATAATAAATACGCCCTAGTGTTTGGCTAACTCTGAACTACCTGTCTGTGCTGTGCTGTTGAGGTCGGTTTCAAACCATAACACGTTCTATGTCACGGATAGGCTAGGGGACACAAATTCAGCCTGAGACGTTCAGATTCACTCCGGCCCGCGCGCACACACACTATTGTCACCTATGTGTGTCGTTGCGCTCTGGGTAGTGTATCTGTAGTAGAGCGCTGTGTAGGCTACATCATCTGTACCAGGGGTTCTCAACTGGCCTAGCCTCGGGACCCAACATTTTCCTTAGTCATTAAGTCGCGACCCAATTTTTTTATCACTGTTTTATTATTATTTTTTAATTATTGCAGTAATACACAATCTTTCATGCACTGTTAAAAACATGAAATAAACACAAGTGCAACAAAAGTGCAACTAGTGCTAAAAACCCAATGAAATAAAATAATAATAAATAATATATGCTTCTTAGCAGATTTCTTAGCTTAACATAACAGACGTAAGTTTGGGGGAACTAATGGGATAACTGGGGTTGCAACAAAAGTGCAACTAGGGCTAAAAACCCAATGAAATTAAATTATAATAATAAATAATTATGCTTCCTAGCAGACTTCTTAGCTTAACATAACAGACCTACAGTAAGTTTGGGGGAAATAATGGGATAACTGGGGTTGCAACAAAAGTGCAACTAGGGCTAAAAACACAATGAAATATAATAATAATAATAATAATAATAATAATAATAATAATAATAATAATAATAATAATAATAATAATAATAATAATAATAATAATAATAATAATAATAATAATAATAATAATAATAATAATAATAATAATAATAATAATAATAATAATAATAATAATAATAATAATAATAATAATAATAATAATAATAATAATAATAATAATAATAATAATAATAATAATAATAATAATAATAATAATAATAATAAATAATATATCCTTCTTAGTACATCCCAGGGAACTAATGGGATAACTGGGGATGTTGTTTGCTCCTGACAAGAGTCTCAAAGTCTGGGGTGACAAAGCAACTCTGAGATCATGCTCAATGTCCAATCTGTTCCTCTGCTTTGTCTTCAGCTGGACCAGAGCTGAGAAGCCACTTTCACAAAGATTACAATATTAACTAATGGGATAACTGGGGATGTTGTTTGCTCCTGACAAGAGTCTCAAAGTCTGGGGTGACAAAGCAACTCTGAGATCATGCTCATTGTCCAATCTGTTCCTCTGCTTTGTCTTCAGCTGGACCAGAGCTGAGAAGCCACTTTCACAAAGATTACAACATTACATTACAACATACAACAAAAAAATTAAAAAATATATATCTTTTTTTTTACTTTATTATTTTTTTTATACACACATCCGCAAGCGACCCACTCAAAATGGCTCCACGGCCGCGACCCACTTTTGGGTCGCGACCCACCAGTTGAGAAACACTGATCTGGACGGAATTTAACTGCCGGCCCACACACCGGCCCACACACCGGCCCACACACCGGCCCACACACCGACTCACACACTGGCCCACACACCGGCCCACATACCGGCCCACATTAATGGCCCACACACCGGCCCACACACCGGCCCACATTAGTGGCCCACACACCAACTCACACACTGGCCCACACACCGGCCCACACACCGGCCCACACACCGGCCCACACACTGGCACACACACCGACTCACACACTGGCCCACACACCGGCCCACACACCGGCCCACACACCGGCCCACACACCGGCCCACACACTGGCCCACACACCGGCCCACATACTTTTATATTTTCTTTATTTAAATTTTTATTTATAGAGCACATTTAAAAGCTCGAGAGCCAACCAAGGTGCTGTACAGTACAGTCAAAGCATAAAATCAATGTCCTATAAAATACACAAATACAAAAAGGCACAACAGGACAGGACAGTACATTCAAAAAATAGGAAAAGCGGATAGGGGAGCACAAAGTACAGTATAGCACACCAGGGACAGAGGAGCACAAGAAGAGATGCATGGGAGTGTGTGGGTTAGGGTGTGGGAGAAACAGGATTAATCGAAGGCTAGGGAATAAAAGTGGGTTTTTAAACGGGCCTTAAATGTCTCCAGCGTAGGGGCAGATTGAATCTCCAGGGGAAGCTGGTTCCATAGTTTGGGGGCTACGGCCTTGAAGGAGCGATCGCCTCTCTTTTTTAGTCTGGTGCGGGGGGGGGGGGGGGGGGGACCAGCCGAGCCTGGTTGGAGGATCTTAGTGACCTGGGTGCTGCGTAGGGGGTGATGAGCTCGGTGATGTATAGGGGTGCTGCACCCGATAGTGCCTTGAAGGTGAGGAGGAGGATTTTGAAATCTATTCTAAGTGGGACTGGGAGCCAGTGTAGGGAGGCTAGGACTGGTGTGATGTGCTCTCTCTTTCTGGTGCCGGTAAGGAACCTAGCTGCAGAGTGCTGGACCATTTTGAGGCCGGACATGGCTGCCTGACTGATGCCGGTGTATACTGGCCCACATACCGACCCACATTAGTGGCCCACAAACAGACTCACAAACTGGCCCACACACCGGCCCACACACCGGCCCACATAACCGCCCACATTAGTGGCCCACACACCAGCCCACACACCGGCCCACATTAGTGGCCCACACACCAGCCCACACACCAGCCCACACACCGGCCCACATACCGGCCCACATTAGTGGCCCACACACCAGCCCACACACCGGCCCACACACCGACTCACAAACTGGCCCACACACCAGCCCACACACTGGCCCACACACCGGCCCACATTAGTGGCCCACACACCAGCCCACACACCGGCCCACATTAGTGGCCCACACACCGACTCACACACTGGCCCACACACTGGCCCACACACCGGCCCACATACCGGCCCACATTAGTGGCCAACACACCGACTCACACTGGCCCACACCGGCCCGCCGTACAGACCATGTAGCCTGGGAGATGACTGAAATCTTGTTGGTGGTTGTACAGCCTCTGGAAGACAGTGATGTCTCTTGTTGGTGGTTGTACAGCCTCTGGAAGACAGTGATGTCTCTTGTTGGTGGTTGTACAGCCTCTGGAAGACAGTGATGTCTCTTGTTGGTGGTTATACAGCCTCTGGAAGACAGTGGTGTCTCTTGTTGGTGGTTGTACAGCCTCTGGAGGACAGTGATGTCTCTTGTTGGTGGTTGTACAGCCTCTGGAAGACAGTGATGTCTCTTGGTTGTGGTTGTACAGCCTCTGGAAGACAGTGATGTCTCTTGTCTGTGGTTGTACAGCCTCTGGAAGACAGTGGTGTCTCTTGTTGGTGGTTGTACAGCCTCTGGAGGACAGTGATGTCTCTTGTTCGTGGTTGTACAGCCTCTGGAAGACAGTGATGTCTCTTGTTTGTGGTTGTACAGCCTCTGGAAGACAGTGATGTCTCTTGTTTGTGGTTGTACAGCCTCTGGAGGACAGTGATGTCTCTTGTTGGTGGTTGTACAGCCTCTGGAAGACAGTGATGTATCTTGTTGGTGGTTGTACAGCCTCTGGAAGACAGTGATGTCTCTTGTTGGTGGTTGTACAGCCTCTGGAAGACAGTGATGTCTCTTGTTGGTGGTTGTACAGCCTCTGGAAGACAGTGATGTCTCTTGTTGGTGGTTGTACAGCCTCTGGAAGACAGTGATGTCGGCCGAGGGTGCCAGCTTCCCCGTGGTTCTCTGAAGGTTGAAAGATCCAGGTAAATGCTCATTGATTAACAGATCGTTGCGAGACGTATGAGTTGAGTGTATAAGTTCTTTGTGGTCGCTGTACTGTCAAACTGGACTGCAAAATGATATTGTTGATTGATTATGGCATAATATTAGACTACTATCCATTGGAATTGGGTTTGTAATATTGCACGTAATGTTGGCTGAAGAGAATACATTGTACAGTAATTATCATAGTTTGAAGTTATGCGTGTGTGAACGTACTTGTGTATTTATGGTATTAAAATAACCACGCTCTTTGCTGCACTATTTTATTTTGCCTATTTTTATGCACTTCGTGTCAGTTCTCTGATAATTTTATCTTACTACCTCTTTATCTTACTACCTCTTACTACCTCTTTTCCTCTTTACCTCTGTCATTTAGAACTGAACATCATGTTCACTGTGACCTGAACTTTGAAAAGAAACTCAGTGTTAAGTTAAGAGCGATGCACTGCTCTGTTGTTCTACAAAGTAAATTAGAACTGAACTTGGTAAAGAAACTCAAAAAGAGTTAAGAGCGATTACTGCTCTGTTGTTAAGTTAAGAGCGATGCATTGCTCTGGTGTGACGCCTAGACTCATTACATCAACACTGTGATTATTGTATTGTAAATGAGGGCTATTTTATTTAATTTGATTGAACTTTTTTATTGCACTGCACTACTGCATCATTTGACTGTCTATTATATTTGACTAACTATTTTATCACACTGCACTACTGCACTATTTTACTCTGTCTATTCTATTTGACTATTTGTATTACTGTCTATTCTAAAACTGCCATATAATCAAACTGTAAACAAAGAGACCTATTGGGATGTTAGATCCTAATGTGAAAAATTATGTGATTTGCCTTACCTTGTCCACTTTGCTGCTATCTATTTCATGCTTTTAGTATTTTTTTTTTACTGCTGTGAAGCACTTTGAGCTACAGTTTTTGTATGAAAGGTGCTATACAAATAGAGTTTATTATTATTATGTTACATATTATACATATTAAATGTAATTTTGACTATAAATATTTCTGCATTAAATCTCATCTATTAAAGAATGACGAGGACTGCAGTCTTTACTATTGATTGCCATTTAAATGCAAATCAAACCACTTGTCAGACAGTAAGCACTTCCAGTGCTGCCGCTGGAAGGCAACCAGATGGCCTGTTTTACTGAAGGGCCACCAGGCTGCTTTTCATTGTTTTCAGTGGAACGGTGAACTCTGGTTCGTATGACACATCTATGTGACGCGCCGCCTATAGCTCCTTTTTCCATGTGGTTTTGGTTTGCTATATTAATACTAGGTGACAGCATGGCCGTTTACTCAGCCAGTGTAGGAAAAATCGAAGCGCTCAAGACCAGCCGTTTCAAGATTTAGGCCGTTCTTAGGCTACTGGGTTGTGTCAACTATTCATAATGTTGATTCTGTTTACAATTTTGATTTAAAGCGGTATTTCTCCGATTCTCATTAGGTGAGTCTCATGTTATTCTCTTATCCGTGTCCATGTGGATCAGCTCAGTTGTGCAACAAGCAACATGGCCTCTGATTAATTGACAGACTCAACTAATGTGTCAAGGGATGTAGGCTTCCACTGCCCTAACATGCGGCACGAAGCAAGAAGGTCCAGGGTTTGATTCCCGCTTGGGGACCAGGTTTCCATGATGCCAGGTACTCAGGTGGGGTATCTCCCAGGCCTTTCTGTGTGGAGTTTGCATGTTCTCCCCGTGCTCGGTTTCCCCCCCCCCCCGATAAGATAAACCCAATGGAAAAACATGCACAACAGATCGCTAATGCTGTGGCGTCCTTGACGAAGACGGACAGGAGCACTTGGATTGGTCCCCGGGCCGCGACTCACATTGACGCCCTGTCTGCTCCCGGCTGCCCTTGGGGGGAAGGACAACGGGATGGGAAAAGTGCAAAGAGACATTTCATCAGCGACTCAGTGCATGTGTGTGTGTGTTCCTGTGGGTCGCCCATCTCACGTGTGTGTTAAACTGCATGACAAATAAAGACTTTTAGTCTAAGTCTAAACAATAACAGTAGCGGCTGCTTTCAATGTGGATATATGGATAAATGAGAGTATAGACAGTGCGTACATACACTAGCGTTATAAGAGCTAACATTGCTACCTACCGTACAAGTGCATTGGTTTAGTGCATTTCCTACTTCCGGTTGCTACTGAGCGGACATGTTTGTGCGGACCTGTTCTCCCAAACTGGTAAGCAAATGACTGTTTTCATTTTTACGTTATTTTCATTTTTACGTTATTATTATTGTTATTATTATTATTATTATTATTATTATTATTATTATTATTATTATTATTATTATTATTATTATTATTATTATTATTATTATTATTATTATTATTATTATTATTATTATTATTATTATTATTATTATTATTATTATTATTATTATTATTATTATTATTATTATTATTATTATTATTATTATTATTATTATTATTATTATTATTATTATTATTATCATTATTATTATTATTATTATTATTATTTTTTTTTTTTTTTTTTTAACATTGATCTTAACTGATCACTGTGACTTTATTGCTTTTATCGTTATATATTCCTATGTTTGTGTACAGCACTTTGACATGACATGTATGAAAGGTGCTTTATAAATACTTACTTATACTTACTTACTTACTTACTTACTTACTTACTTACTTACTTACTTACTTACTTACTTACTTACTTACTTACTTACTTACTTACTTACTTACTTACTTACTTACTTACTTACATTTGGTTTATCATTTGAAAATACAAAGAAGTGTCCCCCCATCCCCACACATACACACTACATAACATCTCATAACATCTGACTCCCACCTAAACGGACTACCTAAACGGACAATGTATAACGTATAAAGTATATCACGGCATACTGCACCTTATGTGTATACTGTATACTTACTCAATCAGAGCATATATTTAGCATTTTTTGATTATATATATATTAGATTAGATATTAGATTATACATATATTGTAACTATATCTATTGTAGGGCAAATATAACTGAGAGGGAATACATACCCTCACCCTGCACCCTGGCCTATTTATACTGCCCATATGCCCATACGCATACTCATATTTAATTATATGATTCTATTGTTACACTGCCTATTTTTATAATATTTACATTTTTACTTCTCCACTGTACTATAATTTTATGACCTGTATCATGTCTTCTATCTGTACTGTACCCCCCCCCCCCCCCCCCCATGCTTCTATGATGCCTGAATTTCCCCAAGGGGATCAATAAAGGAATATCTTATCTTATCTTATGACTGATTCTCGGTGCAAATGTAATTCACACATTTTCAACACGTCAAACTACCCTTGAAATTCCCCCACAAGGTAAAAACTTGAAATGCAGCACATGCCATGTGATCAGCATCATTCACCCTCCTCACCACCATCATGATTTTCCATAAGGATAACAAATTGATCCCAGAATGTTGATATATGAAGTAGTCACATGACCTGAGCACTTGTAACAAACCCTCCTGGGCAATATTTAATGCTGAGATATAGACCACCACGTTATTGATCCTCCTCACAGCCTCTCAAATGCCTGCATCCCTAAGGAAACAGAAACCATTTGGCTAACTTTGGTCATTGATCACTGAGCAACGTGGAATGTTAGTCAACGAGAAGCTTGTCTTGAGGTGAAAACTCTTCACAGACTCGAGCTCTGGTAGCCCAGGTGTATTGGTATGTGTACACGCTCTTGTTGGTTATTTGTTGGGCATAATTTCAATAGTACAATTTTATAAATTATTTTAAAATATCTTCACCCCCAGATTGGATGTTTTGAATGTTAAACCAACCAACCATGTTTTCAGCCCATAGCCGTCAATACCTATTGCACTGCACTATCTTACTCTGTTTATTATTGTCTATTTTTAAAACTGAATCATACCATAAACAAGGTGGCCTGTTAGATGTTGGATCTAATGTGAAATCGAATGCTCATTTTATGCCCGTCTTTTCTGTTGTGAAGCACTTTGAGCTGCAGTTTCTGTACGAAAGGTGCTATACAAATAAAGTTTTATATTATATATTATATTATTTATTATATTTTATAATACAATATTTTTCAATGATCGCCATGTCATAGCCTACCAGATGAATATGTCTTCCTCCCATCCACCTTCTCTAGGGAGGTGTAGTCTGACGTCACTTTGGACCGGCCGCGAGGTCCACCCGTATAGGGATTTATCATTGGGAAAATGGATTATCGGCTATTGTAACAATTCTGCCTCATGAACATTGAAACGCTTTCCATTTTTGCACAAAATGTGTTCCCTTCTATCACTAACATTATTGTTTAAGCATTTTCGGTTGAAAATAAAATTCGGCGATTCTTTTTTTTACGATTAATTGTGTATATCTTCATGTTGAGCTATAGATTGTGGATGAATAAGCACAGAAAGGTACAGTACACCATGCAAATGTTCACGCTTTATTTGTTTTAAAACGAGACGATTTAGAAATGGGCAATGGGAAAATATACATTGCGTTTTCACGATGGTGGACCAGCCGGAAACAGCAATGACGTAACCACCACACCTCCCTGTGGCGATATGTCCTTTGCTTTGCCTTCTGAAGCCATTTGGGAGGAGATTCCCATATTCCTCACCATAGACATCAGTTTCTCACTGAACTCTCTGCACAGAAAGAAATACAAAAGAGGATCCAGGCAGATGGTGGCCGTCAGGGGAGGAAACTAACTTTTTGGCTTACCAGCCAACTGGCGGGTATCTGATTTTTTTTACCAGCCAAATAGATTTTTTACCAGACAAAAAAAATCGCTAATTGTGATAATTACTTCTTTGTACGTCTTCGTCTAAATTGATTTTCAATCATAGTAAATTAATCACACTGTCTCTACTCTTCAAAATATTACATCATTAAATCACATATTAACATGAAAGAGGGAACTATTCTGGACTGGGTTGGGCTGAACTGGGCAGTGAAAGATGCTGGGTTGGGCTGGTCTAGGTTATACTGAATGATGAATTGAAAATGAATTGAAAATGGGGGACCCTGATGTAAACAAGACGAAAGTCTTTCTCTGGTCTGCATCCCCTTAACAATTGCATGTATTGAGCCGTACTGTACTGTACCCATTCAGCAATCTGTTAAATAAAGTTTTCATTCATCACAGCTCAACTACTAGGAATGTGTGTCTGACTCTTAAGTGCAGGAAATATTCATCAGAAAGGGGGGACATGATGGAGGGAATGGAAAGAGCAGGTTTGACAGGAGCAGGGTTGAAGGGATTGATTGATTGAAAAGTTTATTAACAGATTGCAGAATGGGTACAATACAGTACAGTTCAATACATACAATTGTTAAGGGGATGCAGACCAGAGAAAGACTTTCGTCTTGTTTACATCAGGGTCCCCCATTTTCAATTCATCATAACATATTGGAGTGTGGAGGAAGTGGACAAGGCATTAAGCAAACAGGACTGAAATGGGGGACCCTGATGTAAACAAGACTAAAGTCCTTCTCTGGTCTGCATCCCCTTAACAATTGTGTGTATTGAGCTGTACTGTATTGTACCACTTTCTGCAATCTGTTAATAAAGTTTTCAATCAATCAATCAATACTGGGTTGGGCAGTGAAAGAACCAAGCATTTCACTGTAATGTAATAGCTAAATAAAACAACTTGAACTTGACTTGTTACATTTGCACTCTGGTTGTATGCCAAATGTATTCTGGTTGTACTGTACTTGTGCTGTAAGATGACAATACATTGGAACCGAATCGACAACGCTAGGGGTTCAGCAGGTGTGTTCTGAATGCCAAATATGACAACATCACCGTTGTGAAGGGCATATGGGCGAGTGGTGATATGCTGGGAAACCCGGTAATAATAAAATGTCACTCGGCTGCATTTAAGCAAAGCCGCTCAGTATAGTCGTCCACTATGTTGAATGCGCGTTATGGTAGCTTGTTACATGCTAGGTAGCTAGCCGGCTAATGCTGGTTGACTTGTCATTCTCATCCGACTCGAAGGAGACGCGTCGCGTGCTGTTGTTCGCCCCCATGTCAGACCGCACCGATATCCGAAAGCGACGACTCTACATGCAATTATTTTCATCCACTCATGTGTTTTTGTAAGTTTGTCTACGTTGTCAAGCCAGTGACAGGAGTCTGTAGGGCCGCACGCAGTGGTCTGTCTACTTCCCCTAGATGGGCGGCATCTTCTAGAAAACGAGTGTTCATTGGAGGAGCTTAGAGCGCATCTGTACAACGATGATGTTCATTGGTTATGGTCTGATTATTATGTGGCGCAAATGGGAGGAATCAAGGGGGGAGTCAGAGTTCGGTTTGTGCCAGTGAGCGAATCAGCAGATTGCAGAATGATTTTTTTGTTTTGTTTTGTAATTACTAGTACTCGCCAGACTGGCGAGTGCTCTTCATGAATTACTCGCCAAACGTAAAAAATACTCGCAATTGGCGAGTAAAGTGGCCTAATTTCCTCCCCTGGTGGCCGTGGAGATGAATAAACATGATGTCCTTCAAATGTGTGGTCCAGCGATGGGTACCGTGGACCTGATGAAGAGTGTACGGAATCCTTAGCAGGTGGTACGGCCCGAAGCACACCAAGAACACGATAGGCACCTCGAAGTTTGGTTTTACGATTCCCCTGGCTGTTGCTGCTCCCGGACTTCCTGAAGGACTGGCGCACTTTATTGGCAATGCAGGTGTAGAAGACGACGAGCGACACGCTGACGATCCAGAAAAAGACGTTCAGGAAAATCTGCACGACTTTGTGGAAACTAACTCCGGCCGGTCCTTTCAGAGACATGCAGCCGGCGTACGATGTTCGGTTACCGGTGAACGGTGTGTCGGTCAGAATCATGCTCGGGAAAGCCACGCCTCCAAACGGCATGACCCAAACCGAGGCGGATAACACTTTGCCGAAGACCAGGTTCTGACCCGACAACACGGTCTGAGGATCTTCAGAAAACGGTCGAGACCAATCAGGCCCATCGGACAGATAGTCGCGTACATGCAGGTGTAGAAAACGACGCTTACAAAACGGCAGTCGAGTGCGCGTAAAGCGAGCGGCGCGTCCGGGAGGTGGGCAGTGGCTTTGACGGGGAGGATCAGGGTCATGAGGAGGTCAGAGGCCGCCAGGTTCTTCAGGTACACCATGAAGATGGAGGTGGAGCGCGGGCGCAAGGAGACCCAGGCCGCCACCCCGTTGAGCACCAGGGCTACGGGGAACATTACGATTAAGTAGAGAACTGAGATGAGCACGTCAGGGTTGAAAGTTGCGAATGTCAGAGGAACATCAGTTGTGATATTGGATATCATCTCTGCACCTGGAGAAAATGAGAAAAAGGCAACCATTATAAAGCTATACATTAGCCTTCGCAAATCATTTTGGAGCTATACATTAGCCTTCGCAAATCATTATGGAGCTATACATTAGCTTTCACAAATCATTCAGTTTCAGTTGATTTCATTTAAAAAAGGACAGTACACTCAACATTTCTGTAAATGTGTCAGTTTTAGCCAGCTGGCTAATTCGCAACTGTAGTCCTTTTGGCAAGATGTTATAAGACCGACCATACACCTAGAACAGAAGCATTCAAATTATAACACAGTATTTACAACACAATCCAACATAATAGTCAAAGCAATAACAAAATACACAATGAACTGATTAAAATGGATCACATGTTTGATTGGTTAATAAATAGGTCTTGGATTTAAGTTTTGAACTTTGAAAAGGTTTGAAAAAACTGCTGATTATCAGTACCTGACCTTGACCTTAAGCTAGTTGAAAGAACACTGATACATTCAACCTCTTAGAGCGTGTGGTCCCTTCCTGCTTCAGGTCAGCCACAATTGTTCCAGTGCCAAAAAAGAGTAACATGGCAGAATGAGCTGCCTTCACTCCCATAGTGAGTAAATGCTTCGAGAAGCATGTTAAATTTGTTTTATCTGTTGCGGATCGAAAAAGACCATCACCTATAGATAGACACAACACTCCACACTGCTCTCAACGGGCCCAGGAGTTCAAAACTTTTAACCCCTATCTGATCGGATCAGATTTGAATTGTGGGTAGTTCAAAACCAAAAAACAGGATGAGGATCACTTTGATATCGGATCAGATCAAGAAATCAAATCCAAGCTTTAATCTGGATCAAATCTTCAAAATGGGTATTTCAAACCGACAACTGCAGGATTGGGATCAATTTGATCCCAAAAAACTGGATTATCTTGATCCCACCAGAGGGGTGGATTTCCAGTGGATTACCAGAGCAAAATGTACTATACAATTTATAAAAAAATATGTTTCAATATAAATAAGATGGCAAAGTTTGTTAACTGAAATAATGCACAATTCTTAGCCTTCATGGCAAATCAATAAAAAAATAAATAGAAAATTGGTCACATTAATGGTGGCCTATTTTGTTTTCAACCAAATGCTGATGACATAAATGTTTATGCTCATAAAAGTATCACAACAAAGATTGTCAATCACAAATGTAATTTAGATTAAAGAAAAAATATCTTCAAAAAAGAAAGTCCATCTGTCATCACTCATCACTCATCACCTTCAGCAAACTGAAAGCTCACTTAGAATTCAGCTCCTCAAAGCACGTCTGGATGATCCAGCTGCCTTTGAATGAAGTTTTTTGTTGTTGTTACCCTAGTGGGAGTATTTCTTTTTTAAATTTGTATTACAATTCCATTATGATTTTATGTCCTTTATGTATTTTACAATATAATTAGACATTATAGGTGTCTCTGCAATGTGGTCTCCTGTCTTCCTTTTTTTCCATATCCACTAGATGGAGATCGGTAGGATTATTAAAGCACTGATATTCAGGATCTAGTCATCTTGAAAAGTTTCAATCTGGATCAGGGTGGTGATCCTATCCTGGATTGCTTTGAAATACCGGGACAACATCTGGCAGAGTTGTCTGATCCTGGACCACAAAAAATGGGATTTAAAAATCTGATCGGATCAGATAGGGATTCAAGGTTTTGAACTCCTGGGCCGAGGGACATCATTCCTTTTTTTTTGGATCTACTTTTTCTCCCATTTTCTATTTTTCTCCCATCCCAATTTTCGTATCGTCCAATTCTACCCTCCCCTGTCTCGAACGCTGTTAGGCCATGCCTCCCACAAGCCGGCTGCAATGTGGACAAAGCCTTACATCACGTGTCCCCTCCGGTACTCGAGGAAGCAGCAGTCGCATCTTTTCACCTGTACAGCGCGATCTCTCAGCGTCGGGGGTCTGCCTTTGGAGGGCACGCCGCCCCTGTCGCTTCCTGATTCTGCTGCGCAGGCGCATCAACCGACCTGTAGGAGTCGCTGTCCACAACGTCCGATCCCCACCCATCAGCTTCCCACCCCCTAATACTGCCAATTGTATTAGTATGAACGACCAGCCAAGCTGATAGCAATGCGGAGAGCTGGGCTCGAACCCAGCGTCTCCAGCATTGGTGGTGAGCGCCTTGCCCACTGCACCACCTAGCCGCCCAACGAGGGACATCATTTCTATGTGAGGATCCTGTTTGTCGACTATAGTTTGGCATTCAACACGTACAGTAGTCCCTGCAAGACTAGAGTGCTGTCCATGCCGCTGTCGGTATTAACAATACTCAACCAGTAGGGGGCGCTCGGGTTACACCAGGTTACACCCACATCGGTTTTTACTTTTTGTCTCTCCGGACTGGATTTCGCTAAAGTTTGATTTATCAACAAGAAAAGCACTTGCCTCTCAATATCTATGCATTTCCGCATATCTGAGTTAGAACATGATTCTAAGTATTGTTGTTGTGTTTATTCTTGTATGTGAGACTTGTGGGGACTGTAATTGGTCAGATTGCACACACTATCACACACAAACATGGGAACAATCAAACACACACAGTACATATGCACATCTACTGCACACACACTGCAAGAAACTCTGCTCACTGCACTTTACACACATAATATCCACACCATGATCACTGAACTATATTTTGTACAGTAGGGTATATAATGCATTATATTTCAATGCTACTTGAATGTTATTTTCATGCTCTATTGCCTTAGTGTATTTTATTTTATGCATTATTGTATTGTATTTTATTTTATATTAAATAAATGCCATTGCTGCTGTAAGAAATGATTTATCAAAATAATCTGAATCTGAAATTAGGATTTTTTTGCAAACTTCTTTCTATGCAAACAAATGCTATTTTATTAACATATTTCAGCTGATTTCTCTCAAATAGTTTTGGGTGCTGCCGACTGCCTGGCGAAGAGGGCATGCTGAATGCACACAGTCTGATAACTTTGTCACAATCAAGGCGGGCATGGCCACCTTAATTTCACTATATGTCTCGTGTATATATGTGACGAATAAATCTCTTGAATCTTGAATCTTGTTTAGGTTTGTTTTTACTTTACACCACCACTGGTGGTGTGTATTTAGCTACATGAGTAACCACCCCTCTACCACCTTCCTAATTTGCGTCGGCAGTGACAGTATTGCCGAATAAACAAGAATTCACCTTTCCATCACTCACTTCAAGAGAGCACCATTGTTAGACAAACCTTGGAAAAACTTGCATGCAAAACATTCCAATCATACGTTGGGCTACTTCCTCATAAAGCACTATTAATTAATAACAATATACAGGTAGACCAGGTGATATCTTTACTCACCCTCTTGTAAATGTTGTGTACAAACCGGATTCTTTGACAATGAATGCACCCACAGTTCAGTTGTAGAAGAAAGCCCTTTGATTTTCCTAATGTGAAATACAGTATGTCACCTGTGACCAAACTGACATGTCATCCGGTCAGATGCAAAGAGGCTTCCTTCAGCCAGCACCACAGACCACTGGTAAAGTCACAATCCTGTGTCTCTATGTAAACAAAGGGGTAACTAAAACCAAAAGAGAGTATTGGTGATGTCTTTTACACATTTATTGATGAAGCCCTTGATAGAATAATTATGTGACGGCTCAAAATGGCACATATTCAACATATCCTGTTGAATATAAATAGAGGAGTGGATTCAACCAGTATTTTCAGTTACAGTGTAAAGAGAACGTGAATACCATCCTCCCCCCACCACCACCACAGATTTCTACAAGTCCTATGGATCCTATGGATCTATTTATAACCAAACATTTCTAACCATATAAAAAAATCAAGATGGAGGATTTAATGGTAAATGGACTGCATTTATATATCTCTTTTATCCAAAGCGCTTTACAATTAGTTCCTCACATTAATAACATGCATTCACACACCGACGGCGGAGGCGACCATGCAAGGTGCCAACCTGCTCATTGGGAGCAATTAGGGGTTAAGTGCCTTAAGCTCAAGGCCACTTTGGCACGCTGCCGGGAAGAGCGGGAATCGAACTGGGAACCTTCCGATTACCAGACAACCGCTATACCTCCTGAGCCACTGTTGCCCACTGTTAATGGGCCTCTGATATAGTGTTTAGAATAAATACATACTTGATAACATAGTAACTATGATTCCACATCGTTTTATGATTGTAACTCCTCACAGAGGACCCGAAACATCCTGACTCTAATTGTCATGAACTCACTAATACAGTAATACAGGTCAAATGTTCACACGTTGGAACATTCGTACACAGTAGCGAATGAGAGACTTCTTGCAACGACTCCGTCTTACTGCGAAGAATCCGCTGTGCGATTCAGTGAAGGACAAGCACCTCTGCCCTTCACCATGCCCACCAGTTTGTCTCTGAACTCCCTGCACAGGAAGACATACAGAAGCGGGTCTAGACACACGTTGGTGGTACAGACCAACTGCGCAATCTTTGCCACCATCTTGACCCAAACGGGCGAGCAAACCTCGTCCTGCGTTTCGTCCAGCGTGAGCGGGACCCGCACGATGTGGACAGGCACGAAACACACGAGGAACACGAGGAGAACGAGGAAGACCCGTAGCTTGGTCTGCTGTTTGCCCCGGCTGTTGCTGCTCCCCGAGTTCCTGAAGGACCGCAGGACCTTGCTGGTGATACAGACGTAGCAGACCACCACCACCGCGCCGACGCCCCAGAAGAGGCTCTCCATGAAGATGATCACGCCCGCGTGAAGGCGCACGCCGGCCGGACTCTTCAGGGACATGCAGAAGTCTCCGTCCGTGTCGTCGCCGGGATAATCGGTTAGGATCATCGTCGGGACGGCGGTGCCTCCGAATACGACGACCCAGACCAGGGCGCACATCGCACGGCTGAAGGCCATGTTCTGACCCGCCGACCGGCCACAGGGGCGGACGATTTTGAAGAAACGGTCCAGGCTGATGAGGCCCGTCAGCGTGACGCTGGTGTACAGACAGCAGTAGTAGATGACATCGGAGTAGCGGCAGGCGAACCTTCTCAGCCCGAACGCCGCTTCCGGGAGACGGCTGGCCCCGATCAAAGGGAAGGTCAGGGTCAAGAGGAGGTCAGAGGCCACCAGGTTCTTCAGGTACACCATGAAGGTGGAGGTGGAGCGCAGGTGCAGGGAGACCCAGGCCGCCACCCCGTTAAGCACCAGGCCCGCGGGGAACTGCAGGAAGTAGAGGCACGAGACGGCCACGTGGGCGTTATGGCTGAGGGGTTCACACTCCGACGTGTTGTTAGATGACATTGTGTAATCTGAAAAGAGCATGAGAGATAAAACACTGTTATTGAGTGAATTTAGACCTTTGTGTCAACTGGAAAATGCTTTAAATCTTTCCCCACCTGTGCAATTGAACGGGATTTGCGTTGATCATTATGTAGGTGATTTGTTTTCGTTTTGGTTTTGAATGCTCGACCGGAAGATTTGAATAGCCTCATCATTTAACGTGACACCGGTCTTGACATCGCATAGCAACTACAGATTATGTACGTTTTTAGGTCTACTTTTAACTGCTGTGTGTTGACACATCAACATGTTACTGTACACGATTGTACGATATTATCATCATCATCATCATCATCATCATCATCATCATCATCATCATCATCATCATCATCATCATCATCATCATCATCATTATTATTATTATTAATATAGGGTCATCTAGACAGACATGGATTAAGCTTATTGAAAAAGACTACTATACATTGTATTATCAATACTTATATAATTGTAGCTGGACCATAGAACATTTAAACACAAGGGCCCGGAAGTTATTTAACCCTTAGAGACCAATTTAGTCTTCTTTAGAGGGGGACAGGGGGTCTTTAGGGGGGGATAGCATGCCAACAGTATAGAATAGAATAGAAATACTTTATTTATCCCGAGGGAAATTCGGCACCACAGATCGCTCACAGTAAACAGTAAACATTTAGCTAGTCTAAAACAAAAGTCACAAATAAGAATTATAAATAAAATACGGTCCGGGATATACATTTCCTATGTTATGTATATATTTAGTTTTTTAAGAAAATGGTTTGTTATAGCTATTTTTGAAGATTACAAATGTGAACAATTCTTCTTTTTGTTATTTTCTTTTCGAATACTGTTTCGGAGTCTTAATTTTGTTAAGAATATACGACAGGCATGTATAAGCATTATGCTTCGGTCTGTACCTTTTCAGTCACTGCCAAATCAAAGAGTGTTGAATGATTGTGCATTATTGTATTGTGTGTGATGATGACTGAATACAACTACTACTACTACTACTACTACTACTACTACTACTACTACTACTACTACTACTACTACTACTGCTACTGCTACTGCTACTGCTACTACTACTACTACTACTACTACTACTACTACTACTACTACTAACTAACTACTACTACTACTACTACTACTACTACTACTACTACTACTACTACTACTACTACTACTACTACTACTACTACTACTACTACTACTACACAGTAAAATTCGCAGTGTCAAATTAACACATAAAGAGTCGAATTTAACACTATTCCAGAGTGTATATGACTCCAACTACGAATAGTGTTAAATCGACTCTTGCTCCTGTGTTACATTTTTTGAGTTAAATTAACTCTAAATAGAGTACAAATTTAACACTCGCTTACACTGTATGGTGTTATTTAAATCGACTCTTGCTCCCGTGTTAAATTTTTTGAGTTAAATTAACTCTAATAGAGTACAAATTTAACACTCGCTTACACTGTATGGTGTTATTTAAACTTAACACTATAGGTTTAATAACACTTGAGAGTGTAATTATTATTCTCAGAAGTGTTGATAATTTACTCTTATGTGATAACAAATTAACTCTGATTGAGTTGAATTCCAATGCTCATTAACACTGCATTGAGTTATTAAAAGTTAACACTGAGGTCAAATAACGATTAGTTATATTAGTATAGGCTAAGCTCCCGCTCTGAGCCTTACGAGATACTCTATATCGCCTGTGATACCTAATGTATCTCCCACGAACAAAAACACATGCACCCCACCTGTATGGGGCCCCGCCCCTTATGGTGGCACCACCCATATAATCATGACTCTGGTCATGACACACCCTTCCTCGCCAAAAACCCGTCCCAGGAAAAGATCCCTCAAGAGGGAACTCAGGGCGCGCAGAGCGGGAGCTTAGCCTATACTAATATAACTAGGTTATCTACATAACCTATCGTTATATTTCGTATGGCATCGCTCCCGCTCTGAGCCTTACGAGATAATGGGGAAGAGCGGGTGCGAGACCCGACAGATGTACCCCCTGAGGACCCGTAAGCCCACATCAAGGGGTGCGGGGAGCCCTGTCACCCCATCCTTCCTAACGAAGGGGGGGCGCAGTCAACTCCACCTGAATGCGAACAAGAGGGAGCCAGAACCCCTTGAACACACCGTACAGGCGGAACCACGTGTGACTCAACACACTGCGGCCCATACCCATACACTCCCGCTACCCGACCAAAGGACGGGAAGCAGGAAAGGCCACAGACCCCAGAACCGCCTGGGAGACAGAACCCCCGGTCATGTCCATGAGGTAAAACCTTACAAAGGGGCCCGGTGAGGACCATGAAGCTGCAGCACAGATGGCCTCCACCGAGGCCCCACCCAGGAGAGCGGCAGAGGCAGCCACCCCACGAGTGGAGTGCGCCCTGACGCCCCCAGGGGGATCCTGCCCAGCCAGCGTGTAGCAGAGGGTAACACCCTCGCACAACCAATGGGACAGGCGCTGCTCCGACAGTGCCTTACCAGCACGAGCCCCACCGTAACAGACAAAAAGCTGGTCGGTAACCCTGAAATCCTGAGTACGGCTGAGGTAAATCCCCAAGCACGGACTGGACATGACAGGTGAAGGCCCGCATCTAACTCACCAGTGTGAGGAGGAGGACGAAACGCCTGAACCACAATATCCCGGGAGCGGAAGGAACTCCGGATATTCTCAGGCACGAAAGCAGGATTAGGTCGCAGAGTGACACCGCAATCGGTCCGAAAAGACAGGCACTCTGGATGTACCGAGAGAGCACAGAGCTCACCTACGCGTTTAGCGGAAGTGACAGCCAGAAGGAACGCGGTCCTGAAGGACAGCTGTCCCAACGGCGCCCGCTCGAGCGGCTCAAACGGGGCCAAGGACAACCGACCGAGGACCAATTGAAGATCCCAAGTCGGAGCCAAGGAGCGTTGCACCGGCTTAACGCGTCGAGCGCCAAGCAGGAAACGCTTCACAAGAGGGTGGCTGAACAAGACATCCCCTCAAACCCCCATGATAGGAGGATATAGCTGCTGCATATACCCTCACCGTCGAAGCCGACAGTCTATCAAGGAGAGACTGGAGGTAACCAAGGACAGCAACCAGGGGGCAGGAGACTGAGTCCAGGCCCCCCGCCTTACACCACACTTGGAACATACGTCATCTGCCCGCGTAAGCGCGACAGTGGAGGGAGCATGTGCAGTCCAGATGGTAACACCATCAGGATCAAGAACCTGCGCCCCTCAACGTACCCGTCCCAACAACTGACCTAACAGATGTATGGGGAAGAATCCCTGGCGGCACGGCATCGGTCCCAGACCTGCCTGGCCATGTCCAGACGCAATCCTCACCCGTCAGGATGAGGGCCGCCCCGCGACAGTACACCTGCACCCACATTCTCCCTGCCGGGGATGTGGGGAGCCCTTAGGCCGCGCAGATGGAGGACGCCCATAGCCAGCCGCCCGCCGCCTGGTGCAGACAGGGGGAGCGTACTCCTCCCTGTCTGTCGATACACGACACTGACGTCGTATCGTCCGTCCTGATCAACACCATTTGTGGACCAGAAGGACCGCTTTCAACACCAACACATTGAACGTAGCGCAGACCGGGCAGCATGGTTTGCCAGCTGCCCCCTACTGCGTTGGCCCGACGCATCACCAGCGAGGGAGGCGTCGGTGAAAACGCGACGTGAGACAGCGCCGTAACCGTCCTAGGACGGAACCTCCCGAGCGTGTTGACAACACGCTCCGAGATGGATGCCCATAGCCCTCCAACCGTTGACTGGGAAGAGGAATACTCTACATCCAGTGTACAGCAACCCCAGGCTGGTAGAGACCTGCCTGGTACGAGACCTGACGATCCACCTTGACCGCGAAGGACCAGAACGTCATCAGGGCAGAACACTCTGTAACCCCGGATGACGCAGAGGCCCCAGTGCGGCCTCCACGCACTTGGTGAAGATGCGGGGAGCCAGAGAAAACCGAACGGCAGCCTCTGGTACTCATACGCTAACCCTGCAAAGGAAGCGTAGGTAAGCCCTAGGATGGAAGATCGGGGATGCGCATACGCATCCTACAGGTCTATGGAGGAGAACCAGACCCCCACCTGACAGTGTTCAACAGGTAGGAGACGATCCAAAAAATGCTGAACCTTCCCATGGGACAGGTCCAGCCTGGGTCTTACACCCCTCCCTCCCGACTTCTCGGGCAGAGAACACCGGGAGGAGAACGCCACGACGATGGCTTGCTTCGTCCACAGAGATTGGATCTCGTCGACCAGAGCTGTCCCTGCTGGAGACCCCGACAACAGGGTCTGTACCAAACCTGAAAACGGGTGGGGTTGTGTAAACACAAGTCCCCGCCTCACCATTCTCTCCATCTACCTCGACATATGGTACTGCCGTAGTCATATGTGACGACACTCCCAACGCACCCGCCGTCACGTGGCGCAGGTCCGCCAGGAACTGTAGATAGTTGGCCCGGTCCCCCCCGCTGTGCGAAGACAACCCTGGAATCGTGCGAGGAGCGCGTTCCGTGTCGGAACACCTGACCCTGACACCACCCACGAGGCAATCGCACCCAAGGGGGAACCCCGACAGAAAAAGGGCCTGTCTGATACGGGGGGCTTCCGATCAAAAAAGCCCCCCCACTGAACACCCCTCCAGAACATGCTGAAGGAGTCGTTCTGCAGCCGGACATGCAAGGTGTAAGGCCCCCATGGGTTCCTACACACCGTAGCCCTGCAGTGATATCACTACCACCCCAAACCATGTGAGCTGCGACCACTTGCCAATATTCCAGGAGTGGGAGCACCAACATGATACCTGGCCTGGCGAAGGCGAGGCCGGGGAAGCCCGCACTGTGTGCCTCAAAAGGTTTCGAGCCCCCCTGCTGACAACACTTAAGTTGACAGACGTAACACCAGGCTCAACCAACACAGTTCAAGGTGTGGGAGCCGCTTGACAGCACAACATTCTCACGGACAGACCCAGGCTCAGCCATCAACTGGGTGTCAGCCCCTGTCTCCATGAGAAGCGAAGAATGGGGCCGCATACGCTTCAATGAAGGTTCGCGGCCCGCAGCCAAAGGAGAACGCTCAGAGCCCCGCTTCTGGGGATACCAGAGAGAGGATTGAACGGGGAGCGGGCTGCTCGCGGCAAAATGACGACGGAGTGGTTTACCAACACCGAAATCACCCAAAATGGCCGATCCCTCGGCCGCCAAGACTGTCGGCCTCGCGATACCCTGTCGATTCTCCAACCAGGGCACCACTGGCGGGGGAAACATGGCCGCCTGTCGAGGGCCCCGTCATCGCCGCTGACGAGGCCGTGCTCTCTCTTCTTCTGGCTGCGCGGTGTGAGGCGGTGTAGGGCCTAGGACAATACCGCCCGCGCTCCAGCAGAAGACCAAAATCCCCTGCGGAGAGGGGAACCCTGAGCGGTTATAGCTCGCGGCTGGGTCAAAGCTAATAACGTCAACATCCTCGACGGAGTGGTTTACCAACACCGTGCGCGATGTGTCGACGTCGGCCGGCCCTCAAGGCCCCTCCACCAGACACCATTTCTGTAATAGAAAAAACACCAATTCGAACACAGTTCTAATCGTTGCCAATTCCATACCGTGGCGGTACAAGCCTTAACAGCCCACCAGCCACTCGCCAGGCTGACCCATGGTGTCGGCCGGGCGGGGCATTGTTTCAATATATCAAAAACAAAGGACTGACGTTAACATGGAGCACCAGTGGTGATTGCAAACAGCACCCTCCACTGTGGTGTGGACCATGAAAAGGTTAAATGAATAAAAGAGCTAAACCACAAAAACTGTAGAATGAGCAACATACACACAAAGTTTAAGGGGAGACGGACCAGACCCGTCTTCATTCAAAATATTCACAACAGAACACCAGCCCTAGTTTAGCCCATTCACCAAAAAAGGTAAACAAAGCCCCCCCCCTGCACTACTCCCCCAGTATACCGATTGACCGTCAGTATGAATGGTTTGAGAGGAGAGAAAGCTGTAGCAAGACAGACCTTCTCATAGCAGAGTGACAAAATGAAACAATAGCCCCCTACACAGGGCCGCCCCAGGAGATGGGGGGCCTCGCGTCTAAAAACGCACAGGGCCTCACATTTCTCCCAAGCGGCCCTGCCCTTATACTACTGCAGCCTAACGCCAGGCAATGTGGAACCCAAGACAACAATTGCCTGTGCACAGACACGCAACATGTTTACCATGTCGGCTGGACCCATAGCCCCACTACCCGACGCCAACCCAGATGGGAACACCGTTCAACAAACCCCGCCGGAACACAAGGTAAAATACCTGGCTAGGCAACCTAGCCACGGCCTACCCTGTTGTCAACCCATTTACCCGAAAAAGGTAAATAGAACTCAAAACCCCACAACAGCTACCGACTGACCTTCATTGATGAACCGGGCAAGAGGCGGGAGAGTGACAACATCTCACGGCGGAGACATTAAAACAGCATAGCAATTAGCAGTAGTGATAGCATGCGGCAGTAGCGATAGCATGTTAGCATAGCTTTAGGTGTTTTAGCAGCACGCCCAAGACAGCTTGGAAACCGTTCCCTGCAGAGAACGTTCACCAAACCATCTTGCCCCTGGCGCCAACACACAACAAGGTTGTGTTAACAACACAAACCAGCATTACTAACACTAATACCCATGCCTGAAGACACAGGGCCTACCTGAGTACAAGCTGGCCCGACAGCCAGCCTTGTACAGCTGAACCTCGATGTGCAGTCATCAAACGAGGAACATCACAGGCCCGTCGTGTCGCCGAAAACATGCGTCGAAGATGCCAGGGGCCAGCAACCTCCGGTAAGCTTCCAACATTATTAATCTTCCTTAATCTTTTCACTCCGCTAGCTCGCATGGTGCATAGCATCCAGTACGCTGGGACGAAAATAGAGGAAGGGTGTGTCATGACCAGAGTCATGATTATATGGGTGGTGCCACCATAAGGGGCGGGGCCCCATACAGGTGGGGTGCATGTGTTTTTGTTCGTGGGAGATACATTAGGTATCACAGGCGATATAGAGTATCTCGTAAGGCTCAGAGCGGGAGCGATGCCATACGAAATATAACTCTGCTGAAGTGTTGCCATTACACAGTACTGTGTTGATAATTTACTCACTAGTAGTGAAAAAACAGCTCTGCAAATAACACCCATTAACACTGCACAGTGTCAATGAAACCGGACACTATATTGGTGAAAATAAACCTCACTGGTGTTAATTTTACACTTAATTTACTCTTGTGAAATTGCATTTACATACAATATACATTAAAAAATCACAAGTTACCACAAAATGATTTCAACAATTTTATTGTTGGTCAGGTCAGGCAGGGTCAGGCAGGCTTATAAAAAAATAAAACATAAATATACATTGACCTCAGCAGGTCTGCATAAAGTGCAATATGGAACAATATACTTCACAGCTGATTTATACAACACCTTTACAACTATATAGGGTTGGGCATCGTTTGGATTTGAACGATTCCGGTTCAGATTTTTTTTGAAAATGTGTACATTTTTTCATACTATTCACATTTTCAGTTGACTTGATACAGTTTAATTTGGTTGCTGTACTGCAACTATGGTATTAATTAACAAAGTAAAAAAAAATAAAAAATTAAGAATCGAAATGCAAATATGTTACTTCCGGTTCCAGAACCGGATGTTAGGAACCGGTTGCTATTAGAACCGGTTTTCGGTACCCAACCCTATTTACAACTCCGTCTGGATGCAGTAATAAAACAATCACATTAGCAGGTCTGCATAAAGTGGCAATATGGAACAATATACTTTGAGCAATCTGTCGTTCGATAATTCATTTGAATATCAAATGGTTTAAAGTAACACAGCTGATTTATATCCAAGACCTTTACAACTCCGTCTGGATGCAGTCTGACCTTAAAGGCATGGTAATGGTCATCAAAACACATGGTTTCCATCAGTTTTCCACAGAGCAATACACTGTCATCTTTCACAGCAATAGTCTTGATCTTACAAAACACAGGCATCTCAAATGCTACCTCAGTACAGATAATCAAGTCACAGCGGTACTCTGTACCATGATGTTTTATCCACTTGGCAGAAAAAACACTGGTTACATCTCCAAATAAGGAAGCAATCTCTGGACCTTCTTTGAGCTCAACAAGTGCCACCATCTTTCCTGGACCTATGGTTAATCTTTCTTTGGTAAAGGACTCCCGATACATTGCCATACAACTTTGGTGCTTTTGGGCTAATGTCTTTGTAATGTTTTTAAAGCTTTTTAATTGTCTCTTAAAGAAGTTATGTTTAGCTTCATAACGCATGCACCACATGTGCAGAATTGGGCCAATGTTCCTCATATTACGAGGGTAATGTATCATGAAGTGATGCTTTGGCAATAGGTTGCTTCTAGGAAATAACTGCTTGAAGAGCCGATGATGATCAGTGATTACATGTTTGAGATAAATGGTCATGCCATATGACAGGACTGGTGAAAATACAATGTTAACAATCTGTAGAAGCAAAAGCAGAAGATGCCAGTACTTATCATCAGTCTGTATTAAATCACCAAATATCAGAGGCATATTGCGCAACAAGCACCAAGACTGTGTGGCATTCAACCCCAAATCCTTACTTTCATCCAACAACTTGACTCTTGGCGGACGGTTTCGCTGCTGATTGTAACCATAGTCAAAAGCATGTATTCTGCCAGCCAGTTGTTCAGCATTTAGAAGTTTCTCCTGAAGAATGTACTTGAGAATAAGTTTCACCTCAAACTGAGCAACCCCCTCTAAAATATCATGCATGATATCTACAGAGAAGTTTGTGGCTGTGTTGAAATACTCAAGTGAATTCAACAGACAACTGCGTTTCACGCCATATATATGAGGTAGCGTTGGATCTGTCTGTATAGTTTGACAGTGTTGTGCGTGCATCTCAACAGTTCTTAGTACAACAGCCGGATCATCTTCACAGAATACAGTCTGAAAACGAGCTTTCTCAAGGAGACAGAAACGACAGCAATACCGAGCCCCAAATGACTCCACAAACCCAAACAGACCATGCAAGCCAAGGTTATCCCCAGTGACCTGAACTATGGTACCACGAATTACGTGTCTAAACATGGGAATTTTAAGTCCCTCTGTCTCCAGTACTTTCAGATCATTGACAAGTGGCTCAAGTATCAAATTGAAATCATAACGCTTAATGTCCTGTGCATGGAAATGGAAAAGAGCACACAAATGAATATTAATCAAAGAGGAATTATAGATTGGGGGGAAATTTCTTAATGTAAAGTATACACCACCTAATTTATGTATACCCTTTTTAGAGCCCAATGGATTTGCAGTTTCAAAGTCATCATAAAAAAGTTGAATTTGAAAGGAATCTTTTTCTACTGAAAACAGGGGACTTTCTTTCAAATAGGTGGCATCTCTCAAGTCTGCATACACACCTTCCTTAGTCATGTGCCTGGGCTTTAACATGTCTGCAAGTTCTGGGTTTTGAAAAATGCTCTTCAGCGTTTCCAAAATGGGAACATATGCAAACTTATCAGTTACAATGACCTGGTCATATGTCCCAGTAGTTTTGTTTCTTCTGCTGTCAAATCTTGTGCCAAGCACCTTTTCAACGGGTTCAACTTTTCCCCATTTCTCTTTGAAGTGTTTGTTTATTTTTGCCTCAGAATTTAAGTGTGTGAATGGGTTTTCCAACTTTTGGAATGACTGTTCTAAGCTGTTCTTATTTTCTGTGTCCTGTGGAGATAAGCACTGTAGAGCTGCATCTTTAGCGTGACTATGAATCTCAGAAATCACTTCTTCCATGGTTGAGACAAAACTTTTTACAGTAGACTGACTGGTTCCAGCAGCCTTGAGTTGTGCAACAGCAGTTGCACACATATCGAGAGTGCTCCTATTAGAGTTTCTGAACAGTCCACATGTGGCCGTCGCATCGACATCAGATGTTGTGGCGGTCTCATCTACATTAGCGATCACCGCCTCTCCTACACTGTTTACATTAACATCAGTGTCAACCTCTTGGTCAATATACTCAGTGTGTTTGTTGTCTAAATGTTTCCTAAAACCTGAAAACGTACCAAACCTATAGCCACATCCAGTCTGAGCACATTTAAGGCGAAGCTTTTTTCCTTGAACGTAACCGTGAACTATTCGCAAATGCCTAACAAGCCTATTTGTACAACCTAACTCCTTCCGACAATCAAAACACTTCATGGCGGAGGAGAAGCCTCATGCACTAATGAAGCAACCTCGCCCTAACTTCAGCAACACGAGGACTCTCCTTGACTTTCCCAACATCAATACTATACACAGTGGTCTGGAGGAACGTGTACATGTTGCGCAGCATGGTGTTGTATGCTGTGCCAAACACATAATGTGCCTTAAAGAGTTCATCTAAAGCACCAAGAGAAGAGATTGACTTGCAAGGTATGGCCTTCTTGTCAAGAATGATGTAGAACCGGTGGATCGCATTCTTCTTCACTCCAACAGCCAGGAGATAGGGTTGATTGCTGGTAGTGATGGCATCAAGATGCTCTTGGATGCTTGTTCCAGTCTGAGAAGACAAACACACATGGAGAAACAATTAGAATTACATGATTGTGGCGGCTGGGTGGCGCAGCAGTCACGAAAGGGGCTAAGAATTGGCATAACGACTAACATTGGAATGGGAGAAAAACAGAGAAAAAGGAGGGGGGGAATATAAAAAATAATAATAATAATAATTACATGATTGTAGCATTATAATTATAAATTTGTACATTAGGAGAAAATACCAACCTTCTTGAAGATCACAAGATGCTGCTCCGCGTTGGACGCCGACACCTTCCCTGGTCTCTTCCGCCCCTGAGCAGAGGGTGGGATCAAGTGCAACAGCAGTAGAATCGATGAGAGGTCACTGTCCCAACCTGTAACGATACAAGTTGGATGTTAAGACACTTGAATTATGTAGACCATAAACAAAATTCAGTCCATCTGCAATGTTAGCAGTATTTTTACAAAATAAGATAAAAGACAGCAGTTCATCACAAGAAGCTCTGCCACTCAAAATATGAATATACAGTACCAGTAAAAAGCTTGGATGCACTCATTCAAGTGAATGGGAAGACACTTTTGACTGGTTGATAATACAAAATGCCTCGTACATTTTTCACAGAAGTTCAGTGAAAAACAACAAGAATGGTTTGCTCAAAAGCAGCTTACCAACGTCAGCATCCACTTCAGTGTCATCCTCAGGAGGATCAGCTATCAGCAGGAGCTCTTGAAGCTCACTGGTGGATGGAAGCCGTCTGCATTGTTGGATGATCTTTTTCTTGTATGTGGTCGGCCACTTTTCCAGAAGCTTGCCCGATACACCTTCTCCAAACATCAGAACGAAATCCTGTTCAACCTGTAGAGGGGTGATTGGGGGACAATTTCAGGATTTCACAGCCAACCAAAGTTAGTGGGTGCTAGTTGAGGTACAATACATCTACAGTCTATCATTCAAGTGTCACAAAATGGTCAAAATAATGGCAGATAATTACCACAGGCCGAAACGTTGTGTTCAAGTATATTAAAACTTGGGAACACTACAGACGGTGTGCAGACTTTTTTTCCACAACATTACAGATCTATTTTGAGTCTAGCACCCGTGACTATACACTTGGGATGTGCGTGAGTCTTTTCTACTAACTATAGATAATTACCAAGCCCTTGACGTCTTGGAAACGTGGAAAGTCAGACAGTATGTTGCTTGACTGCTGGGGGTCGAGGACCTTGTTGTGCCTATAGTCAAATGTCAGTTTCATCTTGTTCTTCACTGTGTCCTCATCAGCTGAATGTTTCATTAGTGAGATCGCTTCCTTGCACTCCTCTTCGCTCAGGGCAGTCTCTGCAACAACATGGGAATCTCGTCTGGCAGTTGGTCCTCCTCCACAAGATGGTTCTCCACAGGATTCTACAGAATATGGGGAAAAACACAAAAAAAAAGAATCTACCAAAGGCCTGATTGATGGAGTTCTGCAGGTACACAGTCATGGCCGTAGCCAGCTATGAGGCCACCGAGGTCAAACTCCCCAACCAAACAAGCACACCATTGATTTAATTGACATATAAATCACACATAAAGATCTAACTATTACTCCTCTCTGAGCATGAATATAAAACAGGTGATCTATTTACTGTGTAAACCTTATGCAATATTCATCATGGATATTTGGATACTTGAAATCTGTATGAACTGAGTAGTTAGTATCAAATGAAATAAGATGGAACAGCTCCATGCATTAATTGCGCATATTTGCTCATTACCAGTATGGTATTGTTTAAATTGTACAGCTTTTTGTGTCTCTGTCTTTGTCTGTCCTTATTTTGTGTACTTTCAGTGAGCCAAGAAGTGGAGAAATATATTAATACTTCAGTAAAATTATTTTTTTTACCAACAACAGGTGACTTTATTATAGATAATGCATTTTGAATGAATAGGTTGGGTTGTATAACTCATTTTGGTATGCATTTAGCCCATTCACCAAATTATAAATGCATAAGAGACCACAGGGCTTTGGTGCACTCTTTAGGCCACTCACCTGTAAGTGCCCCCACGTCCTGTAAATTACTTTGTGAGTGACTGACCTTAAGTTGATCTCTAGATAATAAAGTTTGTATAAAAAAAAAATTACCTCCCTACTTTCTAAACCCTGGCTACGGCCCTGTATACAGTAATCAATAATGCTGCTTGTTTTGTTAATCAACTCGTTGTACTCAAGATATGCATTATTAGTGTTACCTCCAAATGATGATCGTTTGTCTTTAGCAGCGGTTCTCTGAATAGTTTTAATCCTCCAGGCCAAGTATCCACTGCCACTCTGGCCATCATAATAATGCTCCTTGGAGGGTGGAATAAAAACAGACACTTCACATTTAAAAGTGAAAAACAGCATGCTCTGGTAGGATTAAAAATGTATCAATATTGCCACAACCATTACTGTGTGCAACTCACATAGCCATTCTTAGAGTGTGGGTCACTGAGGTAGGGGAATAAGGTCACGATCCCTCTGGCATACTTTTCCTTCAGATGTCTGGGTGGTGAAGTACTGGAAGATTAAGATTAAAGAAGAATGTATTTCTCAGTCATATTCCCTGGATTTCATTTAGATTTCAAATTAATCGGAAAGCTAGATTGAGAACAAACTAAAAACAAGGAGCTAATTACCCATTCTTCTCTGTCAAGTCAGCTGCCAATAGGTTCACCATTTTCCTTCTGTTGTCATCGTGCAAGGACTTGGTTCGATTGTATTCATTTATTATGCGTTCTCCACCAGATTTCTCACGAAGAATGGATTCCACCAACTTGAAGCACAAAAGCACATGCACAAAAAACAATTCAGTGTTAGGAATATACTGTAGACTGCAATTCAAAGTTAAGGTAAAGGATAAGTATCCTTAATATCAGTTTTAACCCTATCTGAGGTCTGTCTAGCATGCTTCTGACTCGTGGAGATGATAATTTGAGAGATCCATCCAATCTCAAGTGAGCTACAATATTTTTACAGGCACGCGACCAGTACAATGGAAAAGATGGGGGCATAACATTGACAGTAAAAAACATGCATTTCTGAGTTGTGAATCACAGGGTGATGCATACATATTACATGTGTGTCAACTCTTACTTGCTTGGCCTCTGTATCCAGCCTATGGCGTTTTCGTGAAGGGTCCTCTGAAATGATGACAGTATCCTGTGATCCTGACGAATCCAGGGATGATGGCTGTGACCCTGACGAATCCAGGGATGATGGTTGGGACCACTCAGATGAGGCTAGCGTGGAGACAGACTGCTCAGATGAGGCTAGCGTGGAGACAGGATAAATAAATAAAAAGATTATACACAGTTTCCTCATAAAGATGTCCCTTATCTAATCGAATGTAAGCTTCACATGACAAATAACTTATTCATTAAATATATATTACAAATGTAATCAAACCTGTGTCATATTTGATGATTAGCACCCCAGTGGATGCATCTCTTGCTACCTCCTCAAAAACATCGTCATCCAATTCGGTCCCCGAACTGTCAAAAACTTTCACACCTTCCGTTACAGCTGGGACACCAAACTTTGCAAATGCTAGAAACGGGCACAAAAGCATAAACAGAAATGTCATTGGATGTATCCAGTGATTTCTAAATCTACTCACTAAATATTCACTTAATCTTGAATAATTGCTGTCTGCAATACAATAGATGAAGCCACAGATCCACCCAGTGGATAACCATTGAGTATCACATTGAGGACAATTTCCCAATGATCCCAATTTCTTACCTGCACTCAGAAACTCGATCAGATTTATTTCTGTAATCCGAACAAACTTTTGGACATCTCCCAGTTGGACTTTCAACAGCATGCTTGCAGCAAGCCTGCAAGAGAGTTACCAACGAGTGGGCAACTTGAACACAGGGAAGTGTGGGAAATTAGTGTCAGGCTGGAATATTCAGTGACTTTGTACTTATTATTTACCTTATTGGGGACATTGATCTAAGTTAAGTTATTATTAAATGTTTTACTTAGATCAATGTCCCCAATAAAGTAAATAATAAGTACAAAGTCACTGAATATTCAAGCCTGACACTAATTTCCCACAGATGCAAACAGACAAAAAAAGGAGAGCTATATAACCCAGGGTTTTTTCCTTGCATTTTCCCTGTGTTTCTTCCATTAAACTCAATCAACCATATTGTATGCATTCTAATGCACTCACTCTCATAACACACCATTTCACAGTACAGATTACTTATATCATTCAAGGGTATTTCCCCGCATTAACATTA